>NC_060119.1:1249877179-1250183779 GCF_021461395.2 Schistocerca americana | reverse complement strand
CTTTGTTGTGTTGTCACAGGCACACAAATCTGAAACATTTCAAAATGGAGCTTGACCACCTGTACTTTCCAAAAGGAATCAAGAATATCTGTGATACCTATTTACTGATAATTTGCAATTTAACTCTTGTATAAGGTCCTGCAGTATAATCTGCCAGGATTTCAGCTACATTTGGCATCACTTTTAAGCTTCCCTAATATAATTTATACCCTAGAGTGTAAATTTCCTTTGTGGGACAATTTAGTACTATTATTTATAGCACCTTTTCAATTAGCTCCTCAAATGTCACCAGAATATAGTTAATTTTTCAGTTTTGCATACATGGGAAAAGACTGAAGGAGAAATTGTGGGGAAAATTTAACACTCGAGCCAGTCCCTTCATACCACTCAGTGTTTATAATCAGGAGAGTTAATACAAAGGGATATATGTAAATAATTGGACTTTATGTGGGATAATTTGTAGTCATGTGGAGCACTTTAACATGACAGAATTTTACTCAAACATGTGGGTCCCGCACCAGATACAACCAACTGGCAGTTCTGAATGTATAAAAAGGGCAGCACAAATAGTTAAAAGGTTGACTCATAGGAGAGCTTCAAGGAACTGATAGGCAAATGCTTAAAGATAGACACTAACTGAAGCATCAAATCCAATGTACAAAGTACAGAAATCTTGGAGTATACTACAATGTGTACGTTTTGCTGTGATCGGGACCGCAAAGAGGCTATGTACAGCTTGTTTAAATAATCTTTCTGCCTGTGTGTCTTACACAAATGGAATGGAAAAAAAAAAAAACTTCAATACCTTGTACAATGTGACATACCCTTGACCATGCAATTTACAATTTTTTTTTAGAAAGACTCGGAAAAATTCAGTTTTCAGAAGTAGTCGTAAATATTCAATATGATATGCCAACCAACCCTTCAGTTATTATTTCTAATAAATAACAACACAACAGCAAGGAAGAGCAGTGTAGTTAGGCATTGTGTAAGTTAGACTGTTTGGGTTTTTTATTTCAGGCCATTCGTTTTTATTACCATTTTTGATTTAAATGCTGTTAAGTTGTGGACTCTTTTTACCGTGAACATAACTTTTTTTGTTGCAAAAAAACACCCTGTGTCTCAATATCTGGCAGAAAACCCAGAGAGATCCTGGTCATATGTAAAGTACACCAGCGACAAGATGCAATCAATATTTGTTCTGTGTGATAACAATGGTGATGTTACTAACAACAGTTCACTGAAGCAGGATTACTAAACATGGTTTTCTGAAACTCCTTCACAAAAGACAATGTAATAAATATTCCAGAATTCAAATCTAGAATAACTTCCAACATGAGTAACTTAGAAGCAAATATCCTTGGTTTAGTGAAGCAGCTTAAATCTCTTAATAAAGGTGAGCCCTCTGGTCTACATTGTATACCAGTCAGGATCTTTCAGAGTACACCTATACAATAGCTTGTCAAAAGATCCGTTAAAGGCGGGAAAGTTGTCAAAGTCACACAAGTAGTGAAGAAAAGAAATAAGAGTGCTCCACGGAATTACAGACCTAGGTTACTAACGTCAATTTGCAGTAGGATTTTGGTACGGACACTGTGTTTGAACAGAGTTACCTTGAAGAAAATGATTTATTGACAAATAGTCTGCACAGATTCAGAAAATATTGTTCTTGTGAAACACAAAGCTCTTTCTTCTCACAAAGTAATGAGTGCCATCGACATGAGGTGTCAAATAGATTCCATATTTTTAGATATCCAGAAGGCTTTTGACACCCTTCTTCACAAAAGACTTCAAATCAAATTGCGTGTCTGTGGCATACCATATCAGTTACACGACTGAATTTGTGAGCTTCTGTTAGAAAGGTCACAGTTCACAGTAAAAGATGGAAAGTCCTTGATTAAAACAGAAGTAATATCTGGTGTTCCCAAAGGAAGTGTTACAGGCCTTCTGCTGTTCCTGATTTACATAAATGACACAGGAGACAATCTGAGCAGCCCTCTTAGACTGTAGATGATGCTGTTATTTACCATCTTGTAAAGTCATCAGATGATCATAACAAATTGCAAAACAATAGACACAAGATGTGTTAAGGTGCAAAAAGTGGTAACTGACTCAAGAAAAGAGAGAGAAGTGTGAAGTCACCTGTGCAAGTACTAAAAGAAATATGCTAAATTTTGGGTACACAATAAATCGCCAAATCTAAAGGCTATAAATTCAACTAAATACTTAGGGATTACAACTACAAATAACTTAAACTGGAATCATGACATCAATAATATTGTTTGGAAAGAAAAACAAAGACTGTGATTTATTGGCTGAACACTTAAAAAGTGGAACAGGTCTACTGACAAGACAGCTTACACCATGCTTGTCTGTCCTTTTCAGGAGAATTAATTACCCTGATTACTTTCAAACTACTACTACTACTACTACTACTACTATTATTATTATTATTACCATCATCATCATCTTGGACAGTTTCCAGCCACTGGCTGGGTCTGTTGGGAACACAAGCCTCTCCATCGTGTTCTGTCTTTCCACCATTCCCCCTCTTCCACCTTCGTCCAGTTCTCTCCTCTTCTCGTCACACATTCCTTCACTCCCTTCACCCATCTATCTCTTGGTCTTCCCCTGGGCCTCTTCCCCTCCAGTTGCAGATCAAACATCCTCTTTGGAATTCTTCCCTCATCCATTCTCTTCATGTGTCCATACCACTGCAGTCTTGATTTTTCTATCCTGTCCTGTACTGGTTCCTCCTTTAGTCTTTCCCTCACGTACACATTTCGCAATCTGTCTCGTCTTGTTACACTCAACCTGCTCCTCTGGAACTTCATTTCACTAGCTTGTATTCTACTTTTGTCGCTTTTGTGCATTACCCATGTCTCACTTCCGTATGCCAATATGGGGACAAAGTAGGTTCGGTATATAATTCCCTTGGATTTCTGTGGCACCTCCTTGCTCCAAATAAGCCCCCTGATGCATTTGAAGAACTGCCCTGCTTTTCTGCACCTTTCATTTATTTCCATTGCGTTTCCCCTCTTACTTTCAATCATGCTTCCCAGGTACTTGAAGTTCTCTACCACTTGTAGTTTTTCCCCTCCACAAGTTATATCCACATTTGGCCTATTCTTCTTCCTTGTTGTGACAATTATTCCACTTTTCTTTGCAGAGAAATGCATTCCATATTGTGCTGCCGTTGCCTCCCATACATCTAACTGCTCTTGCACCTCCTTCTCGCAATTTCCCCATAACATCAGGTCATTGGCAAAAAGCACTGCTTTCATTTTATGATCTCCAATTGCATCTGATACTTGCTGTAGGATTTCATCCATAACAATAATAAACAATAAAGGCGAAAGTGCACTTCCCTGTCGCAGCCCATTTTCCAGCTTGAACTATGCAGTACGTTCCCTCCCCACTTTCACACAACTCTCACTTCCCTCATACATTTTTCTGACCTTTCGTGTTATCTCTTCATCTATCCCTTTTGCGTTCAGCACATCCCAGAGCTTGTCCCTATAGATACTGTCACACGCCTTCTCAATATCTAAAAAGGCCATGATTCAGTCCTTCCCGTACTCATAGTGCCTTTCCTGCAGTTGCCTTACCGCAAATATGAGGTCCGTTGTTGATCTTCCCAGTCTGAAACCATACTGCTCCTCTTGCAGTCTACTTTCAATACTGCTTCTTATTCTCTTCTCCAGGATCTTTTCATAGATTTTTCCACAGTGGCATGGCAGGGTGATTCCTCTGTAGTTCTCACATCTCCTTTTATCCCCTTTCTTGAAGATTGGGACTATAATTCCTTTCTTCCAATCCTCAGGAATTCTGTTCTCCTTCCACACCACCCTCAGCACTCTGTATA
Organism: Schistocerca americana; assembly: GCF_021461395.2. Lineage (NCBI taxonomy): Eukaryota > Metazoa > Arthropoda > Insecta > Orthoptera > Acrididae > Schistocerca > Schistocerca americana. The sequence goes on along the minus strand of NC_060119.1, from coordinate 1,250,179,914 downwards.
GCCACTGGGTTCCTACTTCTCCTGCTGCTCGTATCATATCCACTGTTACTTCGTCCCAACCTGGTGCCTTGCCCCCTTTCATCCTCTTTATGGCTTCTTCCACTTCATTCCAAGTTAGATCATCAATTTCCCCACTATTGTAATCGTCTGCTGCCTTAGGCTCTCCATCGCTGTTAGTTACCCGCTTGACGGCATTCAACAGATTTTCAAAGTACTCCTTCCAAATCTTTTTGAGCTCATGCATTTCCTCCACAACTCTTCCATTATTATCCATGATCCTCAGGCACTCGCTTCTATCGTTCCTCTTATTTCTTACCATGGTGTAAAGTACTTTTTTGTTCCCTTCACTGTCCTCTTCTAACAGTCTTGTCCATTTTTCCATCCACTTCTTCTTCTCCGCCCTTACTAAGGTCTGTGCCGCTTTCTTGCTTCCCTTATATTTTACCCTAGCTTCCTCTGTTCGGGTCTGGAACCATTCTCTGAAGGCTTTGTTCTTTTGAAGTACTGCCTCTTTACATATGTTGTTCCACCATGGGGTTTCCTTACTTCTCCTCTTTGTGCTAGTTCTTCCGCACACAGTCTCAGCTGCCTCAACTAGAGCCCTCTTAAAATCTCCCCATTCTTCTTCCACTGTTCTCTGATCTTCCTTTGGCAGCTTCTTCCTGATCAGTGTCTGGTACTGGGTCCTCCGTTCATCCTCTTTCAGCATCCATGTCTTCAACCTTTTCTCCTGTATGTCTGTTGCCCTCCTATCTTTTTTCTCTCTCAGGGTGGCTACCAACAGCCGATGGTCACTGTCTAAGGCCTCAGATGGAATGACCTTAACATCTGTGAGGCTGCACATCATCTGCCTATCCACTAGTACATAGTCTACTACTGAAGTTTGGGACCAGTCTCCACTGTACCAAGTTATTTTGTGGCTATTTCTCTTCTTGTACCAGGAATTTGCGATCGCCAGCCCATTCCTCTTGCAGAATTCCAGCAACAATTTTCCTTCTCTATTTCGGTTCCCCCAGCCCTCTGGTCCCATTATCTCCTCGAATCCTTTCCTGTCTGTGCCAACATGTGCATTGAGGTCCCCTATTATAATCTGATTACCTCCATTTAGCTGCTTTTGCATGTCATCTTCAAATTCCTCCTTCTCCTTTTTTGTACACACCGGCATATGTTTGGATGATTTCAATGCTTTTTCCTTTCACTCATACTCTGGCTTTTATCATTCGATCATTGATACCTTCCACCTCCTCCTGCAGACCCCCTCTGACCACTATAAATCAACTGCTTTCAGAAAGGGAACATGCCTCGGATCACAGAACAGGTTTAAAGGAAACCGACCAAGCAATGGAAAAGGATTACGAGATGGTTTACGACTGGGCACCTTAAACGTAAGGACTCTAACTGGGAAGTTAGAAGAAATTGTAGAAATGATGGAAAGGAGGAAATTGGACATCTTGGGACTTGCTGAGACTAGGTGGAGAGGAGTTGGTGAAAAACCACTAAGTAAAGGATGTAAACTGTACTGGATAGGGAATGAGAGGGGAAGAAATGGAGTGGCAATTATTATTACCACCACCCCAAAACAAACCCACATGATTTGATGCCCAATTTGTTCCCTTCCTACCCTTCATTTGGCTATTAAAATTTGGAGAAAACTCCATTGTGCAGTTAAATGGAGTCATATTTTTGCTCCATTCATTAAATTTGACAAACAAACCATTCAGAAACTGAGGGTATGTCTGAGTAAATTTAGTATGAGATACAGGGAAAGTAATAAAATGGATCAAGGAACAGACATGATCTAAGACATTACTGTAACTGTAATGAAAATGGAACAGAGAAGTGTAAGACACAGTTAGATGAATAGATTGACCAAGAAAGTTTTTTGGCGAACTCCAAGATATAAGAAAGGATTGACAAAAGGTGATAATGAAGGGTGGCTAGATGATATTGAAGAACATGCAGAAATACGATGGACACACAGCACTGGAGACCATAAAGCATAAAAAAATTGCACACGAGGCCTTTGCCCAGCAGTGTATATAAAAGGACTGATGCTTCATTTTTATTTATTTACTTTTGTATTCTTTTGCTAGGCAGTTCTATAATCCACTGAACAGTCCACATTTTGAGGTAACAAGGCAGGCATCAAGAGAGTTCTTACACTGTCACATATCAAAATTCTGCTTTTACTTTTGGATTTTTTCCTTTGAAGGTAAGTACTATTATTTTTTGCAAAATTTACACCACGACAAATTGATCTGAATGAATTGATCATTCACTTATTTTAGCTTCAGGTCACTTGAATATTTGTGGTTCTTCTGTTCATTTGGAAATTGTTGCAAACATCTGAACCTAGATGTGCAAAGTCAATGAAGACCTTGTTGAGGATGTGTATACCTTGCACAGCAAATATAAATAAAAATGGGCTTTGAATTTTTAACCAAACATAAATATGAGCAGGCTCAGGAATGCTGAAGTTATTAATGTCATGATCAGAGTTACTTTACTTGTTAAAATTATGGCCATAAATATCAGAATATTTTAAGTGCCAAGTATCAGACTAACATGGCCATGCAGGCTTAGATCACTGAAGATTTTCACAGGTGAACACAGGTTACTGATTCCCAAAAATGAGAAAACTTGTTACACCACAAGATTGCTGGAAAACAGACAGCTGGGGTTTCTTTCAAAGCTTACAGTGCATCTTGTCAAATAAATGGTCAAACTGCAGATCAACAGTATCCAAGCCTCATGATCAACTGTTTTAGCAAATATTCTGAAGCAACTGAGAAACAATTTACTCCACCATAGTGCAAGCAGCCACTAGAATATATCCTCATGTGTACTGAGGGATCTTTAACTTACAGGAACTCCCCCAGACTTGATGATGAATTATGTATAACTGGAGACATAAAATGATCAGCTACATTAATCACATAGGACATTCATCTTTCCAGATCAGAAAGAGAGAACATAAGTGTGATATTAGTCAAGGACAGCAGCACCAGTCATAAGGTTCCAGAATTAGTTTTGTTTACCAACACTAATATGCCCACACAATACTGCAAACAAATATGTGGTCAAAGTAAGAAGTTAGTAGCAGCAAAATCTTCAAGTCCAATTCAAAACCACATCACAAGTTTAGACAAGATGGCAATAGTGGCAGCAGATTTGTTGTAAAGAAATTGATAATATCTAGTCAGATTATTATAGACTCTCAATGTGAAATAGTCTGGGTGAAAAGTGTCACAGATGGCTTGAACATCATATTCAACACCTGCCTTGTACGCCGTAGTGGCGTAGACTTTCAAGAAAAGTTAGAGCATTTTCTGGTCATTTATGGTAATAGGATCGATTTCAACTTGCCAGAAAGGAACTGTCATGTAATCAAAAAAAGGTATCAGTGACAGGAAGCTATGTGAGATTGGTTCAAATTACTTTGTGTTCTTAGAAAACTGACATGTTCAGGTCTCCTATTAACTTAAGGCCCAGACTTCTTGTACTAGGTAAGACACAGAGAGGGGGGGGGGGGGGGGGTGTCAACTTGAGCATTTGATACCACCCATCACCTTCAAGCTGCAGTGTGACAGTTGATAATGAGTTGAGGCTCCTGAAATTTCAGAGATTAAATGTTACTTCTGGTTGTCCTAATAAGGACTGAGTACAGCGCTAACAATTTATGTGGACTTATAATTACGTGATAAACAAATTTCCCTTTTGAAAATAAAATTTTTGCCCAGCAAGTTAAATCCTTTGAGAGACCGCCACATTTTCTACGTTACGTAACAAATTTTCCTTTGTTTCATTATTTTGTTTTACTGGTTTCCAATACTACACTGTAATTTTTGTAAAATGGATCCTTCATTAATATTTAATAGTCATATGTTGTGGCACGAGTTTATTAAATTTTTACAATAGTTAGATGTAATGGGGAGAATATTGTAGATGCAGTGTATGTAGTCTTTGTATGGATTTGATGGTTTCTTTTCAGCGGTCAGAATAGCATTCTTCTGTGTTTCTGTATTTCTCATGAAAATAATAAGGAAACAATAGGCCTCAACTAGATTTCAAGTTAAATGAGTGTGGGTGGCAGTGAGTGCTTATTTTGATTCTTTTTAGTTGGGGATGGGGAGGTTTCGGTTAAGTTTGTTGCGTTTCATGTGTGGCATTGGGGTTTTTATTTACGTTTACTTTCTCTTTCATGCCAAAATTTGTCTGGCAAGTTGGAGTTTTTGATCTGTTAAAGTTGTTTTTGATATGTCAGTTATGATTTTCAAATTTTGGTTGATTGGTTAATTTGAGGTGAGGGTACCAAACAGTGAGGTCATTGGCTCCATTCGATTAGGGAAGGATGGAAGAGGAAGTCAGCCATGCCCTTTCAAAAGAACCATCCCTGCATTTACCTGAAGCAATTTAGGGAAATCACAGAAAACCTAAATCGGGATGGTCGGATGTGGGTTCGAAACGACGTCCTCCCAAATGTGAGTCAAATGTTACCTTACTCGGTTTTAAATTATGTATTTGGAGTTGATTAATTGTTTTAACACTGTGGTTCATCTTTTTGTGTTGTTTACCCACTTTGTTACATTGCTGCCAAAGTGCTATCAAGTGCAACTACTTTCATAGATTTTGGTTCTCTGCATTGATACGGTCTTTTCAGTTGAGCGATGTAAGTCAAGTAATGTTTTCATTGCCCATAGTTATTTTTGGCTTTCTGTATTGGTATCAGCAGTTGAAGTTGAGCTATATAGCTCAACTGATATTCGTGATACCGCTTTTTAATTTCTGTGATTTGTTGTTGTTGTTATATGTACTGACACTGCCTTTAGGCTTTTATGTATTGGTATCGGCCCTTTAAGTAATGCGTTTGTTACCAGTTACAGTCAGTTTGCACTAATGTTGTGTTAAAATAAAGGAAAATTGCAGTTTAATGACATGCTGACAGCATGGTCATTATAGATGGAGCACAAGCTCAGATTATGAAAGGATAGGGAAGGAAACTGGCTGTGTCCCTTTGAATGGAACATGGTGTCTTGCTGGTTGTTTCATTTAATACATTTTACTGTTATCATGAATTTGCAATTGCTATTTTGGATTTTCGTTTGTCTCCAACCAGAATCCCTGATTAACCATGGTTGGCCCTTAAGCATCAACATTTATTATTAAGAATTTGTATGAGTCTGTATCTGATGTTTATATTTACATGCCATGGAAATAGGTACTGTTACTTGTCACTATTTTGAAATTGTGTTTGTGTAGCATCTTGGACCTTTACATAATGTCACTGGTCAAAGCTGACAGGTGCAACTGAAATGGTTCAAATGTCTCTAAGCACTATGGGACTTAACATCTGAGGTCATCAGTCCCCTAGACTTAAATCTAACTAATTTAACGACATCACACACATCCATGCCCAAGGCAGGATTTGAACCTGCGACCTTAGCAGCAGCGTGGTTCCAAACTGAAGCGCCTAGAACCGCTCGGCCACAGCGGCTGGCACAGGTGGAACTGAACGCTGTGGTTTATCCTATGAGGGTATCAGTGACCAGAAGGGTATTATAAAATCATTGACTACAGATGTTAAAATGTACATCAAGAAAAATATTTTTGCTTAGCAAGTGTGATGGTAAACTTGAATATTCACCATCCAACATTCATCTACTGGGGATGAAGATATGAGATATCAAGAACAAAGTTCAACACAACTTAGGTGGTAATGTGTCAGTCAAGGTAGTGAGGAATCAGATGGATTCACTATGGTTCAGCAGTCATTTTACAAGATTGCTACAAGAGTAAAAAACATTTCACGACAAAGTTACATGAAGCCAAAGTATAACTGACAAATAAAAGGTGAAAGCAGCTGAAATGGTGCTTCAGATCCCACAGAGTGGAGTTCAATGACACTGAAGTAAAATTTTGATAACTAGTAAAATCAGTGAATGGATCAAACTCAACTATATAGTCTTGCAGCATATTGGCATGAAAATAGTATACTGAATTTGGCCTTCCAAAAGTTTTACTGAGGAAGACTAAAATAACTCCATCCGTCAAACATCACATTAATGCGCAAATGGCAGCTACTGAAATAAGTGATTGTGAAATAGAAAACAACACACAAAACAGAGGGAAGCAAATGGGCGAAATTAAATACCTTTGTGATGCTGTACAGATTTTGCAAAAGAACTTGCTCCACATCTAGTTGTACTTTGTTGTAGATATCTGGAGCAGTGAAGCATTCCTGTTTTTACTATTATGACCTTATGGATAATGTAAATCTACCCTGTAGAAATCAACATGGATTTCTTAAAAAATAATCGTGTGAAAACCAACTTGTTCTATTTGGGTAAGCCATAAGCAACAAGTAAGTCCCCAGCCTGATATCATGTTCCTGGACTTCTGAAAGACATTTGATACCATTTCACACTGTCACATTCTGAGCAAACTATGAGCTTATGGAATATTAGGCCAACTTTGTGGTCACAATGAGGACTCCCTGAGAAAACTCTACAGATGAATGTGAAAGTTGCAGTGAAGACTTACATAAAACATAGAAGATCAGCTGAGTGTCAACACATTGCACAGGACCTTTACTCTTGTCAGTTCATTTTGAGAAATATTCTTCAAGAATTGTTGTGATTTAAAAAGACTGACTGATCCACATTTAAAATACTGATTATTTACAACAGAGGTTCTCAAATGTTTCAGACCTGCACAATCCTTTGATCTAATGGAGCGTAATCGAGCCCTACCTTGTTCCCTTCTTCCACAAACTTTTATTATCTTTAGATGTTAGCAAAGGTGTGTAAGTCAGTACCCCTAAATGGTAAAAAATAAAAAAAAATTTCATCCAATTTTACCTAATATTATTTTGACACGTAGTTACAGTATGACCTACTACTGATAAGCCTAATAACAATCTTCTGTCGAAGAATAAAGTTTATTTTAAAAGTAATAATGGACAATTTCTTGTAGTACATCTGACTAAATGTATAACAAAAAATATTTGACATATTGAGTGGTGGAATACTGCAGTGACAATTATGACATCATGATCAAATTCAGAAGTCAAGGGAACTGAGCTATAGCTAAGATGTGTGTCAAAGTTCTATTCTTCCTTTACACCTTCTGATGCTCAAAAGGACTATTTAAGCATCTTTATGTTTATTGGCTCCCCTGAAAGACTAGGTAGTTTCGTGTGACACTACTATTTACAAGAGAATTTATGTCACTAAACTTTTTAATTTTCTAATGTTTTTCACAGGATAGACATGCTGCTACTATAAATGGTTCATGGTATAACCACAAGGTGTAAGTAGCTACTTCCTTACAAGAAAACGATACAGCAAAAAGAGGTTTTGACAAATACAGTACAAATAAAGTTTAAGGCAACGATATACAGAAAATTTATAGCTTGTTTCAGACTGTCCCTTTTAGGTGGTCCTCCCTTGCCTTTTTTCCTCTTAAAATCGCTTCTTTAAATAATTTGCAGTATAATTTCATTGCACAGGGGGTGTCATCATTTCCTGGCACTGGATATGTAATCAAATTTGGGTTACAATTTGTGTCCACAATACCAATCGTCGGGATAGTCATTTTGGCGCAATCTCTAACTGCTGTGTGCTCGGTGAGAATATTGTTCAGTGTGTTCAGGAAAATACACAAATCAGGTAAACGAGTAACAGCACCAAACTGAAAGGTTGAATTTGTTAGAACACCACCTCTCCAAAATCGCGTATGAGCGAACTCTTTGCACTCCTTTGCTGTTTGTTCCACTAGATGAGCATTCTGTGCCCCACGACAAATGAATAAAATGATGCCATCTCTGTAGGCCACATGAGCTGCGAAGTTCAGTGCTTGACGTAGATGGTAGGCAGTAATGTCCAGGTCGAAAATAAGATGCCCAAGCCGTGATCCGAAAATGAATGGCTTCATTCTTTCGTCCAAGGATCCTTCTTTGTGGCCGAGATGCACCCTAGCATTAAATAAATCGCGCACGGTAAACAAATCATGTACATGAAAGTAATCTGGATGTTCCAGTGGTGAAAGTTGAGGTTTATTCTCCTCTACACTAACACTATCCAACGTCTTCGGCAAAGCTTGGGAAGTAAAACTGCGTCGATTGTTGGCCACTGAAACAACAACAATAATAATAATAATAATAATAATAATAATCACTCAATACACTTACACGAGCACAATGCCACAAATATACAATACATCACATACATTCAGAAACAGAAAGATTCACATTAAGCAGAAAGGAAGGAGGAAGGGGATTTATCGACATAAAAAAACCTACATTATGGACAGGTAGAAAAGTTAAGAAAATTCTTTATAGCACGAGCAGATACTAGCAAAATACACAAAGCTATCACTCATATAAATACATCGGCTACTCCATTGCAATTTCATAACCATCAACAGGTATGAAGAAAGTAAATTGGGAAAAGAATACACTACATGGCAAGCACCGGTATCATCTAACATAGCCACACATCGATCAAGACACATCCAACACAGGGAAAAGGCAATATATACAGTGTGACGGAAGGATTCATGATTGCAGTACAGGAACAAACAATAAACACCAGATATTACAGCAAGCATATTATTAAAGATCCCAATACCACAACAGATAAATGCAGATTTTGCAAACAACAAATAGAAACAGTAGATCACATCACAAGCGGATGTACAATACTAGCAAATACAGAATACACCAGAAGACATGACAATGTAGCAAAAATAATACAACAACTTGCTATACAACATAAACTAATAAAACAACACGTTCCCACATACAAGTATGCACTACAAAATATACAGGAGAATGATGAATACAAATTATACTGGAACAGAACCATTATAACAGATAAAACAACACCACATAACAAATCTGACATAATACTCACCAATAAAAAGAAGAAATTAACACAACTAATCGAAATATCCATACCCAATACAACAAATATACAGAAGATAACAGGAGAAGAAACTGAAAAATACATCCAACTGGCTGAGGAAGTCAAGGGCATGTGGCATCAGGATAAAGTTGACATCATACCAATTATACCATCAACTACAGGAGTCATACCACACAATATCCACCAGTACATCAACGCAATATAGCTACATGCAAACGTATATATACAACTACAGAAATCTGTAATTATTGATACATGTCGAATTACCCGAAAGTTCCTACATGCAATGTAACATATACCGGACAGTTAAAAGGAAGTCACGCTTGATCAAGGTCCGCGTCACTTTCCATTTTTTAACCAGACATAACGTCTGAGAAAGGAAATAAATAATAATAATATGTTGGCCACAACAGGTTTGGATTGGGCGCAAAAAAAAAAAATCTTACCCACAAGTGCCCATAACCTCCTCATCGGTACCATGTTTGTTTACAAACTTCACAGATGTCAAAGAGCTTCAAATACACAATGCAACGTGCGGTCATTAAGTATGAATAATCGAAGCACGATTTTGCAGAGAATCGATTTACTTACTTTTGGTTGCGCAGTCACAATTAAAGGCCCGTCCACACGCAACGATCTGTCTGCGCAAATGTCTGCGCACATCACATCTGCGCAGACAGATCGTTGCGTGTGAACAGAAGATTTGCACCAACCTGAGGTGTGTGCAAACCTGGAAGTTGGAGTTGGAGGTTTGAGCGAAACCTCTCAAATCTGTCGGTTCAAACCACATCTGCGCAGACAAGTTGGAGCGTGTGGACAGGAGATCGTCGCAAATCTGGCACGAAACAGCTGTTTGCTCAGTCTAGTGTTTGTATTTGTGTGCACAGGGCATTAAAATGGCTGATACTCGTCAGTGTTCTCGAGAGTTTGTAAGTGAATTCATTGAAATATACAGAAACCACCCATGTTTGTGGAAGATTAAAAGTAAAGAATATAGTGACCGAGACAAAAAGACAGCAGCATACAATGCTCTAATTGAAAAATTGCGGGCAGTTGGCGCCTCGGCAAACAGAGAAACGGCAATAAAAAATAATTTCGTTGCGAACTGGCGAAATTATTTGCGGATGGATGTCGAAACTTATAATTATCTCTTAAAGCGTGTAACCCCTCATATTATGAGAAAAATACTTGTATGAGAAGGGAAATTTCTCCTCATGAACGCCTGGCAGTAACATTAAGATTCCTAGCAACAGGAAGGAGCTACAATGATTTGGAATTTTCATCTGCAATATCGAAACAAGCATTGAGTGAAATAATACCCAACACATGTGAAGCTATTTACGCTTTCCTGAAAGATGAGTTCATGAAGGCAAGTCAAGTAAATTAGTCTGTCAGCGAACTGTTTACCGTAAAGAGTTATCCAAAGTTCAGAAATCTAGAAGATCTGGTGTAGGAGTAGATCAAGTATACCAGCCAACGTTATGGTATTTTGATTTTTGGCTTCCTTAGTGATCAAGAAACGCCAAGACCAAGCAGGAGTACAATTGAAGATGAAATTGGAGTGCCAATGTGCGAGGAAATGGAACACGAGGTTATGTAAAACAAAACAGGTTCGCCCTGCAACTCTCGCAGTAAATTTACGTGACAAAACTGCTTTCGCTTTAGCAGCCACTGTCTGCACCATTTTGACCGCTTTCTCTGTTTCCTGCGGTTGGTCTGAATGTTTTTTGCAACACAAGTTGCGAACTTCCTCCATTTCTATTTTTCAAAATAACTGAATTAAATTTTGACGTTTTCGGGGAGCGTAGTCGCTTGCCACTGATATTTCTTTTCTACACCGACAGATGGCGAGCGAGTAGTAGATTGGGGTTTGTGTCGTGTGAACACACCACATTTGCAGCGATCTTTTGCATGTACAGACATCTGCGCCGATGTCTGCGCAGACAGATCGTTGCGTGTGGACCGGGCTTAAGGCCTACGCAATTATCTGCCTGCACACATCACAACTGCACAGACAAATCATTGCAAGTGAACGGCAGATTTGCGTAGACAAAGGCCAGCTCAAACTCCTCGTTACGTGAAGGTGTATTCACACTCAACCCATTTACATGGGGCTTCCGATACTGGATCTCGCAAACCGATTTCCCAGTACTGCTTCGTGGGTTGGTCATGCAAATGTATCAAAATCTGTTTTTCAGATCTGTTTCTGGTTGCCGGTTTTCCAATCCCGCAATCGAGTTACGCTCCCATTAAAACGCAAGCGGTTTTGAAACGTGATAGGATGTCAGGTTTCGTCTTGCTATTTGAAATTTTCGGCTAATATGAACGGACTGGCTATTTGTACAGTGAAGGATACGCAGAAATATTAGACTGAAGCTATTTATACCTCCCCTAATTGAAGAGAAATAGAGATTGTGCTGACTAAGTCATAAACTGTAACAGCCGTTTTTCAGGTGCCGTATCTAACTGGACTTGCAAATCCCTTCTGACATTAACATGTATTAAGAACGGTTACCGAAATTTGGTTTTCATCTCCAGAACGAGATTTTCACTCTGCAGCGGAGTGTGCGCTGATATGAAACTTGCTGGCAGATTAAAACTTTGTCCCCGAACGAGACTCGAACTCGGGACCTTTGCCTTTCACGGGCAAGTGCTCTACCATCTGAGCTACCGAAACTCGACTCACGCCCGGTACTCACAGCTTTACTTCTGCCAATACCTCGTCTCCTACCTTCCATACTTTACAGAAGCTCTCCTGCGAACCTTGCAGAACTAGCACTCCTGAAAGAAAGGATATTGCGGAGACATGGCTTAGCCACAGCCTGGGGGATGTTTCCAGAATGAGATTTTCACTCTGCAGCGGAGTGTGCGCTGATGTGAAACTTCCTGGCAGATTAAAACTGTGTGCCCAACTCGAACTCGGTAGTCGGAAGTCATACTTCGGTAGCTCAGATGGTAGAGCACTTGCCCGCGAAAGGCAAAGGTCCCGAGTTCAAGTCTCGGTCGGGCACACAGTTTTAATCTGCCAGGAAGTTTCAGACCAACTGGAATGGCATGTGACTCACTGAAATCTGCAAAAATCACGACCTATGTTTCAAATCAACATTTTTCAAGAAAAGAGCCTCGAAAACCAAAACTAGGATCTCACCTAATACATTACTAGGTGAATATCAGTTGGATCATGTAATGATCTCCCGCATAAATACAGTAGAAATAATGATACTTAATGTCCTTAACGGACTAGACCTAGATTCCGACCATTACCCGTTAAAATTCTCCCTAGATGTCATTCCAGAAAAAAGACAATTCACTGACAAATCTCCACACCGTAAATATGATGTACAAAAGATAAATGGTAATGAACAATTTACAAAAGAAACACTAATTTTAAAACCACAAAATTGGCAACAACTGCAAGCGGGACTTTTAAAAGCAGCTGAAACTGTAGCATCGCAAACAAGAACACGTGAACACCCAAGGTGGACAGATGAGTGTGACCAACTGATAAATCTCAGACAACAGGCACGGCAAAATTGGTTGTGCAACAAAAAACAAAATACCCTGGAAGATCTCAAAGATACCAGGAAAACAGTCAGAAAAACAATACGAAAAGTCCGTAAACAACACGAGACAAAAAACTGTAAGACATGGAAAATGATTTCAAGATAAACAATTCCCGAAATTTCTACAGAGTATTCAAACAAAAATTAACAAAGTACTCTCCTCCATAACTCCAATTCAAAAATTAACATGGAAAAATTGCCCTTACCAACACCAAAAACTGTGAAATTCTTGCAAAATACTTTTCTAAATTACTGAATTGTGGAAAGGCTGCAGAAAAATTTGAGTTCCGTCATACACAACGAAACCCAGACTCAAAGCAACCAAGTTTACAGTAGATTAAAGAGATAATTCAGCCACTGAAAAATACCAAAGCATCAGGAGAAGACCAAATCATCGCAGAATTATGGCAAAATGCAGGAGGAAATCTTATTGCAAAACTCAAAGAAATTATAGGTGAAATCTGGAAATCTGAAAAAAATCACCACAGATTGGAAGACAGCACATACATCCTCTGTACAAAAAAGGAAGTAAAACAGACCCCAACAACTATCGTGAAATCTCTTTGTTGTCAATAACATACAAAATTCTGTCTAAAGCCCTACTAAACTGAGCAGAACCTCAGCTGGATTCAGAACTAGTCGAACACCAAGGTGGATTCAGAAAAGGTCGATCATATGTAGAACTAATCTTTAGCTTGAAAAACTCGATGAAATATTTGCATAGTACTTCAAACAAAAGTTATGTCATCACGTTTGTTGACTTTAAAAAAAAGCATATAACAGTATAGACCGAGGATCCCTTTTTGAAGTGTTAGCAGATTTTGGACTAGATCAAAAGACAACAAACATCATAAAAGAAACACTCACGGAGACCAAATCCAAAGTAAAATTTATGGGAGAATTGAACACAGAGTGGTTCATGGTGTGGGTTCCTGTAGTCATGTCCTAGTTCATGAACCACGGGCAATGTATGAGTGGCCAAGCAAGTGGTCCCGACAGTCGGGATACCAGTTACTTTGGAATAAGGCTCGGCATCTCGGACATATTTTGAGTTGTGGTCACCTTTGTGCCCATACGGCAAAGACTACCAAATCCACCAGTTAGTCCCTCAACCGTTAGGGGTAAAAATCAATGGGACTCAGGGCAAAAAGGCTAGCAACCTGCTTCACTGGTACTTTAAATATGATGCTGGCAACAGTCAGAGCAAAAGCACTGACCAGGGGATCATGGAGGAATTTTATAAGGGGGACTATGCTCCAGACTGAACGCTGAAAGGCATAATCAGTCTTAAATGATGAACACAGAATTTGAAATAGACACAGGAGTATGACAAGGGGATGGACTGTACCCAGTGCTCTTCAACTGTGCTCTTGAAAAAGTTGTTCAAGAATGGAGAAAAGCAGGTGCACCAGCACACAGACTGGGACCAAAACATAAGGACATAGAATTAGATTGTTAAGCATTTGCTGACAACATGGCACTGATCGCCCAAGACATTACCGATGCACAGAAACAGTTAGAATTATTACATGAGCAGGCAGCAAACATAGGATCACAAATTTCATTTTAAAAAACAAAATTTATGACTGGCATCAGAGATGCACCTTCTGATCTCTAAATTGGTAATAACCACATCTCTTGAGTAAAAGATTTTAAATATTTAGGGGAATAGATTGCAGAAAATTGTAATGAAAAGAAACCTGTCAGATCCACAGTCCAGAAAATGGAGACAGCGTTTCAGTTAACAAAAAACGTTTAGAGCAAAAAGAGTCTCCCATGGAACTGCAAAATACGACACTACACAACAGTAATTAAACCCGAAGCTCTCTACGCATCCAAGACACTAAATCTTCAACACAGAACACTAAAAGGGGAGTTATAAGTGAAAGAATGTAAAATAATGAGGAAAATCCTAGGACCAAGAACCAAAGATGGTGTGTATTATCCAAAACCCAATGTACAAATATATAAAAATATCTCCAAAACAACAAACACAATGCGCATTAGAAGAATCCAATTCATGGGGCATTTAGAAAGAATGGACTCAAACAAGTTAACGCAAAAAATCCATACATTTTTAAAGAACAAAACTACAAAGATCTGAGAGAATAGGGTTTCCAAATCCACATGACAGGAATGAAATCAGAAAATTCACAAATACACGTGGTTTTGAGGAAGAAGAGAGAAAAACTAACCGACATACGTGGTCTATGCAATGAAGGCTAGCCCGTTCGTTGCTTATGAAGGAATACTGGGCGAAAAGGAAGGCCAACAAATGTTGATTACGCATGGTCCTAAGTGATCCATCTGCGAAGAAGAAAAAGAAGGATGCTGGAGTCCACATTTGTATGAAAATGACATTTATTGGAATCAAATGGTTTGCACTGTGCAGGGATAGCTTGTATATTAGAGAAGGGAGACAGAAGTGCAAAACAACATAAAGAAAATGCTTGGGTCCGAAAAAAATGTCATTACGTGGTACAGAAGGCGAATTTCAAGCACTAAGGATCGTGAGGAAGAGGAATCTGCATTTTATACTTTGTAAAGTCAAAGCATTAATTTTTTCTTTTGTTATTTATTTAGCGCACGTATTCTCACATCATGAGACTGTACTTGTCAAAGTACAAAACAGTATAAAATATTATATATTTACATCATGTAGAAAATCTCATCATTTATATCAACACATCTTCATAACAAAAAAATTATTCTGCTTTCTTAGATTATAAAAGAAGTTTAGTTTGATCTAGAAATGGCTTGATAATTATGAATTTTTGTTTAGAGTGCTATGAATCAGACCTACAGAGTTGAGCAAAATTCCAGGTATCCATTAATGCTTTAGAAGCTACTGGTTTTTAGTAGATTTGTTTTAGTTCTTTTTAAATGTATTAGTGTTTGGTATTTTTTTATGTTATCTGGAAACTCACTGTAAAGTATTTTTGGTTGGTGAGCAGCACTGCCCTTATATATTGATTTTCTGAGTACATCCCTGTGATAGTCATCTGTGTCCCTTGTCTGATAATTGTGGATCTCACTGTTCAGAGCTCAAACTTCATGGTTTTTAAAGAAGCAAATACTTTCAAAAATAAATAAAGATGGTAAGGTCATGATATTTTAATTCTTTAAAGATACCTCTTCATGATGCTCTGCAAGCAACATCACTTATTAATCTTACAGCTTTCTTTTGAAGCTTAAAAGACTACTTTGCAAAAGAGGTATTTTCCCAGAATACTATACCATACCTCAGTAGACTATGCATGTATGCGTAATAAGCATTTAACACTATTTCAGTATTGCAGCAATCTTTAAGCATTATTAATATGTAACAGTACTTGCTTAATTTTTTTGTTAAGCATTTCCACATGTTTTTCCCATCTTAGATGCTCATCCTCACAAATGTGATGCTTTTGCTGAATTTGGCTATTTGATAATGCGAATTTTGCTTTGGTCCTATTTTTGTTCCTTATATGGCTGAAGTTCATCCTACTGTTTTCTTGTCAGAGACAACTAGACAGTTATCTTTAAACCATTTTTCTGCCACTTCTGCTGTTTTGTTGATTTTTTGCTGTAAATCATAATCATTCTTTTATATATAAAAACAAAGATGAGGTGACTTACCGAACAAAAGCGCTGGCAGGTCGATAGACACACAAACAAACACAAACATATACACACAATTCAAGCTTTCGCAACAAACTGTTGCCTCATCAGGAAAGAGGGAAGGAGAGGGGAAGACGAAAGGAAGTGGGTTTTAAAGGAGAGGGTAAGGAGTCATTCCAATCCCTAAGGTAAGTCTTTCCGCTCCCGGGATTGGAATGACTCCTTACCCTCTCCTTTAAAACCCACTTCCTTTCGTCTTCCCCTCTCCTTCCCTCTTTCCTGATGAGGCAACAGTTTGTTGCGAAAGCTTGAATTGTGTGTGTATGTTTGTGTTTGTTTGTGTGTCTATCGACCTGCCAGCGCTTTTGTTCGGTAAGTCACCTCATCTTTGTTTTTATATATAATTTTTCCCACGTGGAATGTTTCCTTCCATTATATTGATAATCATTCTTTTCTTTTATAATGAAGCTGGTATCATCAGCAAATAATATAGTATCAGCTTTTGAAAACTGTTATGATAGGTCATTAATAAAAACCAAGAATAACATTGGTTTCAATACTGAGCACTGGTGCACTCCATAATTAATTCATTTATATTCAGACTGGTGCACGTTTCCATCCTGAGAAATTTCCTCTCTTTGTTTCCTATCAGTTAAATATGACTTGAACCACTCGTAGGAAACACCACAAACACCATAATTTTATAGTTTTAACTCTAGGAGTTTATGATTTACAAGCTTGAATGCTTTGGGAAGGTCCAAAAACAACCCACACATCAGTTCTTTGACCTCAATAGCTTTGTAAACAAGTTTTTGGAAACTGAAGACAACTGTTTGTGTAGATTTGTTTTTCTGTGAAACCATTCTGAGCATTTGCAAGACTTTTATTTTTTTAGGAAGTGTAGTAATCTGTCGTTCATTATTCATTCAATTATTTTCAAAAATACCGATAATAATGATAGTGGTCTGAAATTTTTAATGTTAAACTTGTCACCACTGGTATTACTGTTGACTGTTTAAATTTACTTGGAAACACACCAGTTTCAAAGGAGTCATTGATTATGCCCACAAGTTGAGAGACATCATTATCAGTACTATATTTAATAATTTTGCCAGGGATACCATCAAATCCGCAGGTCATTTTACTCTTTAGTTTACTGATAGCCGTATGTACTTCTTCGGGTGTTAAGAGATATAGGTACATTATCCTTTCATTTGTTTGAGTTATTACCTTTGTCTTTGGATTACGTCAAACTGCACCCAGATCTACTGAAAGGAACACAGTTTTATGAGCTGCCGCCACATCCCATGTACATTTTTTTTAAAGGTTAGCTTTAGTTGCTGGCCCAGTGCAATTTTTTTTGTGACAGTCATATTTCCCTTAATACCTTTCCTTTGAAGATATATAGGTTTTCTTTACATGCTGTGTTTGGCCTTTCATAGGTCAAGTGCTTTATTTGTACTGGAGTTACATTAGTCAGACCACATAAATATTGACCACTGTTGCTTGCAAAACTTTCCATACACAGTTCAGAGATCTACTTAACAACATACACATATTTAAACAAACACTTTGCAGTGTCTGAAGGTTTCCAGTGCATTTGTTCATGTAACACTAAAAATGCCTGACAACATAAAAATAAATTCCACCTACTAATAAATCTGATCCTACCCACAGTACTTTTTTCACTTGAAGTTGCAGCCAAGTTGCAGTCCATTTCATTGTAAAATATTAAGTCTGGCACCAGCATCTATAAAAAACAGCTTTATGAATGTAGTAGAGAGCAAGTAATTTAGTACACTCGTGTCATGAAATTTGGACTGCTGTCTCACAACTTCAATTAAACTGTCATCATTTATTGTCAATTTTAACAAAAGAAATAACAAAACAAAACAATTTATAGCAAATAATGAACAACAAATATATGATATCAACTATGAAAAATGGGATTAAACGAAATATGGAGATCCACACATGACCGTGTATTGCGAGGAAATGAGCTTGTGGATCACATGTTCAGCAACAAACGGATGATGTCAGCCATTAAAACGTTTCTCCAGAGAAACTTTGACGGTTCTGTAATGTGACGAGACTTGAAGTGATGGGATGGCCAGGGTGGATGCACTGCAGAATGTTTTGATAGGACGGGATGTGTCTTTATAGCCTTTTAACACTGGCTGTCATCTCACATCACATCCCACCCCGTCAAAACATTCTGCAATTCATATCAAATGGCGGCATCCACATTTGCCATTCTGCCCCGTCACTTGACGTCTTGTAATGGTCAAGGTTTCTCTGGAGGAAAAGGTTTTGACGGTTAACGTCATCCATCTGTTGCTGAACACGTGATCCACAAGCTCATTTTCTCCCAATACACGGTGTAACGGAACATATTAAAGGCTTTACTTTACCGAAGTATGCGATACCCTCCAAATTCAACCAGTTTAACGAGTATTTATGATTATAGAAAAGTTATTGTGTATGTTAACAATGATTGCATAACATGTCTCCATAAACAGTCAACCCATTGAATTATACTGAATAACTGACCCACACAAAAGTGAATATCACTTGATCACTGATACAGCAAATGTCATCATGTAAAAACACTAAGTTCATCTTAAATAATTAATATGAAGTACGAAAAATAGTGGCCAACTTAGGTATTTTGGATCTCCTTAAATAAAAATCACCCAGTGAAACCTTTTGTTCACTAGGAGCGTTTTCACTCAGTATTCACGTAACCAATCCTATTTTAGACGAAAACCGATGTAATTTTTAATAATTCATGTTATTTACTTATTTATGCAAATTAGAGAAGTCAATTGACAAACTTCTAGAAAAGGCCTTTTTGTAACAAAGAATTATTCTGTCAAGTCAACAAATCTGTCTGTCATTTTAATAACATGTTAAATTATGTCACTCGATGCAAATTAATAACTTTTCTGCACAAATTATGATAACAGATGTACATGTGACTTATAAACTATATCTCTTTTTAGTAGTTCTTTGACAATGTTATAAATACAAGCAGCAAGAAGGGTCGGGGCGCAGTCGGAATGTCACTTTGGTAAAGTGTGTTTGTGTGTTATTGTTTGAGGTGGATAAACAATGCAAAGAACATGTAAAGGAAGTACTACTTTGTGTTGTGTCACGGTCTTTGGTGGACAGTGGAATTGAGATGGCCACCAGAGTAATAAATATTTGGGAAGTACAGAAGCGTCCGATCTTACCCGTCGGCTTTGACCCATGACGTCACAAATACCGCGGAAACGACTATAAACAATTCCAATATGGCGGATATAAAAACACCGCATACGTATTGTAAACACTGAAATACACAAGTTTCACAAAAAGCCTAATGACTGTAACGGGACAAGCGTGGGAAATTAGGGGTTTTTGGGTGCGGAGAAACTAAATATACAGAAATGTAGCCACCGACCGCCATTCAAAACCACGCAAAACAACGAAATAAATCAACATCACAAAACTGACCAAATACCAAAA
Source organism: Schistocerca americana (assembly GCF_021461395.2). Lineage (NCBI taxonomy): Eukaryota > Metazoa > Arthropoda > Insecta > Orthoptera > Acrididae > Schistocerca > Schistocerca americana. The sequence continues at coordinate 1,250,160,320 of NC_060119.1, read as the reverse complement.
AACACATTCCTATCCATAATCGGACACTTCCCTTAACCTATATAGCTGAACAGAACCTACCGATCACATCCCCCAATAGAAAACTAAGAAACGAAAGCTTCCCTTACACCTACATACATCGGCACTTATACAGTTTAGCAGGTACGGAAAAAATTTTTCATTTTTTTTCAAAATTTGATCATCATGTGTCGTTATGCGGTGGGGGGAGTCTGCAGTGCCCCCCCATCCCCCCACAGGCTTCATTAGTGTCAAATCAATATTTTCGAATCATAGGCGGCCGCTGCCGCGGCCGCATTCCAAAAAAAAACTCCCAACCTAACCTCAAGTGGGCTACGCTACAGATCAATATGTTCATCAAATTGCTTCATATTACGTATACATGTTCATTAGTGTCAAATCAATATTTTCGAATCATAGGCGGCCGCTGCCGCGGCCGCATTCCAAAAAAAAAACTCCCAACCTAACCTCAAGTGGGCTACGCTACAGATCAATATGTTCATCAAATTGCTTCATATTACGTATACATGTTCATTAGTATCAAATCAATATTTTCGAATCATAGGCGGCCGCTGCTGCGGCCGCATTCCAAAAAAAAACTCCCAACCTAGCCTCGTATTCAGGGCTATGCTACAGATCAATGTGTAGGTCCCTTACGTCACGGGTCAAAGCCGACGCGTGAGATCGGATGTTTCCAACCTACACCCAATACACAAAACATATATACATAACCAAAAAAAAAAAACGGAACTTACCTCAAAAAAGTTCCAGCTCCACAAACTAGATTGGCCACCACAATCACACACAAATGCACACACGCACGCACGCACACACACACACACACACACACACACACATACAAAAACACACACACACACACCAACGAAAAAATACTGAACTAAAATAAAAACCCAACCCACCCAAACGTCAACCCCCTCCCCCTCAACTCCAAAATACAACACACAAACACTATACAACAAAATAAACCACCCACCCACCTACCCAGCCCACCCTAACTAACCACTTTCGGTCTATACATTTTACCCACAGCCCTTAAAAAAACCCGAAGAATGCAATAGCCCTCGGGGACACTCTTCCGCCAACAGTACTCATCTAAATGAGACTGAAGGTTGGAAGAGCGCCTCTTCCCCCTCCCAAGAACTGACTTAACCGCTCCCCACATGCCCTCAATTGTGTTAGTGCAAGCCCCAGTATCATAATTCTTAAACTCTAGACTGTGGTTCACTACGAAATGATTAAATCCCCTCTCACCCAACCCCCTATATGAAGAAAACGCATCTGAAACTACTGTGGACCCCGGCTCTACATACTCCTCAATTAACCCCACTAATTCAGGCTTCGACCTCCCCTCCACAACCCTAAAAACACATTCAGTACCCCCACCCCCCTGAACAACAGCCCCCCACACCCAAAGACCAGCCACAGACTTCCCCCTCCCATACTTCCTTTTACCAAACTGCGACTCATCCACCTCCACAAGCACCCCATGCCCACCCAACTTACCCCTGTATTTAATAAATTCGGAACACACCTCACGACAAAAGGAATACCAGTCTAAAACAGTCCTCTCACTCACACCAGTCTCAAACGCGCAAAAACTCTGCCCGCAACTATAACAAAAATAATACGTAATAAGCACAATCTCACGCATGGCCAATCTAGACTTCTCGAACCAGGTACCACGCCTTACAGAACGCCATACGCCATCTTTCCGGCAACACCACATGTATCCGTCCCTGGTCCGAGAGTCCGGAACTTTAACCAATTTCATAGGTTCACGGCACACACCGCACTTCACGACCTCGGCAATTAAGCCAAATAGCTGAAGAAATTTAATCAGCTCTAAAGCTGTCTCCCCCATCATCGCCCTCAACCGAACACTGTTAAGGCGGTCTTTCATATCCATTCCTGAACAAAAAACCACAACCAAATACACTCAATAACAAACTCACCTGACGTACAGCAATGAGCATTAAATTAACCATTAACTCACTAATAGAAATTCCGCTTCAAATCCAACACCTGAGCAACAGAAAACTGACCCCACCACACGAAACAAACGAAACAAACGAAAACCATGAACACACCACCAGAGAGCACGACAAACAAAAACAAGACATCTACAAACACGCCACAATCGCAAATCAAACTCCGCGCCGTAATAACGTCACACACCACAACACGCTTACGTCACGGGTCAAAGCCGACGGGTAAGATCGGACGCTTCTGTTGACCCAATATTTGAAGTTTACATATTTGTTGGTTTCGCTCGTTCTTTATCATCAAAAGCACATAAAAAACAAGGGACCTTATCTTTTTACCCCTAGACAACCAGATTTAGAGCCAGCATCAACATCGAGACACAGCAGCGATCCAGCAAGCAGCAGCGATTACTACAATGCATTTTAATGGCGCCAACCTAACATCAAGTGCTAACAAGCTCCGTAAATGGGAGTGAAATAGTGCGATCACAGCAATCAGCAATATCTACGACTAGGCGACCATTACAACGGTCATGTGTGGATCTCCATATTTCGTTTCGTCCTAGTTTTCGTGGTTGATATCTGTAATTGTTGCTCGTTATTTGCTATAAATTGTTTCGTTTTTTATTTATTTTGTTAAAATCGACAATAAATGATGGCAGATTAACTGAAGCAGTGAGAGAGTTGTACGATATGAGCATAGTAAATTGCTTGCCCTCTACTACATTTACATGAACAATGTTTTCAGAATCCTTGCTGGTTGTCATTGAGGAGGTTATTTTGTTCAAAATACCTCAGTATGTTTCAGCTCAGAGTATGATACATGCCAGTACTGTATTTAATATTTTACAGTGAAATGGATTGCAACTTCAAGTGACAAAAGTGCTGCGTAGAATCAGATAGATTAGTCTGTGGAATTTATTTTTATGTCATCAGGCATTTTGAGCGAGGTGGTGCAATGGTTAGCACACTGGACTCGCATTGGGGAGGACGACGGTTCAATCCCGTCTCCGGCCATCCTGATTTAGGTTTTCCGTGATTTCCCTAAATCGTTTCAGGCAAATGCCGGGATGGTTCCTTTGAAAGGGCACGGCCGATTTCCTTCCCAATCCTTCCCTAACCCGAGCTTGCGCTCCGTCTCTAATGACCTCGTTGTCGACGGAACGTTAAACACTAACCACCACCACCATCATCAGGCATTTTCATTGTTACATGAACAAATGCACTGAAAACCTTCAGACACTGCAAATTGTTTATTTTAAATATGTATTTGTGGCAGGCCTGTTTATTGTTAAGTAGCTATCTGAAGTGTGTATGGAGCAGTTTTTCAAGCGCCAGTGGTCAATATTTATGTGATCTAGCCCCAGTACAAACATGGCAATTGAACTATTAAATGGCAAATACTGTGTGTAAAGAAAACCTATATATCTTGGAAGGGAAATGTATTTAGAGAGATACGAGTATTGAAAAAAATTGCACTGGATTAACAACTATTAACCTTAAAACAAATTTTCATGGTATGTGACAGCAGCTCGCAAGCCTGTGTTCCTTGTAGTAGTTCTGGATGCAGTTTGACATAAAAAATGAGAAAAAGACTGATGCTTTGACTTTCCAAAGTATAGAATGCAGATTCCTCTTCTGCAAGCTCTTTGTTCTGTGTATGAAATTCCCCTTCTGTACCACTTAACGAAATTTTTTCGGACCCAAGCATTTTTCTCATGTTGTTTTCCACTTGTATCTTCTTTCTCTAATATACAAACTATCCCTGCAAGCTGCAAACCATTTAATTTCCAACAAAATGTCATTTTCGTAGAAATATGGATGCCAGCATCCACATATATTACACACCACATTGTGTATGCACATTTCACGTGTAAAAACAGTTGAGAATCATCTTGCAAAGATAGCAATTCCCACGGAAAGAACAGCTGAGGATAGCACTGTGAATTGATATCATGTGACTTGGATTGACTTGACTTGCCAGGCAGTGGGAAGTGGCCTGTGTGATATGTGTGCAAACCTTGGAGTTGAAGGTTTCATTGAAACTGCAGGTTTCATTGGAACTTCTCAAATTTGTGTGTTCAAATCACATCTGCGCAGACAAGTAGAAACGTGTGGACAGATAACTACTAATCTGTCTTCAAATGTTACACGATTGGCTTTTTCTGGGGACTCTGATGACTTCATTTTCCAATATGGTGCAACTCCACAATACTGGCACAAAAATATATCACAGTTTCTCAAAAACACTTTCTACACCCTGGATAGAGCACATGGAACCTTGAGACACTGTGTGATGAAGCCAGCTAGGATAATTTTACTTCCTCTCTCGTTTTGCCATCTGCCTCCTTAAATTCGTTTTGTTACTGTTAGCTATTTACTAGTAGCATAAGTGAGAAAGTTTGACCCTCAATTTTAAAGAATTTAACACCAGATCTACTTTTGTTTTTAATTTTATGTATGTAATTGACTATTCCTAGTTAGTATCTTTTGTTACAGCTGAAATTAATAATTGTTTCATAACTCAAATTCTATTGTTGATGTATAAACAAATATAAATTCTGTACAGTATAAACATTTGGAAGACAAAATACTAGTAACCTTAAAGTATATATTTGGCTCAAGTTGGAAACACGTTAGCAAAGCCACCCTTAATTAATTTCAAAGTAATTAACAGTTTTGTCCAAAATTTTGATTGCATACTTACATTTTATAATTTCATGATTTAAACAAATAATTCGGCCTAACCCTTGCAGTAGAAGAAACTGTTAAAAGGAACCAATTTTTCGATGTATTCAATTAATTAAATGAGTTAAGTTTTAATTGTAATTTCTGTAAATTTAGCTTTGAACACGGTGTAGTTTCTGCACCTATTATTGTGAGGATATATAAGGGCCCGATTTTTGGTCAAGAGACAGTCAGTCCATGGCTGAGTTTCAGATTCTATTCTTCAAGAACTGTGAACTTTGTGGTTAGGCTTTTACTGCTCATAGGTATTCAACAGGAAACTATTATAGCAGTATGTGGATGTTTGCTTGCTAACTATTAAAGAGGCTTATGGGAACCTAGAACAATAATGCATTGGCCGTATACATGTATAACTATATGCTATTGGGCGGTTGTGAAAAGTGAAAGCAAAACATTGTGAAACGCAACTGTGCATCTGTTGGGTAAATCATTTACAGTAGTTGCACATCTAACCCCTATATTTTTCAGCCAATATGTCGACACCAAGGACAACAAACGAATTTAGCTTTGTCTAGAAGTTGATCAAGCTGCTAGAGAAAACGCAGAACATTTGCAATAGCATATCTAAAACTTCAGGTATTTTGCAATGTATCACGTATTTGTACTATGTTTTTATCAATAGATACGGAGTTTTGAAATCAGGTCATTCATTTTGAAACATCTCTTATAGCTTCTAAGAATATACTGTATCTCAAACACCCTAACACTGTAAAAATATTATCTGAAATTTGGCAGAATATTGAGATACAGTACGTTACTTACTTTGATGAAATCATCTTTCAGCACATTGTAAGCTTTCCATGTGATAGGTACGGTTTCACTCAGTGCTTGTTCCAAAATTGCAGTAGCGAATTCTAGATCTTTGTACTCCTATTGTCAGGAATCCTAACACAACCCTCAGTGGACAAGGAGAGATTGGAACTTCAGTTGTGTGAAGTCTCCACATTTTCAACGATTTACAGTAAGCATGGATATCCGCGCAAACCAATCATTGCATGTGGATGGGTCTTTATAGCTATAGTTCCACCAGTAATGTAAGCTTTCAAAAAAAATTATAATTTATATGTACACCTTGGATTCCTCCAAAGTGCTAAACATCCCTATTAGAGAGAAAAACTGACCAACCATTATTACTGGAGAACTTCGACTATCTTGGATAAAATAATTGTGGGTACTGGGCTGTGTCATTGTAAACTAGTAAAACTAATGACGTTTCGACCGACTTGCTGCGGTCCTCTTCAGGGTGATCGAAATGTTGGCAAGTTAGTAGTTTGCAATGATGTGACCCAGTACCCAAAATTATTTTATCCAAAATGATACTGATCATGAAAGTCTACAAACATATATCTGGACAATCTTGTTACTGACATTAGTAGTATAAATTATGCCAAAAATTGCGTGTTCCTTAGCAAGAAGAATTTAAATATGCTTAGACCCATTACAGAACCATTCGGTTGTCAAAATCAAGTGGACTGTCAGAAGCAATTAGAGATGGGGCGGTCAGCAATGTTAAAGAAGAATGTGTGTGGATCATTTAATTATTGTCCATGTAGCAATTTCTCCAACTTTGTCACTACAAGACATAATGTTAAGGCAAATCTCCTTTTCTCCTACATGAACATGACAGTTAACAGCAAGAGGAATATAGGGAAAAATCAGTATTAGTAAGGAGACACTGGAAATCATTTTGAAGAAATATAAAAATCCTGTGGCTATACCATATGAAGGAGAAATGGCCAACATACGAACAGGTATTCTGACACAAGAGATGTCTGGAATATTGCAACAGCTTAATGTCGACAACTATTACCTTTCGGACCTGGACATAACGCAGAACTTTGCCAATAGACTGCCAGGAGAGCTGCTTTGTGACTGGGGACAATGGTAGGATGGTTGCAAGTGACTGTTCAAACTGGATGCGCTCCTGTTGTAGAATAAGAGGACTTTGAAGTCAAGAAACAAAAACTGGAGTATATGGAAGAGACGAATGTCATAAAGAGAGTGTAGGTAGTGGAGAGCAGGCATTGTAATTACAATGATAAGTAATAACTTGCACTCCCATTACTTACTATGAATATTTTCATTCTCTCAATGTTTACACAATGTGTGTAGCATAGAGTGCGTACTACAGAGGAATGATCTGGCAAAGATATAGTTGTTCTCGCTGCAGTAGGGCAGCGATATTATTGGGAGGTAGAGCCAGTGGTTCTCCATTCCCACAGAGCTGCACCTCTCCCCCACAAGTGAGGAGCATGGTGACTGGTTTATGTCGTGATGTGCCTGGGTTGCTGTAAAGGGTGGCTGGCCTGTGAGTAGTGAAGAGTAGTGAATCCTGCAGTGTCACAGAAACGTCTTCTGGGAGGTAGTCTCACAGGTCTAGGCCGACTGTAAATTGGCCTGAGGGACCTGGAGCTGGGGACGATGGAGGGTAAACACTGGGTGTGTCTGCTGAAGTCCACACCGGTTCTAGGTGGTTCAGTGACACTTCTCGTTTTTCCAGCTTGCAAGATATCAAAAGTGTTTGGCTCTTGTTTCAACAAATTTATGGGCCCCTGTACACAGGATGGAGGGTGGGTTTGACAGTGTCAGTCCTGAGCAAGATGTGTGTACATGATTGAAGGTCCTTGTGCACAAAGATGGTCAGTTTGGCGTGGTGGGATGGCAGTGGGATGTGGACGTGGGAGATGTGGTCCCTGACACATTTTACTAGGTCCGGCAGGTTGACGTCTATGGGGCCAGTGGTTTCTGATACAAACTCTGTTAGGAGGGTGATCGGTTCCTCTTGGAGCATATCTGCCAGTGAGGGGTCCAGATCTTCTTTGTAGGCAGCATGTATGCCCAGTAGCACCCAGGGGAGGGCCTACATCCACTCCTGGTCGTGGCATACTGTCTTGAGGGTGCGGTGCCACCGTTCCACAAGTCCATTGTATTGAGGATGGGAGGCTGTCGCATAGAACCGCTGGCACCCGCAGAGGTGGCATAGCTCAGAGAACAGGCGCGACTAGAACTGCCGGCCATGGTCCGTTGTCAGGGATTTGGGGCAGCTGAAGCATGCAATCCATAGTGTGATGAAAGCTGGTGTTGACTGAGATATCAGTCAGAGGCATGGCCTACACCCATCAAGTTGTTGTGTCTATGGCTGACAAGATGTACTTGTATCTGTTTGAGAATCTGGGAGTGGCCCCCCAAGGTCTATGTGGACATATTGGAAACGGCCCTTCAGGATGGAGAACTCGGGGTCACCACTGTAGGTTATGGAGAGCGGGCATGGTAATTGTGACAATAAATAATAAATCGCACTCCCATCAATTGATATGAATACTTTTATTGACGCAGTGCATACACAATGGGTGTAGTGTAGAGTGCGTACTATAGGGGACTGAGGACTCATTTGATCTGGCAAAGATACAGTTGTTCTTGCTGTGGTTGGGCAGCGACATTACGGGGAGGGATGGTAGAACTAGTGGTTCTATGTCCCTGCAGGAGGGTAAATTTCAAAAAAGAAGTAGCTATTGCAGATTTGCAAGCAAAGTTTATGTATTGCTTTAAACACAGTAGTGCCAGTGTTAGGATGCAAATCAAGGCTTTTAGTGGCACTAAAGTTAGTGCCCAGTTCCTAGTGAATGAGACCAGAACTGAAAATGCAGGTACTCCATTTTCAAATGTTCTTTTACAATGGAAAGCCCAGGTGAATTGACCCAATTTAATCCTCATATCACTGAAAGATGAGTGAAATCAGTATAAGTGTCAGCGGTATTGAGAAACAGCTGAAATCATTAAAATTGAACAAAGCTCCAGGGCCCAATGGAATCTCTGTCAGATTCTGTACTGAATTTGCAGCTAATGTAGCCCTTTTTCTAACTATATTCTGTTGTAGGTCTCTGAAACAAAAGCCATGGCCAGTTCCTTAAAAAGAGCACAGGCCACACCTGTCTATGAGAAGGACAGTAGGAGTGATCCACACAACTACTGTCCAATATCCTTGACACAGATTTGTTGTAGAATCTTAGAACATATTCTGATCTCAAACATACTGAGGTATTTTGAACAGAATAACCTCCTCAATGCCAACCAGGATGGATTCTGGAAACACTGATCATGTGAAACCCAACTTGCACATTCCTCGAAACACACTGAAAGCTTTGGATCAAGGCAAAGAGGTAGATGTTGTATTTCTTGATTTCCGAAAGGCATTTGACTGAGTAATGCATCATGATTTACTGTCAAAAGTATGATCATATGGGGTATCAAGTGAAATTTTTGATGTGATTCTGGGATTTTTCATAGGGAGGACACAGCATGTTATCTTGGATGGACTGCCATTGTCTCATGTAGAAATAACTTTGGGTGTGCCCCAGGGAAGTGTGTTGGGACCCATGGTTTTCATGTTGTAGGTTAACGACTTCGCAGACAATATTAATGGTAACATAAGGCTTTTTATAGGTGATGCAGTTATCTATAATAAAGCACTATCTGATAGAAGCTGCATAAATATTCAGTCAGATCTTGTTAAGATTTCAAAGCTGTGTAAGGATTGGTAACTAGTTTTAAATGTTCAAAAATGTAGAACTGTGCACTCCATAAAATGAAAAAACATAGTATCATATGACTGTAATATTAATGAGTCACTGTTAGAATCAGATAAATCGTACAAATACTTGATGTAACACTTTGTAGAGGTATGAAGTGGAAGGATCACATAACTTCAAATGGTTCAAATGGCTCTAAGCACTATGAGACTTAACATCTGAGGTCATCAGTCCCCTAGACTTAGAACTACTTAAACCTAACTAGCCTCATTCAGTTTGAATGTGGTCATGTAATAGACCTATGAGAAGCTGGATGTTCCTTCTGTGATATTGTTGAAAGACATGGCAGGTATGTAGCCACAGTACATCATTTCTGGTGGTGATGGTACGTGTGGTCACAAGATGACTGGGCTAAGAGGACCATGTGGCATCACCGAGAGAGAAGGCCATCATGTCTGGTATCTGACTCTAGTGCATCTTATTGCATCTGCAGCACCAATATGAGCAACAGTTGGCATGACATTGACACAATGAACTGTTACAAATCAGATACTTTAGAGACACTCCGAGCCATATGCTGTACAGTATGTGTTCCAATGACACCAATTATGACTTCAGTGGGGTCAAGAGGGAGCTCATAAGAAGGGAGGGTAGAGGTCTGTCGTGTTTTGTGATGAAAGCTGGTGCTGGCTCGGTGCCAGTGATGGTCATGTTTGGTTACAAGGAGGCTAGACACATTGGACCTACACACTGGACCTACACCTGGAGTTATGACCTGGGGTGCAGTTTTGTATGACAGCAGGAACACTCTTGTGGTTACCCCATGCACTCTGACTGCAAATTTGTTCGTCAGTCTAGTGATTTGAACTGTTGTGCTACCATTCATGACCAGCAGACCAGGAGGTGTTTTCCAGCAGGACAATGCTCGCCCACGTACCACTGTTGTAACCCAACATGCTCTAGAGGGTTTCGACATGTTGCCTTGGGCTGCTCGATCTTCATATCTGTCTCCAACTGAGCACATATGGGTCCTCATCGGACGACAATTCCAGGCTGACCCAAAAGCAGCGTTAACTGTGCTTAGGATATTGGTCCACGGAGCATGAGTCATATCGGGTTCTCACAGCTTGTCTGATGAACTATGCCACCCCCATACCATATTTTTAGAGAATGGATATTCTGAACAGGAGATTCGCTGTGCCTTACGTCCAGTGCATGATGGAGAAAGTGATGAACAGAACGGAGTGGTTGTTTTGCCATTGTCGGTGGTGTTTCTTAAAAAACTAAGAAGATTTCCGGAGAAACACAAAGTTAAATGTGTCTTTTGTCTGCCAACAAAACTCAGAGGTCTTTTAGCCTCAATGAAAGATGATCTTAGTTTAAAAAGGCCTGGTGGTCATGATATTTCCTGTAGCAGTGTGATGTCATACACTGGACAAACTTGTCACACTGTAGTGGACATAAGTGTCAAACATCAACAAGACACATGTCTACACCAGCTGGAGAAATCTGCAGTGGCCAAGCATTGCATATAGGATGTTGTGTGGAATACAAAACACCGAAATTCTTTTGTGGATGTTTTCGAACCACGACACCATTATTAAAGAAGCAGTGGAAATCTGCAGCTCAACATTAAAATCGCAGCAAACACAAAAAAGAACTTGGTCATACAATGGACGACTCTGCGGTGGTGACATAGATATTTGGTTGACAATGGCAAGGACAGGCACATGCCAGCGTGGACACACATTTCGCCAGGCAGCTCCCAACAGAGGGTGCTGGGGCAGCCATCAGCAATGCACACTACGAGTGGCAGCCTGTGCCCTTGCATTCATTGTACTTGTCTCTCTCGCTAGCAACCTTCATATCTACACTATTGGTCACCGAAATTTGGCGCAATCACGCCTACACAGTTTCTTCTCTGATTGCCATAAATATGAGGCTTCAGTCACGGCCCAAGTAGTGTGTTCGCCACACCTGAAGATGTCAGCCAGTAATACCAACGAAATATTGTGGAGCTTTCACAATGACATCCGATGTATCATGCGAGAACCATATTTACAACTTGTCTGTTGGGAAAAGCTTGGTGTTATCCTGCTCAGCTGAATGATGAACTGATCTCCCACTTTCAGCAGCCAAGCAGGATTGTTTGTCACGATATCTGGTCCATCAGGATTGCTCTCCTGTGCTCTCCTTACTAAACAAGTAGCAGTGTCGACAATGGTAATATACCCCCCACTACTTTTCATTTCAGTACTAGGAAGACTGCATAAAACCAACAATCAGACAATTAAGATGATTACTATCTTTGTAAAGACTTATTTGAATATGTTTGGAAGTGTGTTTGACAAAAACTTCCACTACATTCATGGAAACTGAAATGATCTGAATAATATCAAAATCATCCATTAATACTTTTTGGTATGGGTCCCAAACACTTCAACAATATCGTTAGATGGGTCGCACAAATATTTTTCAAACTGTCTCCTATGCAGACTGACTGTATTTTCCTACTTCCCATTGCTGTTAATGTGTTGGAAATGTCATGGATATTGCCATTTCCAGTAATTTATAGGAACATTAAACATACAGGCTGTGTGCTGTAATAGCTGATTACTCTGAAACCTAATGACTTCAAATAATCTGTTAGCCACAATAGATGACAACATTAATAAATTTACTGTTAATATCACAGCTTTCTATGAAAAACAGGCCCTATCTATTTAGAATGAGTAAGAAAAACCCCTGCTCCTTGATGATCAACGGATTTATGTTGAGTGATGAGTGATAGGGATACTGCTCACAGATATTTCAAGGCAAATCTGAAACCAGATTTTATGAAGAATATAGAAAACTGCGAAATAGGCTAAAGAAATATGTATGTGATATGTGTATGTGATATATGATGTATTCATCTCATTTGATTTGATGTACAGGAGACATGTCAAGGTTTACAAAATGAAATTTTTTTTTTTTTTTTTTTTAAGAGAAATACCGAAGTTTACATTATATTTTACATTTCTAAGTTACAGCTACACAAGTACATAAAGGAATACATGTAATACAATCCCTGTGTTCAGGCAGTGAAACTGCCCTCAATGAATTCTTCGACTGAACAATAACACTCTTCCACCAGAAGAGTAAAGAGCAATCTTTTCAGTGAACCAAGCTCCATCTTAAATATATTACTGCCTTTTATTTTATTGAAAATTTTTAACCCCATATACAGGGTGATCAAAAAGTCAGTATAAATGTGAAAACTGAATAAATCATGGAATAATGTAGATACAGAGCTACGAATTGACACACATGCTTGGAATGGCATGGGATTTTATTAGAACCAAAAAAAATACAAAAGTTCAAAAAATGTCCGACAGATGGCGCTTCATCTGATCAGAATAGCAATAATTAGCATAACAAAGTATGACAAAGCAAAGATGATGTTCTTTACAGGAAATGATCAATATGTCCACCATCGTTCCTCAACAATAGCTGTAGTCGAGGAATAATGTTGTGAACAGCATTGTAAAGCACATCCGGAGTTATGGTGAGGCATTGGCGTCAGATGTTGTCTGTCAGCATTCCTAGAGATGTCGGTTGATCACAATATACTTGCGACTTAAAGTAACCCCAAGCCAATAATCGTACGGACTGAGGTCTGGGGACCTGTGAGACCAAGCATGACGAAAGCGGCGGCTGAGCACACGATCATCACCAAGCGCCGCACACAAGAGATCTTTCATGTGTCTAGCAATATGAGGTGGAGCACCATCCTGCATAAACATCGTACGTTCCAGCAGGTGTTTATCAGCCAGGCTGGGGGTGATGCGATTCTGTAACATATCGGCGTACCTCTCATCCATCACGGTAGCGGTTACAAAACCAGACTCACATATTTCCTCGAAGAAAAAAGGCCTGATAACGGTAGATGTGGTAAATTCATCCCATACCGTGACTTTCTCGTCGTGCAATGGAGTTTCCACGACAGTTCTAGGATTTTCGGTAGCCCAAATTCTGCATTTGTGGCGTTGACAGACACTCGGAGCTTGAAATGAGCTTCGTCGGTCCACAACACGTTACTCAACCAATCGTCATCTTCCGCCATCTTTTGAAACGCCCACACCGCAAATGCCCTCTGCTTCACTAAATCGCCAGTTAACAGATTATGATGCCGATGGATTTTGTACGGATAGCATCGGAGGGTACGCCTAAGTACCAACCAAACAGTAGTGTATGGAATGCCGGTGCGACGTGCGACTGCACGAGCACTGACTTCCCCGTGCATAGACGAACCCGCTACAGTCTCCATTTCTTCCTGAACTCTCTCAGCAGCATTACGCATTGTGCTCGGTCAGCCACTACGGGGTCTATCATCTAAACAACCCGTGGTTTCGAACTCCGAAATCATTCTCGCCACAGCTTATTTGTCAACAGACCTTTACCCGTTCGAATCCCATTCCTATGGCAATAGGATCGTAATGCTGAACTAGCACATTTCCCATTCTGATAATACAGCTTCACTAAAAGCGCCTTTTCAGGTAGCGTCAACATGCTGCGACTGCTGTCGCATCTGATTCTCTCTCATTACAGCTCCTTTTATACACAATTGTCATGCTCAGTCACTGACGTTTTTCTGTCCAGCGCCATCTGTCGGACATTTTGTGAACTTTGTTTTTTTGGTTCTAATAAAACCCCATGTCATTCAAAGCATGTGTGTCAATTTTTACTTTTCTATCTACATTATTCCATGGTTTATTACGTTTTCAAATTTATAGCGACTTTTTGATCTCCTGGTACAGGTTCACAAGATGGCCGCCGAGTAAGTGACGCCAGAAACCATTTCCAGAAAGTTAAGTGATTTAGACAGGAATATAATTTAGTTTAACGCCGACAACAAATTAAATACGTGCATTAGTGTATCGTTTAGTCTTGCCGTTAAAGGTTTGACTTTTCTTTGCGTATTTTGCAGAAAACACGAAAAGATCGTAACTTCGCAAAGTCGCGCTTAGGCCTAAATTTTGTAAACGTGTTTGTTCCTTGTTTCACGGTAATTTAACTAGTTTCTCGGTAACAAATAAGTAAACTACCGTAAATAGCGCATAACTTCATTGTTTTAATACAGATTTCAGAAAAACAGCGTAACTTTATGTCAGAAACTTGCTTATATACATTTGTTTATAGGCCTAATTCTCGTAACGTTTTTGGAGAATCAAAGTTAAAGTATCTCATTTAATTGTCCTTTTTTTCATTCCATCGAGTGAAATATATAATAAATAGCGTATACCTTCATTGTTTTAATACAGATCTCAGAAAAACAGCGGAATTTTAAATCAGAAACTTGCTTATAAACATTTGTGAATAGGCGTAATTCTTGTAACGCCTTTTTTTGATTTTCGGTAATTTAATTGATTTATTCTAGCTAAAGTATTATTTTTGCCATGAGTGAGAAGTGCCTGACTTGCCGTAGAATTGTTAGTTCCGGGGTTTGGTGTGATGGATGCAGTAGTTTTTTTCACTGGGGGGACTGCAGTGGCGTGGGTGTTGGGAAAGTGGATCAGGCTCATCAGTGGTTATGTAGGATTTGCAGCAGAGATAGGAAGATAGTGGAACAGGAGGGGAAAATTGCTGCCCTTCAGGCTGAGCTAGATCAGGCTAGGGAAGTTCTGGACAGGTTAAGGAGGGAGAAGGGCAAAGAGAGGTGGGAAGTGGCAACAGGTAGCAGAAGGAACAGGCCTAGAACAAAGTCTGACAGTTATAAGTTTGACCTGTTGCTTCTGTTAGAAACTGATGAGCCTCAAGCAGAGGTAGGTGTAGACAGGACACAACAAAATTTCAATAGGAAATTGAAAAAGAATGTAGGAAAGTTATCGAAAAGGAAGAAAGTTTTGTTGTTAGGCATTTCTCATGCCAGAGGTGTAGGCCAACTTCTGCAGAAGAAATTAGGACCAGAATGCCGGGTCACATTTTTTTTCAAACCAAGTGCTAGTCTGGATCAGGTGACAGAGGATTTAGGTTCACTCTGTAAAGGATTTACCAGGGAAGACACCGTGGTTATTGTGGGAGGGCCAGGGAACAGCATCGACAGAGATCCTGGGTACAGTATAGAGTGTGACCTGGTAAAGATTGCGTCGGCATTGAGACACACCAATGTTGAATTTGTATCTGTCCTGAGACGCCATGACCGGCCTCATTTGAACTCTTCTGTTGGGAGAGTTGATTTGGAGTTGGAACGGCTGCTTGGGTCGGGTGCGGGGGCTCATATTGGTGTGGTTCCTGTTGATTCTCTCAGTAGGTGGGACTATACCAGGCACGGCCTACATCTCAACAGGAAAGGGAAGGGGAAACTGGCTGGGGTAATAGCAGGAAATTTAAGGGGGGGAGGCACTGCCATGAATGGTAAAATACCAATGGTTACAGGTGTTGGAGCAGCACCTTTTTAGGATAGGTAAGACAGAAAGATGTCATGTTCTACGAGAGGTCAGGATTGAAACAAATCTTCAGTTTAGGAAAGAAATTAAACAGCACAATTCTAGCACATTGGATCACCAATCACAGCTATCAGTTATAAATTTTCACCAATCACCAGAAATTTTATCTCCACCAAGTTGTATCTCAGTCCTAGGTAATTGCATTGATGAATTAAAGTCACCCAACCCAGTTGAGATAATCTGCCTCTCCGAACACCATGTGACCACTGGTATAGGAACTAGGCCTAAGCACAATGAGAAACTCAGACAGGAGAGTACTGCAAATGTTAGAATAAGGAAAGGTTCTCATAAAAGTATAATTAAAAATAATGTAAGTATATTTCATCAAAATATTGGAAGTTTAAAGAATAAAATAGATGAGCTTCTGGTTTGTTTAGAAGATTTAGAAGCTGGGGATGAAATAGATATACTATGCCTGTCTGAGCATCACATTGTTACTGATATGGATAAGGTAAATGTAAGTGGATATAAGCTCTCTGCACATGTAATGAGAGAAAATATGGGGAAAGGAGTAGTTGCAATATATGTCAAAAGTTATCATTGTGCAAAAAGTATGGAAACAAAAAAGTTTTGTGTAGAGAAACATATAGAAGCATGTGCCTGTGAGCTTTAATTAAATAAAGGCACATTTATAATTGTAACTGTATATAGGTCCCCATCAGGAAATTTTAATCTATTTCTGAAAAATTTGGACTCCTTGTTGTGCTATCTGTCAGACAGGAGGAAGCAAATTATTATTTGTGGGGACTTCAATGTAGATTCTCTGAAAGAGGGTAATAAGAAAAATGACCTTGAAGTATTACTCGGTTCTTTCAATTTGACACCAGTTATTGATTTTCCTACTCGGGTGGTAAAAGATAGCAGTTCACTGATAGATAACTTCTTTATAGACCAAGATAAGTTTAACCAGATAAATGCTCAGCCTGTTGAGAATGGTCTTTCTGATCATGGTGCACAGCTAGTTACAATATATGACATAGCTCCATTCAGCAATACTAAACAGTCCTCCAAAGTGGTACGTTCAGTCAAAGATTTAACAATTGCAAAATTCAGGGAAAGCCTACAGCAGTTAGACTGGGATGAGGTGTACTGTGAACCTGATGCCAATTTAAAATATGATTTATTTCATGACATTTTTGTAAATGCATTTGAAAACTGCTTCCCCAAGAAAATAGTTAAATATACTCATAAGAAACCTTGTAACAAACCACGGCTTACTAAGGGTATAAAAATATCTTGTAACCGGAAAAGGGAAATGTATCTGACAGCAAGAAAGAGTAGTGACCCAGAAACTATCAAAAATTATAAAAACTACTGTGTCATATTAAGAAAAGTTATTAAAAAATCCAGGAGTATGTGTATCATATCTGAAATCAGCAACTCTGATAATAAAATTGAAACAATTTGGAATATTATTAAAAGAGAATCAGGTCAACCAAGAGCAGAGGAAGACAGTATTACCATCAAATTGAATGAAAACTTTACGAACAAAAAGTCAGAAGTTGAAAATATTTTTAATAATCATTTTCTAAATGTTGTGGATATAGTAGGATCCAGGTGTTCATTAGAAGATGATAGGCTGTTAATGGAAGAGGCCATACCTATGCAATTTGATACAATTGAAATCTCACCCACTTCTCCCTCTGAAATTAGGAAAATAATAAACTTGCTTAAAAGCAAAAACTCGCATGGAATTGATGGCATTTCCAGCAAAATACTAAAAGCTTGTTCTCAACAGATAAGTAAGATTCTCAGCCACCTGTGTAATAGCTCTCTGGAACAGGGCATTTTCCCTGACAGACTGAAATATGCTATTGTTATACCTTTGCATAAAAAGGGGGATAGATCTGATGTCAACAATTACCGTCCAATCTCCCTTCTAACAGCTTTATCCAAAAAATTTGAGAAAGTAATGTATTCAAGAGTAGCTTCACATATCTGTAAAAATGAAGTACTAACAAAATGTCAGTTTGGTTTCCAGAAAGGTTTTTCAACAGAAAATGCCATATATGCTTTCACCAGTCAAATTTTGAATGATCTGAATAACCGAACACCACCCATTGGGATTTTTTGTGATCTCTCAAAGGCTTTTGATTGTGTAAATCATGAAATTCTGCTAGACAAGCTCAAGTATTGTGGCATGAGTGGGACAGTGCACAAATGGTTTAATTCGTACCTAACTGGAAGAGTGCAGAAAGTTGAAATAAGTAGTTCTCGTAACATGCAAAGATCAGCACATTCCTCAAACTGGGGAACTATCAAGAATGGCGTTTCACAAGGGTCAGTCTTGGGTCCTTTGTTGTTCTTAATATATATTAATGACTTGCCATTCTATACTCATGAAGAGCCAAAGTTAGTCCTCTTTGCTGATGATACAAGTATAGCAATCACACCTGGCAAACAAGAATTAACTGATGAAATTGTCAATACTGTCTTTCAGAAAATTACTAAGTGGTTCCTTGTAAACAGACTCTCACTGAATTTTGATAAGACACAGTACATACAGTTCCGTACAGTGAATGGTATGACGCCATTAATAAATATAGACCTTAATCAGAAGCATATAGCTAAGGTAGAATATTCCAAATTTTTAGGTGTGTCCATTGATGAGAGATTAAATTGGAAGAAATACATTGATGATCTGCTGAAACGTTTGAGTTCAGCTACTTATGCAATAAGGGTCATTGCAAATTTTGATGATAAACATCCTAGTAAATTAGCTTACTACGCCTATTTTCACTCATTGCTTTCACATGGCATCATATTTTGGGGTAATTCATCATTGAGGAATAAAGTATTTATTGCACAAAAGGTTGTAATCAGAATAATAGCTGGAGTCCACCCAAGATCATCCTGCAGACATTTATTTAAGGATCTAGGGATATTCACAGTAGCTTCTCAGTATATATACTCTCTTATGAAATTTGTTATTAACAACCAAACCCAATTCAAGAGTAATAGCAGTGTGCATAACTACAATACTAGGAGAAAGGATGATCTTCACTATTTAAGATTAAATCTAACTTTGGCACAGAAAGGGGTGAATTATACTGGCACTAAAGTCTTTGTCACTTACCAAATAGTATCAAAAGTCTGACAGATAACCAACAAGTGTTTAAGAAGAAATTAAAAGGATTTCTGAATGACAACTCCTTCTACTCCATAGAGGAATTTTTAGATATAAATTAAAAAAAAATATTAAAAAAATAAAAAATAAAAAAATAAAAAAACGCAAAAAGTTGCTATATTAACTTAAGTATGTTGTTAAATTAACTTAATTATGTCATGTATTGGAAAATTTGACTCGTTCCACATCATTATGAAATATCGTATTCATGATCCATGGAACTAGTATTAATCTAATCTAATCTAATCTAATCTGGCGTTTGGGCATAAAGTTTTAAATGATGTGTTGGAAGTTTGAAATTATCTCTGCGGCAAGTAGTGTAGTTGTGGTCAAAACGGAAAGTTTCTAGTGTATGTTGATTTTCATGTAAGAACACCACCACCTCATATATGTTTCTAATTACTTTCTTTTGTAATACTAGGAGAATAGTGACATTTGATGAATTTCCCCAGGAGATAATGCCATAACGAATAACTGACTCAAAGTAGCATTGATAAACTATCTTTCTGGTACCCATGTTTGTGGCACCTGACAATATACACATTGCAAATGCCAAGCTGTTCAGTTTATTTGCTAAGTAATCCATGTGTGCCTTCCAATTTAAATTTTGATCAAGGTTTAGGACTAAGAACTTTTTGGTTTTAATTACTTTTTGGTTTTAATTACTTTTAATTTTAGTCCGTTTTGATGGAAACAAGATTCAAGTTTTTCTAAAATATTTTTGGCTTTTTGGAATACTTTCAGATACCACATTTTCAAAAAATCGTTCAAATGGCTCTGAGCACTATTGGACTTAACATCTATGGACATCAGTCCTCTAGAACTTAGAACTACTTAAACATAACTAACCTAAGGACATCACACAACACCCAGTCCACATTTTCAATTAGAACTGATGTATTATCAGCAAATAAGACTGAATGAACATCAACAGCAAGTGGTAGGTCATTTATGTAAAAAAGAAACAGATCGGGACCCAATATCGAACCTTGTGGCACTCCTTGGGGAACTGTTTTCCAGTCTGAGGAATAACTGGTTCAATTTGAAGTTAAAATTACTCTTTGTTCCCTATCTCACAGGTAAGAGCTAAAACATTTTAAAGCAGTGTCCCTGATTCCACACATCTGTTATTTGTGGAGGAGTAATGCATGGTTCACTGAATCGAAAGCTTTAGTTAGATCACAGAATATTCCTGTGACCTTTCTACCCTTATAATGTGGAGCTTATTTTTTGGACAAACTCATTTATAGCATTCATAGTGCTTTTACCCTGTTAGTATCCAAATTGGTTTTTAAAAATTGTAGCATTTACAGTAAGAAATTTATTAATTTGTTTTGTTGCAATCTTTTCAAACACTTTAGAGAAGGGTGGCAAAACAGAGATAGGGTGGTAATTTCCTATATCTTCTGTTGATCCTTTTCTGCATAGAGTCTTGATCTCAGCATATTTCAATACATTTGGAAAGCATCCCTGTTCGAAAGATTGACTTGTAATAATTGACAGTGGTTGAGAAATAATATCTTACACACACTTGATTACAGACATGGTTATTTCATCCCACCCATGTGATTTTCACATCCCTTTGGGTGATTTTTTCAAATTGTTTAAAAGATGTGTGCTGGCTGTTTTCCAAATTTGTGATGCTTTGGTAGAATGTCATATCCACATATGATCTTACTACATTTAGTAAGAATTCAATGAAACAACTTGACATCTGAACTGTATTTACTGTAATTTCATTTTCACATACAATTTTCTGTGTTCTTGTATGAATTTATTATTTGCCTTTTTTTTAGCTGCCACTACAACTTTTCTAAATACAGCTTTATACTGTTTTTTTTTTTTTTTTTTTTTTTGCTTAGATCTATGAGGAAATGATTCATTAAATACCTCTAAGAACCAATTTTAGAATTTGTCATAGTTTATCAATATGAACAAACGTGGTCTACAGGCCAGGGTATTATACTTAATTTACTGCAGAATAAATCCATTTTACTTTTACTGAGATTCATTTTTATATGCACTTCTGGAAGCTTTAGGTTATTTGCATTTGGGAGCTCAATAAACAGAGCTGAGTGATCTGAAATACTCAAGCGTAAGCAATATTTGTGCTTATTTCCATTGTCAAATTTGTAGATGGTAATAATATTATCAATGCAGGTCACTGATCTGCTGTTTTCCCTAGTGCCTTCAGAAAAGTTCAGCTTGAAACCAGACTTATGAATTAAATTTCGAAACTTTATGGAATCATTGCTTTCAATTAAGACATTTAAGTTGAAATCTGCTGCTATAACAACTTTTTTCTTGCTTTCTTTCTCGAGTTTTTCTAGGAGGCATTCGAATTTGGCTAAGAACACTTGTGTTACCACACATCCACGAATTCTATAAATTGCTATAACCTTGTGTTCAGATCACTTAGTTCTACAGAGCAACTTTCAAACACAGTCTCCTTATTTAAATAATTACAACTGTCTCTTACTTTATAACTTACAGAAGTATTGAAAAGAATGCAGGAGCCATCACGAGATTTGCTTATTCTACAAAAGCTAGCAGCTACCTTAAAATTATTAATACTATTCAATACCGTACTTTTATATAATCTTCTGTTGACCAGTTTTCGTTTGGGCAGATTATTTTAATATTTACGGATTCTGGAAGCAGAATTTTTAGTTTGTCGATTTTTGAGTATTTACGATTTGGTAGTTCTGCCCCTAAGCCATTAATATTTCAGTACAAAAACAGATCATTTTTGTTTTTGGTTATTTCACATACTAGCAAGATGGCGGCGCGTATACAAACTGTGGTAAATTGCTCTGTACATTTTGGGTTATTATCATCAGTAAAGTGTTGTTCATATGATATTATAGTGGAAAAAGGTATTAGAGCATGCTCAGTGACGCATAAATGGTACCACTCAAGTTGTTTTGTGAAATTAAACTCTGATAAAATCTCGTGCGGTTGTGGTCAACTGTGTAACGGTCTCCAAGTAGCAATGGAAATGTGCAGTGGTGGAATAGAACTAAATGTGTTACATGAGCTTCATTGTGATATAAATGCAGCTAGAAAATACATAGAAGTTCTGGAAAATCTAAAGCAAGTATTGAGGAATTCTCTTGAAAACAAAAACTGTGAATCAGAATGTGCTTACAGCAGGCCTAGGTCTAAAAAACTGCAGAACAATTTCGCCATTCTACACGATGTGAAATCAAACAAGACTTTAATGATACTGATTGCTATCTAACAGACGCTGCTGATATACGAAAATTTAGAAATAGCATTACCCCAAAAGGCAGCAATGGCAGAAATACATATCTTACGAAATCTAAGTTAGTTGTTTACTCAGACAGTCATGGTCGCGATCTCGCAAAAATCTTGCAAAACGAACACAGTCTTAGACCTACCAGCTATGTAAAACCTGGGGCCCCTATGAACGAAGTTATAAGGAACATACAGCGTGATAACACTACACAAGAAAATCGTGTTTTATTTATAATTGGTTGTGCAAACGATGTTTATTGCAATGAACTAATAAGTGCCGTACGTGACCTCCGGAAAACCATAGATACAGTGAAAAATGAAAGTGTAATAGTGACTGGAATACCACAGAGATATGACGTAATAGTAACGTCATGTGTCAACCAGAAAATTATTAAGGCCAACAGGCAATTTCGCAAAATATGAAAAACATACAGAAACACAAACTTCGTAGATGTGAAATTCTTGGAAAGGAAACACTTCATCAGGCATGTTAGGCATTTAAATACTCATAGGAAAAAGTTCATAGGTTCTAGAATAAATGAGATGGCTGAGATGATGTACACAAAAACAACATCATGCCTATTATTGTATCAACTCAAAATGGAGAAGCCATCTCATCACAGATGATACCAGCAACAAACAAAGAAGCAGAACAGACACAACCAATATCAGTTACACAAAATGCAGCAGTACAAACAATAATCGAAGCAAAAATGCCAACAACAGCATCACCATCAACAGCAGCATCACAAACAGCAGTAACAACAGAAGTCCCAGCAATAGCAGGAGCAGCAGTACAAATAATAATCGGAACATTAACGTCAACAACAGCATCACCATCAACATCAGTATCACAGACAGCAGTAACCAGCAATAGCTGGAGCAGCAGCAGCAGACATGGGAACAACCATCCATGCGGCGAGAAGTAGATGGAAAAGGACACCTCCTTCCCATCTGAAGGATTTTTTAATTTCAGATATGACGAAAAAGAAGCCACCAAGATAAGTAACATTAAATGTCTAACAGTACTCCACCAAAATATTCAGTGTGTAAAAAACAAAGTGCAACAGCTGGGAGTCGAGTTACAAATCTTAGACAGCACTGTTATCGGTATTACAGAGCACTGATGTAAAGAAAGTGAAATCTTATATATAAATTTACCCTCATATGTCCCAGCATGTTCTTATTGCAGAAACACAATGAAAGGTGGAGGACATGTATTTATGTTAAGAACGGCATTGAATTTAAAGTCAGAAATGATATTATCGTGATAAGTGTAGAGAAAGACTTTGAAGTGTCAGCAATAGAGATGGTTGCTATAAATATGCCCAAGAAACTAACTATGTTATGTGTATATCGTTCTCCCAGTGGTAATTTAGAGATATTCTTTTCAAAACTTATACAAAGCCTAGAACTAGCGTTGACTCTGAAACATAATATCCTTTTGTGTGGGGGTTTTAACATAAATACAAATAAAACAGATGACACCAGTAACACATTTATGAATATACTACATAGTTTTGGTCTATCATCAATAGTCAACTGTGCAACAAGAATAACCACACATTCATCATCTACCATTGACCATGTAGCTACAGATGTAGGCAGAGAAAACTGTGATGTACTTGTCAAAAATCTGGGACTGTCTGACCATCTATGTCAGATTATAAAAGTAAAAGCTTGTGTAAACAAAGAATCAAAACTGCATGTATATAAAAGAGTCTACTCTCCATCAGCTTTGCAAGAGTTTTCCTTAAAGTTAGCACATGGAAGTTGGGAAGGAATATACATAGAAACTAAAGTGAATAGGAAGTTCTCCAATTTTATGTCTGAGTTTAAATTAAAATTTGAAGAAAAATTCCCCAAAGCATTAATTCCCATTGGAACACCCACCAATAATAAATGAATTACTAAAGGAATTAGAACAAGTGCTCAAACTTGTAAATACCTAAACTCCATTGAGGACAATAGTGATCCAGTTTTCTTACACTAATACAAAAACTACAAAAGGATCTACAGGAAGGTACTCAACACTGCAAAAAATCAGCCAACGATAGGTTCATAAATTTAGCCAATAATAAAAGTAAGGCTACATGGGCTGTAGTGAAAGAAGAAATAGGAACTGTGAAGCAGAGAGGTACAAACACACAAATCAGGAGCAAAGAAATCTTAGAAAGTAACCCGAAAGAATTAGCAAATGTGAATACCTACTTTAGCAGCATTGCAACAAACTTACAGAACATTTTTCCAAAAGGTGCTAATCAACCAACACAGAAGCATATAGCAAACTCAATGGTATTGCTTCCAACGACTGAGGAGGAAGTATGCAATGTTGTAAGGCAATTAAAGAATAAAAACTCGGCAGGTTTAGATGAAATCCCAATGTGTGTGCTGAAAAAATGCATAAATGGTATCGAAGCTCCACTAACAGAAATCATAAATGAATCCTTCAAAACTGGCAACATGCCAAAATTTTACCAGTTTACAAGAAAGGTGACGTAGAAAACGTTGAGAACTAAAGACCAATAGCCCTATTGTCATGCTTTTCCAAAGTGATAGAAACAATAATGAAAAACAGGCTTTTGAGCTATCTAAGTAAATTCAACCTCCTCTGCAATGACCAGCATGGTTTCAGGCCTGGTAGAAGTACAGAATCTGCAATAGAAAAAATTACAGAAACAGTTTTAGAAGCACTAGATGAGAACAGCTATGTAACTGGCCTTTTCCTAGACCTGTCTAAGGCATTTGATACAGTTGACCACCATAAGCTGTCATATAAATTAGAGGCGCTAGGAGTAAGGGGAGTGGTTCTCAAATGGTTTCGTTCATATTTAGAAAACAGAGTACAGTCAGTAGAGATCACACATGTCTCCAGTGGATGAAAGTACATTGAGAAACATATATCTGATCCACAATATATCAATATTGGTGTAACTCAAGGAAGTGTACTAGGCCCAGTATTATTTCTGGCGTATATAAATGATTTCCCACAACATATCAGCCATGGAGAGAAGATATTGTTTGCGGATGACAGCAACATAGTAATCATCAGTAAGACACAAGCAAAAATGTTGGAAAATTCTACAGAAGTGCTGAGGGATGTTGACAAATGGCCTCAGGAAAACAAAGTAACTCTCAACGTAAAGAAAGCAAATACAATATGCCTTAGAATGAACAGAAAACAGAGTCCCTTAAATTTAAAACTAGATAACATCTCCATAGATGATGTACCCACAACAAAATTCTTAGGGTTGCACATTGACAGCCAAATGAAGTCGAATGAGCATGCTATGAAACTCTCGAAAAAGATATCCACAACATGTTATGCACTTAGAGTCCTTGTATTCGCATTCAGTAGTGAATGTTTGAGAACTGTATACTTTAGCTATGTTCATTCAGTAATCAGTTATGGTATTATTTTCTGGGGAAACAATGCTCAGAATTTACAAACAGTATTTAAAATGCAAAAGAGAGCAGTGAGAATTATAACAAAAAGCAGTAAGTGGGCCCACTGCAGAGAACTTTTCAAAGTGTTAGAAATTCTACCTGTTCCTTGTGAATTTATATTCCAAACCATTGTGTACATCAAGAAAAATACAGAAAATTATAGCACAAATAGCAGTTTTCATAACTATAGTACAAGAACAAGTCACTGTCTTCATCTAGACAGGAAGAATAAACATAAGACTCAAAATAGCTTCTTGTATGAAGGTGTAAATCTGTATAATAAACTGCTGCAGAAAATAAAAGAAGCAGATAACATGTGCCGCTTTAGGAAAAATCTTAAATTGTTTTTGCAGGAACACTGCTTTTACAGTACAAGTGAATTCCTTAGTACAAAATGATTGTAAATAGCTTTAGTTTCACAATATTTTGATAAGTAGCAAAAATGATTGGAAATAAATTATATGTCACAATGTTTAACTACATGTAACAACAAACTGTATAAATATATGAATGTACGCAACTGACGACATCCATACATTTTAAAATGTCCACAGATGGGTAAATAAATAAATAAATAAATAAAAACGTGCATCCTTTGTTGGGTACCTAAACTTATTATTTTCAGTTTGAGTATTTTCTTTGTCAGCCCTATCAGAATGAATTAGTTTCCCTTACTTCTTAAGATTTTACACACTTCTATGAACGTTTTACTAAGGTTTACAGAGCCTAATCTATTCAAGTGCAGGCCGTCTTTTCCCAGACACTTATTGTTTAAGAACTTGTTTGGGTCAATGAATACTGCATCAAGTCTGTTGCACTGTTCCCTAATGCCGGTATTTATCTTGTTGATGTAAGTATCACTTAACAATCTTCGGTGAATAATTCCACTAATTACCAGCCTGGATGTTGGGTGTACAGTTTTCACCTATCTAATCAGATTCTGTGTTTCATTCACGATTTCTCCCTCACTGTTACTGCAGATGGAGTTTGTGCCCATGTGGATTAAGACACCTCTTGCGTTTCTTTTCATGCACAATACACTCTTAAAAATGTTTGTTGAGTTGATGCGATAGAATTCCAGGTCGATCATCGATCTTACAGTCTGGCACAATAACATTTTTAGTAAGAATCACCTATTAACAGAAAATTGTATACTTATCACTTATTTCACTGACGGAGTTCTCTGTAGTCTGTGGCATTATTCGCCGTATTACACATAAACGGATTTTTGCCACTTTGTTCAGTAATGGATTGATTTCTACACACGCAGGATTTTCTTTGAGTAACTAGTTCAGAATTTTTTTGTTTCAATGCTAAAATTTCCGCCTTCAGCTCTTCAATGTCACTTTCGAGTAATAATTTCTTCTTTTGACTTCTCAGAACGTATGGGTTAAGCTGTCTCAATATGTAAACAATGTGAACACGACCACGGAAAATCGTTATTTATGAGTTTTTAATTCACTTTCGCACGTTTTTCGTGAAGCCAGTAGTTACATTTCACTCACAAGATGCCTTTCATGACGCGTTTCGAACATTCCCTACACGATGAACTATTTAATTTAACCTTTTTTTGAGGACTAAGATGTCTTACAGCACTCTTATATCTTATGTAATAAAATATATGACAGTGGTGAATGGCCTGAGGACTTTTTGACAACAGTAATGATTCCATTGCCGAAAAAACAAGGAACCAAGAAATGCAGCGAGCACAGGACAATCAGCCTCATTTCACATGCAGCCAAAGTGATGTTGAGAATAATTAATAAAAGACTTGAAAAAGTAACAGAGGAGAATCTCGGCGAGGAGCAGTTTGGCTTTAGACGGAATACGGGCACCAGAGATGCAATAGGGCTCCTACGAATCTTAGGAGAAAGGTTTATTGAAAAAGGAAGAGACCTATATATGTGCTTCATCGATTTAGAAAAGGCATTTGACAATGTGGTTTGGGACAAGCTGGCGACTATTATGAGGGAAAAGAGAGTGGACTGGAAAACCAGAAGGCTTATAAACTCATTGTACCTTAATCAAAAAGTTTCAGTTAAAGTGAGAGGAGAAAGTACAAACTGGATCAGACTAGGGAAAGGAGTAAGACAAGGATGCTGTTTATCACCTACTCTTTTCAACCTGTACTTGGAGAATATGATTGACCAATGCTCATTAGATGACAAAGGAGTAGAAATTGGAGGAAGAAGAGTAGGGTGCTTGAGATTTGCTGATGACATGGTCCTTCTAGCCACAGGGGAAAAAGAATTACAGGATTTGGTGGACACCATTGCAACTAACGGAAAAAAATATGGAATGAAAATTAACACAAATAAAACAAAAGTATTGGCAATAGGGGAAAACAAGGAACTAAAAATTGTGCTGAATGGAGAAAAACTAGAACAGGTGCAAAATTTTAAGTATCTTGGAAGCAGGATAGACACCGACTGGAAGTGCACCACAGAAATTAAAACAAGGATAGCAATGGCAAAAGAGGCGTTTTATAAGAAAAGGAGAATCTTCTGCAGCGGTATGGACAGAGAACTCAGAAAGAGACTCATAAAATGTCTTGTATGGAGTGTTCTTCTATATGGCGCTGAAACATGGACTATGAGGAAAAAAGACAGAGAAAGGCTGGAGGCTTTTGAGATCTGGACATGGCGGAAGATGGAAGGAATAAGTTGGATGGACAGAGTAAAAAATGAAGAGGTACTGAGAAGAGTGGGAGAGAAAAGGCAGTTACTAGATGTAATAAAGAGAAGAAAAAGAAATTGGATTGGGCATATATTAAGAAAGAATGACGGACTGATAAAAACAGTTTTAGAAGGTTATGTAGAAGGGAAAAGGAAGCGAGGAAGGAAGAGATTCCAGATACTGGATGACATGATGGACGGTACAACATACAGCAGCCTTAAGAAGGAAGCAATGGATCGCAGAAAATGGAGAGGCAAAGGACCTGCTAATATAGCAGATAACTGATGATGATGATGATATCAGCGCCATCTTCAATGCAATGCCAAAATCAGGCATTCTCGGTTCATTGTGTGCAGCGATTTGAGCCATGCCATTCTATGAAAGAATCTCTGTAGCTTGCTTGTAGAACAGACAAAATCAGAAACTTTTATTCAATTGTTAGTGCATCAATCGCATCAGTTTCTTTCAGCACTGGTCAGATCCAATGCTACAAAGTACTAGCATGCACAATAATACCTGCATTATATATCTAACCCTGATGTTTTCCACATTTTAGGAAAAAAAACGTTACAATAGAAGTAATAATGAGAATCTCTTGGAGAGACAGGCAATGATGGTATCAGCATAAGCATGATGGGGAAAGTTGCAGATAGTAGTGTTAAAAGGCTTTTCTTTCATGACTGGGATAGATCCTACTCAATGGAAAAGAAACACTGTGGGATGTGACCAAATCTGACAACAATATAGGCCTGACAACAATGGAACATGCTGTGAGTAACATCATCAATGACATATTGAGGCCTTCATGTCTGTTCTTCCTGTGGAACTGCTAGAAAGTCTTAGAGTGTCATTGGTGGATGCTGTTGTGATGCAAGCCATCTCCCTAAAACATCCCAGAGATACTCGGTATTCAAGTTGGGAGAGCAAACAGGCCACATCATATGAGCAGTATCTTCTGTTTCCAAGAAAACATCAACCACTTGTGCTCTATGGGGTCGAGCAATTCGTCCATCAGTACCAAGTCTGGATGCACAGCACTTTGCAACAACTGTACATGAGGCCCCAAGACCTCATCATGATACCTGTTATTAGTTAAACCTTTCTGATTCACCCGTACAATTTCATGAAAAGATGTTTGAGTGATCAACATAATCCCTGCCCATTCAATTAACGATCCTCCTAGATTATGGCCTTTTCCCGCAATGTTCAGGTCTCAGAATTATGTTCCACATTCCCTTCAGATGCGAATCCATCGAGAACCACCCTCCAGACCAAATCGTGACTCATCTGTGAAAACAATATTGGTTCATTGTTCAACCGTACAGGTGGCATGTTGAAGACTCCACTCTAGATGTTCCTTTTTGTTGAAAATGCATCAGAGGGACACATACAACACAAGTCCAACAATAACTGCCACTCTGTCAAAGTCTTCTCTACACCATTTGCCTCCAAGTGGATGCTGCGAGGGCAGATTCCAGTCGCTGCACAGTACTGAGGC
This sequence comes from Schistocerca americana, assembly GCF_021461395.2. NCBI lineage: Eukaryota > Metazoa > Arthropoda > Insecta > Orthoptera > Acrididae > Schistocerca > Schistocerca americana. The sequence goes on along the minus strand of NC_060119.1, from coordinate 1,250,130,549 downwards.
AGTACAGTCGTGCCCTTACAGCCACATAATGGTTGTCTCTTTCTGATGTCACAGGTGGTTGTCTCTGCCCTGGTATTTGTGATACAGTTTTGGTCTCTATAAACTGTCACCACATCCCAAAAACAACAGAAGATTCAGATTAAGCCATCGGGCCATATGAGTTTGCGACTGTCCCACTTCCATTATTCCTATGGCCCACCACCACAGAGGGTCTGATAGGCTCTTCTCTGTGCCATACTGCACTGTCTGTGGCTGTGTACACAGAAATTGTAGATGTGGTACTACCCAGAAAACACTGCTCTGTTTGATAAGTGCCCTGACATCATCGTCAATGTGGTTTTCCATTGACCAAAATGCCATCTTGTGTGCAGAACACGATTGCACAGACATCTGTTGACAGTTTGTATGATTATATCTGAATTACACACAAGAAAGGGAAATTGCAGTATGTTGCTTTAATTTTGGACACCAGGGTAGTTTATGACCAAATTACTGAACACTTACACAAACTAAACTTCTGCGACAAATATATGTGTAGTTTTGTAAGTTCCATAACACAAACACTGCACTAATTAAGGTATATGTTGACTTGAAATGTCATCCACAACTGTAAGGCCACAATATTGATACTGTCAAACTTCAGTTTAGCTTTTGGTATTCTCTCTGGAGGGCCACAGTGTTCAGTCCTGTGCCTACTTCTCCTTATAAGTCAATCAGATGTCATCTACTTTGTCATCTTGTAATATCATTTCTTTGCTGATGATGATTTCCACTTTTATTTAAGTGCCAGACCTGAATATACCAAACCAGATCTTTACTATCATATAACATGACTCACATGATCAAAGTTTGTGACATAGGTGACTAGTCAATTGTAAAACTCTATACAGAGTATTAACATTAATCTAAAGCTATAATACATATGGCATTCGTTCGTCAAACATATTGTATTAAGAATCAGCAGACAAAAACAGAATTTATTTTTGAGGTCAAGATAAATGAAACCTAGCACAGAATAGGTGAGTGCACAGTTGTATGTTTCGTACTCTCTGGAAATACGTTCTGAAACTTTTAGAGGGCATAGGGGCAAGTAGAAATTTTTCTAACCATAACAACTGTATTTTCTGGCCAGCTTAGCTTCTTATTAAAAGTGACACTCATGTTCTTCCCCATTTTCTGAACGGTGCTTGGTTTCCAGCAAGAAGAATAGGATGCAGTTTTTCAGTGACTAATTAACTTTTGATGAGAACTAAAATTACTTTGCATTTAGTTTAAGTTCTAGGTTTTGTTCCCATTTGATTACTGAAGATAGATTGCTTAGTTCATTTAGTCCATAAACCATGTTTTACAATGATATTAGACATGTCTTTTTGAAAGTTATATGCACAAAAGACAAATCTCTTACAAATTCATTAAAAAAATATTTACGTAATAACAATGATAACAGATGGTCAATAGTAGTACTAGTAGTAGTAGTAGTAGCATTGTAGATACAGCAAAAAACATAGAGAAAATTTTTTTTAGTGATATATAATAATAACGATAAACAGCCTGCTTTAATTTACACAATGGTCTCGCAGACATAAGGAAAGTAGAGAAAGTTATAAATGTATTCCACACTTCAGAAAATTGTACGACATTTATAAAAACTGAAAGCTAGTTTTTAAATCATATATAATAATAACGATACACAGCCTGCTTTAATTTACACAATGGTCTCGCAGACATAAGGAAAGTAGAGAAAGTTATAAATGTATTCCACACTTCAGAAAATTGTACGACATTTATAAAAACTGAAAGCTAGTTTTTAAATCATGCTTGCACTACAACACAGAATGGAACAGGTATCCTCCCATACTCACGCTATTCATTGAGTAACTGAGTGCGTGGCTGGTAAATTTATTTTTACATAGTGGATGCTTGTGCAATGTAGCTGGATGAACCACTTGTTATGGTTGTAAGTGTGAGTATGTGTAAATGACTGCACACTGTGTGGGTACGACAATTGCAAGTTATATGCTTGTGAAAATATTGTATTGGGTACATAGAATATCTACTCACCAAGTGGCGGCAGAGCACACACATAAAATATGGTTGTAATTGTCAAGCTTTGGAGCCATTGGCTCCCTCTTCCACCAGAAGGGTTGAAGGGGAAGGAAGAAGGATGAAGGAAAAGGACTGCAGAGGTCTAGGAAAAGTGGTAGATTTCTTGAAAGTCACCCAGAACTGCGGGTCAGGGGAGCCTTATCATATGGGATGAGAAGGAAAGACTGATTGTTGGGGACTGCATTGGACAAGATTTGAAAACCTGAGAGCTTAAAGGTAGAAGATCTTGATGACATCTTTACCATATGGACTCAAGGTGAAGCTGACTTGCTAAAATTCCTGGAATCTCTGAATGCATTCTCCCAATTAAATTTCACATGGTCCATTTCCGAATCCCATGCCATTTCCTTGATGTTGATCTCGTCCTCACTGAAGACCAGCTACACACTCCCGTCTACATCAAACATACCAACAAACAACAGTACCTACATTTTGACAGTTGCCATCCTTTCCATATCAAACTTTCCCTCCCATATGACCTGGCATCCAATGCAAACATATTTGTTCAGATGCAGACTCTTTACAGCAGTACACCACCATTGTCACCCCAACCTTCACTGCACATAATTACCCCAGCAGCCTAGTTAAAAATTATATTTCCCATGCCATCACATCCAGTCTTGGTACTGCTGCTCCCTCCACAAAACAGCTTCGGAGCACACCATTGGTGACGCAGTATTATCCTGGTCTGGAACGTGTTAATCAGCTACTTCAACAGGGCCATGACTTTCTAAAATCACCATGACTTCCTAAAATCATGCCCTGAAATGAGATCCATTGTTCGAAATTTTGCCCACCATACATTAGAATAGCTTTCCATCGCCCTCCCAATCTCCGCAATATTCGTGCCAGACCCTATGCTCCTTCTGCACCCATCTCCCTATGGCTCATACCCCTGTGATCACCCCCACTGCAAGACTTGCCCTATGCACCCTTCTACCACCACCTATACCAGCCCTGTAACCGGCAAAATATATACTATCAAAGGGAGAGTCACCTGCAAAATGACACAGGTCATATACCAGCTATTATGTAAACACTGCTTGGCCTTCTACATCAGCTTAGCTGCCACCAAGTTATCAATTAGGATGAATGGGCATAGGCAGAGGGTGTATAGTGGCAACTCGCAATATCCTGTTGCACAGCGTGCTTTAAAAAATGACATTCAAGACCTTGGCGTCTGTTTCACCACAGGCACTACAACATGTCCTTGGTTCTTTCCACCCACCTGGCTTTAATTTATGTTGATTTCTTCTGTCCCAGCATTTCTCCACTGTAACTACTGTTTGCTTCACTCCATTTTAGTTTTCTACATCTTTCATTGTCTTTTCCATTTATTTTTCATGCCGCCCCCCCTCCAACGTCTGTTACGTACAGTGCACTTAGCTTTTCACTCTTATTAACTCATGCATGACGGTTAAGCAGCAATCTCTGTTTGCATATTACCCTGGCTTCCACCTTTAAGCTCTCAGGTTTTCGAATCTTGCCTGTTGCAGTCCCCAACAATCAGTCTTTCCTTCTCATCCCATATGGTAAGTCTCCCCTGACCTGTGATTTTGAGTGACTTTCCTGAAATCTACCCCTTTTCCTAGATGTCTCCAATACTTCCCTTTCACCCTTCTTCCTTCCCCTTCAACCCTTCTGCTTGAAGAATCCGATTAAATAATTTTGTCAATATTTTATTGTTTTTGTTGAAAATGTTGTATGTACTTGTGTGTGTGTGTGGGTTTTGATTTATGTAAGTGACCTAAGATATTGCAATCAGAGTTCCAAAATAGTTCTTTATGTGGATGATATATCCATTGTTTGTAAAAAGGAATCATTTAATGAGGTAGAGACTCACTGTAATAACATGACAAATGAAATTGCTCAGTACTTTGATGAGAGCCACTTAAATGTTAGCTGTGGTAAAACATGTCTCATGGAGTTTAACAACAGTAGTATTAATGATGAAATGAAATTATACATAGGGAATGAATTAGTAAAAACAGAGTTTAGTGTAAAATTCCTTGGTCTAACAAATCAAAGCAGTCTAAAATGGAACACACATGTAGACACTCTAGTATGTAAGTTGTCTAAGAATATATTTGCAATAAATGTGATTAGCAAGTTCTGCAACGACACTAATGTCCTAAGGACTTCATACCATGCTCTGTTTTCCTCTCACCTAAATTACAGATTAGAAATTTGGGGAGCAACGACAAAAGCAAATCTAAATAAGCTATCGCTACTTCAAAAAAGGGCTATAAGAATCATCTATGGAGCAAAATATAAGGAATCATGTCGTGACTTGTCCCCAAAAACTGGTGTACTAACTGTAGTACACATGTACATCCTAAAAGACATATTATTTGTTAGGGCGGGCGTCATGTAACTTGGCGGGTGAGGACTGGATACGCAGTAGCATGGAAGTCACGTGACCTGCCGACCAATAGGAGTCAGTCAGCCGTAACGAGCGCCCGATTTAAAGTCGTTCTGTGCGGAGCAAGTTTACGGCTGGTTTTAGCATTGTGTGTCGTGCTTTTTCGGAAGTTATTGCAAGGCATTGTGGTAATATGAGTGGCAACATCAAATCTCACTCAGTATTACACAGGCAGGCGAGAGAAATAATATTTCGAGTGTAGCAGTTCTTTAGACGGGAGCTGGAAGCGGCAGCCACAGCTGACAAGAAAGTGTCGCCCGGCCTTGCCAAGTGCCAAGAACGAAGAGCTGAGGCGTGCGGTATCGGTTTGAGAGCTGTACAAGGGATAGCCAGCGAAGCCAAAGTATCTACTGAAGAGAACGAATCACCTATTTTTTAAGTCGCCTGGTAAGTGCCGAAATCGAAAGAAATTTGCAAGTGAGCTCAACGATTTCAGCAAGAATATGTTACGGCGCAAGATATTCAACATGTATAGCCAAAGTGCATATCCCACGGCAGATAAATTATGTTCCTACATGAAAGAAGCTGAAAGTTTCAACGGCAGCAGATCTACCATGCTCAGAATATTAAGGGAGATGGGATTTAAATACAGAAAGAGCAATGACGGAAGAAAACTGCTCTTAGAGAGAAGTGACATTGTAGCAGCAAGAACTGTATTCTTGAGAGAAATGCACGAGATAAAACTAGCCGGAAAAGCACGTATTTATTAACTCGATGAAACATACGTTCACCAGAACCATTTAAGACCAATGTGCTGGAAGACAAGTGACGATGGTGGTGTCCTGAAGGTTCCTGTGGGAAAAGGGAGACGCCTTATTGTGCTTCACGGTGGTTCTGTAGAGACAGGCTTCATACCAGAGAGTAAATTAATATTTAAAGCATCGAAGACGAAGGAATCAGATGACTATCGCTCTGAAATGACCTATGCTGTCTACAAGCGGTGGTTTGTGCAACAGCTACTTCCGTACATTGCAGAGAATTCTGTTATTGTCATGGACAACGCAAGCGTGCACTCTGTACAAGTGAATAAGGCTCCTACTTCAAATACCAGGAAGGATGAAATTATTTCATGGTTGTCGTCTAATGGAATTCCTCACTCAGCGTCACAGACCAGGGCAGAGTTACTCATGCTCGTAAATGCATACAAACCTAAATACCGCACTTACAAGACAGATGGACTGGCAAGACAGCATGGTCACCGAGGAATCAGGTTACCGCCATATCACTGCCATTACAATCCTATTGAGCTGGTATGGGCGCAAGTTAAAGCCCATATCTCAGAAAGAAACAGCATCTTCCGAATTGATGACGTGGAAAGACTCACACATGAAGCAGTGGACAATGTAACCATATGCGCATGGGCAAACTGCGTCAGACATTCGGAAAGACTCCAGGAAGAAGATTTCAAAACGGAAATCGACAGAGACTCGGTGATAGAGCCTTTCATAAGTAATCTTCACGATTCGGATTCGTCTTTATCAGACAGCGAAGATGAAGACGATGTTTTGGGACACCTGTGACAGTACTGCAATGATGCAATAAGCGTTTAAACATATATTGTAAATCATAAGCCTATATTATATAACTTGAGTATAGGTTTGCCTGGCTGGTAAAGTAATTATAAAAATATTTTAGTTTTTTACACAATTTTGTTGTGGACTTTGTTTAAAGCTTGTCTTCAGTGATTACACTCTTCGACTTTCTTACTGAATTATCCGTCAAAATATGTAAAATTTCATTTGTATTTATGCTAGTCGGACTGTTGTCTTCATTTCTGAAAAAGTAATTATTCTTGCTTTTCCGAAAATTAGTCCCAACAAACAGAATGTGGAAACTTGTTTTATATTTTGTATGACAATAACTGTGTACAATAGACACAATATCAACAACTATAAATTAGGCTATTTGTTGTAAGTGAGGTGTCTAGAAACAGAAAGTGTCTTTAGTTCTTTTAATAATAACGATTTTTAATGTATGACAGGCTCTTTTTATATTTTCTGAAATATGATTCTTTCAGCTATGTGCCAAAAAGATGCTCTGCATGTAGACTGCTCAGACATTTGCTCAGGTCACTTAAAAAACTGGTATGTAAAAATTTCATGTGTGCGAATATTTCCCTTGCAATCCAAATAAATAATTTTGACTACAGATGGTAAGCTATCACAGGGTGAAAGTATTCTCTGGGTTTGAAAGGGAGACAGAAATACCCCTGTATGTGCCACGATTTTTTCCAGCAAAACATTTTATGTGTATTATAAAAATCGCTTTAGTATCAGTAGGTATATATTTTTTCGCAAGGTTTCTTCTACTTTTCTAATTTTATTTTTCAAGGCAGCACAAGAAGATTGTATTTTCTGAGTCAGAGTAAGAAAGATAAATAAAAGCGCAGCAGTTTTCCCAGTTACTCAACACGGCATTCTTGTGTTGATCAACAGACACAATAAACAATGCAAGTCTGTCTATTATTCTTGCCAATGCTCATAGCTTTTTTTTTACACATTTTATACAACTCCATATTTTAAAGGCAGACGATTCGATGACAACGCCTTTCTCACAAAGACATATACGGTAGGTATTACTGCGCTCGTCTCCTTTCCTGCATGCGTTCGTACTGCAATGCGCGGCGGTCAGTAGCCAACAGTCGAATGGAGCGGAAACGCATAGTGTGGTTACACTGACTGCCACGGCTGGCAGCTGGCTCCCCCCACCACTAACTGCTGGCTGTGCAGAACTCCCCCACCACCCGCCAAGATACGTGCCACCCGCTCTAGGAGACTGCAACCCAACATTTGTTCTGATTTGTATCTGTACAATACCAGAAATAAAGAAAAATTTTACATCAACAGCCACAGAGCAGCACTCTATGAAAAGGGTCCACAATATGCAGGTTTAAAATTAGCCAATGCATTGCACAGTAAGTTTATGACCCTATGCACAATTAACCTTAAATTTCAACTAAAGAAATTCCTGTTACAAAATCCATTTTGCACGTTATAAGAATACCAAAACTTACAAGCAGAATAAGAAGTGCTTCGAAAAAAATATGTAAATAGTGTTAAGCACCATCTTGTTTGTAATTTATTTATTCTGTTAATCAATGACATAATCAGAAGAATGTGTTATTGTGCTATGTATCAAGAATTGTAACCTGTTTTTACAAGTATGCAGTGAATCATTTGACATTGAATAAAATATTATTATTATTATTATTATTATTCTCCTGCCACTGCTAGCCCCCAAATCTCATATAAATTTTATAGAGAAAAGTGATTTAAACGTTTATAGGATGATCAAACAAGTATACAGGGTGGTCAGAAACAGACTGAAAAGCTTTTAAGTGTGTTGCAAGGAAGGTTTTGCTGAGAAATAATTGTTAAGAAAAAAATACGACAAATTGTGCCATTTACAACTTATTTGGCAGTGAAGTTAGCCAGCAGGTCATTAAATGTGCAGATTAAAGCATTTGCACATGGTAAAATGCAGTAATGCACAAATATCTGTGGGTGTGTGAGTTACTGCTTGTTCAGATGGTCATTACCAGTTGAAAGTGTGCTTTTTCAGAAGTGATAAATTTAAGCTAGGTGAGAAAGCTACGTTTGCTCTGTCTGAGGAAACCAAATGATGAACAAGTTTGGTGACAATATCTCTGGTGGGCTGCTTTATTGGCTAACTACTGTGCTAAATAACTCAGAAATGGTGCAACATATCTAATTTTTTTCTTAACAATTACTTCTCTGCACAGTTTCCTCTGCGACACCCTTATAAGCTTTTCAGGCTGACTACCCATTTCAGAATGGTCTGTAATTAAAATGTATAAACTGTATATAGACTGAGAAAAAAGCTATTGCAAATTAAATGGGAAACATAGTGTTCAAATTCTTACTGTACCTGGTAGCATTAGTAATGTATATAAGTCTTTAGAAAGAAACTGTAAGAAAATGCTTTGTAAGTAATCCAATGTATACATGGCACAAGAAAAATTAGCTTTGCAAATTATTGTTCATCAGAAAAACAGGCTTCTAAATAAACCAACAAAAGGATTAAAAATAACTTTGCAAGTTATTGTTTATCAGAAAGAAATAGGTTTTTAAAGAAACTATCTAAAGAATAAAAATTGCTCGTAAAAAAATCAAACAATAATGTTACAAATTGTATTGCCAAACTAATTGCTACAAATAAAACATAAGTTAATTTGGAAAATCATTATTACTGTTATTTCTGGACCCTTTCACCACAGGGTTATTGTTAATATTAATATGTTTATAACAAACCTGAATCTCTTCCTGTGATGCGCAGACCTGGAATGAAGTGTCCTACGGAATTGAACATGTTATGGACAAGTGGGAGGAGGGGGAGTAACTTGAGTCTTTTTAGTCCAGGGGGAGGAGGGGAGCGGGGAAAGGGTTGTGGGTAGAGCGGGGTTTCTCCTGTGTGCTCTTGAACAATTTCAAGTGGTTCCCTGGGATACAGCCTCGAATGTAACGAGTCCTGACACAAAAGGTGTTTATCTCCGACCATGAGATAAGATTATTATCAGTCTTAGAACTATTATAGATATACCACTACTTATCAGCTACAGTGTTATCTTTTCAATGACCCTTTCTTGAGTTCTTTTGGTGTGTTTTGTGATCCATACATACACGATATAACGGCTTACTACTTAAACATCAAAACTATTCTATTGATGTCAGTCAGATGCAGACAATTATAGTGGACATGTTTGCTCTCCAATGTGTTGTAACCATTTTCCATCGCCATACAGAGGTACCAGCTGCTCGCTTGGCTGCTGACTTCTGGAAAGCTTATTGAGGCAACCATCTATGGAGGTGAAGCAAATCCTCCATGGATGACAGTCACCAAGATGTCAGGAAATCTCACTGACATCATCATCAACAGTCGGCCTGTCCAGGTGCTAGTCAACTCCTTTTCCTTAATGTCAGATGCTTATGGTAGTGAAAGAGAACTTTGGATCACTAAGTATCAAGAGCAGCTACAAATTATCCCCAAAGGTACGTGCACAGGGGCAGCTGAACAGTCAAGGAAGGGCAGCTTAGTGCCATCAGCGATGAATTTGCTCCACTAGCACTGCAGACAATGCAGGGCTGGAAGTTACTATTGAAGTGCCAATAATATTTGGCCTGACAGAGGAACAACATCAGCTAGTAAAAGCCATTCTATGTCAATTTTCAGATGCTTTCAAATCCCAAAGTGGAGAAAATATGGACCAAGTGGCCCACAGGAAAACACTGTATCATTATTGGGGATCATCCAACAACTATCCTGTGCTCATATAGAATGCCACAAGCTGAATGATGGATAATGCAGGAAGACGTGGAGAAGATACTTCAAAATCATTGAACCTTCAGAGAGATCTTGGTCCTCTCCAACAGTTCTTGTGAAGAAGGACAGCAAATGCGTTTCTGTGTCAACTACTGATGACTGAACAAAATCACACAGAAAGATGTCTGTCCATTGCCACACACTGATGACATCCTAAACTGCTTGAAAGGAGCAAAGTATTTTCAAATGTGGATATGCAGGGAGGCGACTTGGAAGAGACTGGCTTCATAACTCCAGATGGCCTCTATGAATTCACAGTTATGGCTTGGACAATGTAATGCTCCAGCCACCTTCAAATATATGATGGACAACCTGCTTTGACATCTTAAATGAATGATGTGTCTTTTCTGTCTGGATGACACTGAGTTTCTTTGAAGATATGTGATGAACATTTCAGCCACCTGACAACTGTGTTGGAGTGCATTCAGACTGTAGGTCTCTGCCTGAATCCAAAAAGTAATTCATGGTCACCCAAGAAAAAACAGTTTTGTGGCATCAAGTGAATGATGAACGAGTCCATCCAGATAAATAGAAAATAAGAGCAGACACAGACGTATCGAGTCCTTAGCACATTTGTGATGTGAAAAGTTTTCTCAGAATTTACTCATACTGTTGGCGATTCATTAGGGACTTCTGTACTAAGACACCTCCCTTGCAAGATCTGCAGCAGGGAGATGAGAGTTTTTTCTGGAATGAGGTGCAAGAAAGCATTTTCCTTGTGCTAACAGCTTCTCCAGTTGTAGCATTGGATGATGAAAATTATGAGACGGAACTTCACACTGACACGAGTGATTTTGGGATACGGGCAGTCCTAGTAATAATACAGGAAGGTGCTGGAAAGGTGATGGCTTAGCCCTCCAGATTACATTACTCTCCAAGATGAACTACTCTACAAAAGAGAAAGAGTGCCTTTTAGCTTTTTGGCCCATCAATAAGTTTTGGCTATATTTATTTGACAAACCATTCGCAATTGAGCCAGATCACCATTCTCTATGTTGGCTGACCAATCTGAAGAATTTGTTGGGCCAACTGCAAAATGGGCACTCACACTTCAGTTCAATGAAGTGGCAGTGATCTACAAAAGCAGATGCCAGGATTCCTTTGGCAGAACACGGTGGCGTGGACGAAATCTCGGTCATCACTGCATTAAATGATATTGCTGGTGAATAGAGAGAAGATCTAGCATTGATGAAAACCATAGAAGCCTTGAAGAAGGAGACACTGACCAAAGGAGAACTTTGATTAATAAACAGAACATTTTTCAAGAGAAGCTAAGATCCAGTGTGGCAGAAATGGTTGCTCGTCATCCCAAATCACCTATGGCCAACTACCACGACACTCTGGTCTCCTGGAATATGTGACAACTCTAGAGAAAATCAGATGCTGCATTCATCAGGTCTCTACTGATCTGTTAGACACTAAGTGCACCTCTGTAAGAAATGCCAATGGCAGAAGCAAGTGCTACAATTACCTCTGGGGCATCTAGTACCTACCCTGCCAGCAGCAGCACCATCCCACCAATAATGGAACTGATCAGTATCTTATTTCCTCCTTGTATTTAACTTGGCAATACATACAAACACTCCGTTTACTCACCAGCAATCGGTTTACTTGATACCCAGAAACAAAAGGATTAATTAGTACAGGGACATTCTCGGAAATTGCAAAAATTTTGATTTTTGAGTAATGAAATGGTAAAATATTCTTTTATTCATGTTCAAATAGAATATATGTGCAAATCTTGAACCTGACATGAATGGTATTAATATAATTACTTTTTAGATAATATAACAATTTTCCATATATTTGATTTATTTCCAAATTCTAATTGATTTTGAAGTAACTGACATTAGAACTGTTACTTATGATCTTTTAAAATAACTTCAAAGAAAAGTTTATCAATACATAAGTCATTTGCTACTTAAAAAAATTTCTTTGATGTCTGTGGGAGTATCGATCTCAATGCCGTCTATAGAGACTCTCTACCTCAAGAAGAGAATGATTTTGTGGACTCTACATCTACATCTACATCTACATTTATACTCCGCAAGCCACCCAACGGTGTGTGGCGGAGGGCACTTTACGTGCCACTGTCATTACCTCCCTTTCCTGTTCCAGTCGCGTATGGTTCACGGGAAGAACGACTGTCTGAAAGCCTCTGTACGTGCTCTAATCTCTCTAATTTTACATTCGTGATCTCCTCGGGAGGTATAAGTAGGGGGAAGCAATATATTCGATACCTCATCCAGAAACACACCCTGTTGAAACCTGGCGAGCAAGCTACACCGCGATGCAGAGCGCCTCTCTTGCAGAGTCTGCCACTTGAGTTTATTAAACATCTCCGTAACGCTATCACGCTTACCAAATAACCCTGTGACGAAACGCGCCGCTCTTCTTTGGATCTTCTCTATCTCCTCCATCAACCCGATCTGGTATGGATCCCACACTGATGAGCAATACCCAAGTATAGGTCGAACGAGTGTTTTGTAAGCCACCTCCTTTGTTGATGGGCTACATTTTCTAAGGACTCTCCCAATGAATCTCAACCTGGTACCCGCCTTACCAACAATTAATTTTATATGATCATTCCACTTCAAATCGTTCCGCATGCATACTCCCAGATATTTTACAGGAGTAACTGCTACCAGTGTTTGTTCCGCTATCATATAATCATACAATAAAGGATCCTTCTTTCTATGTTTTCGCAATACATTACATTTGTCTATGTTAAGGGACAGTTGCCACTCCCTGCACCAAGTGCCTATCCGCTGCAGATCTTCCTGCATTTCGCTACAATTTTCTAGTGCTGCAACTTCTCTGTATACTACAGCATCATCCGCGAAAAGCCGCATGGAACTTCCGACACTATCTGCTAGGTCATTTATATATATTGTGAAAAGCAATGAGCCCATAACACTCCCCTGTGGCACGCCAGAGGTTACCTTAAGGTCTGTAGACGTCTCTCCATTGATAACAACATGCTGTGTTCTGTTTGCTGATATTCCGTAGGCTCTTACTTTGTTTATCAGGCGACAGTGCGGATCTGTATCGAACGCCTTCCGGAAGTCAAGAAAAATAGCATCTACCTGGGAGCCTGTATCTAATATTTTCTGGGTCTCATGAACAAATAAAGCGAGTTGGGTCTCACACGATCGCTGTTTCCGGAATCCATGTTGATTCCTACATAGTAGATTCTGGGTTTCCAAAAACGACATGATACTCGAGCAAAAAACATGTTCTAAAATTCTACAACAGATCGACGTCAGAGATATAGGTCTATAGTTTTGCGCATCTGCTCGACGACCCTTCTTGAAGACTGGGACTACCTGTGCTCTTTTCCAATCATTTGGAACCCTCCGTTCCTCTAGAGACTTGCGGTACACAGCTGTTAGAAGGGGGGCAAGTTCTTTCGCGTACTCTGTGTAGAATCGAATTGGTATCCCGTCAGGTCCAGTGGACTTTCCTCTGTTGAGTGATTCCAGTTGCTTTTCTATTCCTTGGACACTTATTTCGATGTCAGCCATTTTTTCGTTTGTGCGAGGATTTAGAGAAGGAACTGCAGTGCGGTCTTCCTCTGTGAAACAGCTTTGGAAAAAGGTGTTTAGTATTTCAGCTTTACACGTGTCATCCTCTGTTTCAATGCCATCATCATCCCGGAGTGTCTGGATATGCTGTTTCGAGCCACTTACTGATTTAACGTAAGACCAGAACTTCCTAGGATTTTCTGTCAAGTCGGTACATAGAATTTTACTTTCGAATTCACTGAACGCTTCACGCATAGCCCTCCTTACGCTAACTTTGACATCGTTTAGCTTCTGTTTGTCTGAGAGGTTTTGGCTGCGTTTAAACTTGGAGTGAAGCTCTCTTTGCTTTCGGAGTAGTTTCCTAACTTTGTTGTTGTACCACGGTGGGTTTTTCCCGTCCCTCACAGTTTTACTCGGCACGTACCTGTCTAAAACGCATTTTACGATTGCCTTGAACTTTTTCCATAAACACTCAACATTGTCAGTGTCGGAACAGAAATTTTCGTTTTGATCTGTTAGGTAGTCTGAAATCTGCCTTCTATTACTCTTGCTAAACAGATAAACCTTCCTCCCTTTTTTTATATTCCTTCTAACTTCCATATTCAGGGATGCTGCAACGGCCTTATGATTACTGATTCCCTGTTTTGCACATACAGAGTCGAAAAGTTCGGGTCTGTTTGTTATCAGTAGGTCCAAGATGTTATCTCCACGAGTCGGTTCTCTGTTTAATTGCTCGAGGTAATTTTCGGATAGTGCACTCAGTATAATGTCACTCGATGCTCTGTCCCTACCACCCATCCGAAACATCTGAGTGTCCCAGTCTATATGTGGTAAACTGAAATCTCCACCTAAGACTATAACATGCTGAGAAAATTTATGTGAAATGTATTCCATATTTTCTCTCAGTTGTTCTGCCACTAATGCTGCTGAGTCGGGAGGTCGGTAAAAGGAGCCAATTATTAACCTAGCTCGGTTGTTGAGTGTAACCTCCACCCATAATAATTCACAGGAACTATCCACTTCTACTTCACTACAGGATAAACTACTACTAACAGCGACGAACACTCCACCACCGGTTGCATGCAATCTATCCTTTCTAAACACCGTCTATACCTTTGTAAAACTTTCGGCAGAATTTATCTCTGGCTTCAGCCAGCTTTCTGTACCTATAACGATTTCAGCTTCGGTGCTTTCTATCAGCACTGTGCACAAAGAGAATAGTGTGATCAGAGTCTTGGTCTGAAGTAGTTGCATGTATTTATGTTGGCTAATAAAATTTATGTAGGTGTATTCGCTACAGATGTTATTTGTGGTAGTCATAAATACTGGCCCTTACTACAATCTACCCACATTGGTGACCAACATTAGTCGTGAAATGCATGGGTCTTTGCATTTTTGTCATTTCTCATCACAACAATGTGGCTGCCACACAACACTCTTTATGAATAACAGTGACAAAAGAACCGCAGTGCAGGATGCGAAGTGTGTACATCGTTGGACCTCCATTACATCAACAGCACCTGCCACTTATGAATCTATGAGTGCAACTCTGCTGTTAATTGTGTTACTGGTGTACAATAATTCCATAGTAAGCATAGGAACATTGTCGTGTGATCTGCGCCTTCTGCATAGTGTGTGCAATATGAACATCCATGTACTGCCCTGCAACAACCATTCATGTTTTATAAACAATTGCCAGCTGTGTTGCCTCGCACTATGGACCTGCTTTCAGATTTCCTGGATAGTGTGTTCACTGGCAATACAGCCATTGGAAACTGAGTGGAACATATGTATAACACAAACTGCATCCCTCCTGGGACTTCTGCATCACGAAATGCAAAAGTTCAGTTGTTTACTGTGTCGCTGCAACAAACTGGGTTTCATGCACAATCTCAGACATCTTGCCTGCTGCAAGAGACAGTGCTGCAAATTCGACCTTCACTGCATGTCTGAAGCTTACAATACTTAGTACTCACCTCAGATTGCCACCTTGTGATGTCACCCCACTTTGTAGGTTGCAACGACTGACTATATTGTCATGGCAGAAGCTAAATAGCACTGTGGTATAGTGGTTATGATGCTAAACTGTTTCATCGAGGGTCGTGAGTTCAAAACTCACCTGGACTGTAGAATTTTAATTTCTATATTCTATTCAAGTACATTCTAGAAGCATCCACAAATGTGAAGAATCATTGTACTGGAATGTTCTGTAGCTGTATATATACTGTATGTGTTCTGGCCAGAGGCAGTTCACTCCAGGCTCTTGTATGTGCAAGTGCTGAATAAACCTTTGTTAAGTGAAGTTAGTGTTCGTCATTCATGTAATTACACCGTCTTCTACGTGACATTATTCTGGTGGAGACGCTGGGTATTGGAACTTGTGATAGCGCACATTATCTATGACACAGTGGCTCCCATCAGGCCACGACAGAGCCGCCGTTTACACGGCTAGAAACCCAACTTCGAGCCATATTCAACAGATCGCACTCTATCAGAGACAGAAGAAAAAGAGGACGTTACAATGACAGCATCTGTGTGCCACCACATGAGTCATCCTTCTGGGCTCTCTAGTGACAATGGCCAAGATCCAAACAAGTGGCTGAAGGTATATGAACGTAAAGCCAAATTTAACAAATGGGATGACACCGTGTGTTTGGATAACGTATTTTTCTACTTGTAGGGCACTGCCAAGCAATGTTACGAGAACAACGAGGAGAAGTTCAAAAGCTGGGAAGTATTCCAGGCGGAACTACACAAGTATTTCGATGACACACAATGACAGAAGTGCAAGGCTGAAGATAAATTAAAGTGTGGGGCACAGCGTCCAGGAGAAACTACAGCATCCTACATTCAAGACGTCTTGGAGCTGTGTAAAATAGTGGATCCTAGAATGGAGGAGGAAGATTAGGTTGCACATCTCATGAAGGGTGTTGCTGAGGACATGTATCAAGCCATACTCCTGAAGGAAGTTTCGACTGCAGACGACTTCATAAAATGGTGCCAGTAAATCGAGAATCATAAAAGAATTACATAAAAGAAGAATTATATAAAAGAATTACATGCAAGAAGTTTGAACGGCTTCCAAACGTCGTATCGACGTCTGTGATGGAGGAAGCAACTGATTTCACAAGTGTTCTTCGTCAGATAGTGTGAGAGGAAGTACAAAAGGCACTTAGATTACACGGCGAGCAAAAAACCGAGACGCTTCAGGAGATCATAAGGGAGGAAGTGGAACAGACATTGAACCCAATCTCTCGTCCTTCATTTCCCTTTAAAACGGTGAAAAAGTCGAGACCTAGGTGGAGTTACGTTCCTACAATGCCGCATGAGGAACCTGTTTGGGCACCAAGGAAGATTGACGCCTGAAGGACCCAGGCTAACCAACCAGTATGTTTCCACTGTGGACGGCCGGGACATGTGGTGCGCTATTGTCGACAAAGGCGGCAGATATTTGATGACGCCCGCGCCAGAAGACAGCAGACCAACCTCAGCCGACTCCAACTCTGGGTCGACGACGATGAACAAGAAGATATGGGTGCAGGACGATGTGGGTCACCATCACCGCAAGCTAGCCGCTGGAGAGGACGCTCCACAATTCGCCAATCAAGGTCTCCATCGCCATTTAGGAGCTCCAGCCGATCGATCCCCTAGCTGCCACAGCAACCTGGAAAATTAAAAGGTGCGACCTTCCTTGGAGGTGAGGCTGCCGAAGAGAAAAATCCTCCGCCGTCGATCACTACAGAAATGATAGGAAACTACGTCGGTATCCTCATAGATGGCTGACCAGCCCAAGCTCTTGTGGACTCTGGAGCATCATATTCAGTCATTTCGGAGAAGTACTGTCGCCAGTTGCAGAAAACCGTATTCATCGACAACAAAACATTTCTGCTGAAGGTGGCTAATGGGAAATATGTAAAAGCTCCAGGAAGATGTACCATCGTGTGGGTATAAGTGGACATACACAGCCCTTAGATTATACTAGACGAGATGAGATACTGTGGACAGGAAGATGCGCATCCGAATGTGTGGAGACTATGTATGCTGGATGAAGTGATCATTCCTGCACTCAGCACTAGAATGATAACTGTCATGTGTGATGCCATGCATCAACCCATGGATCTTGTAGTGTAATGTAACAGAAGCATACCACTGGAGAATAACTTGGTCATCCCTGCCTCTGTCATCTCGTTTAAGAACGGATTCGGTGAATTGTGGATAGTTAACTGTCGCCGAGAACCGCAGATCCTTCCAAGACGTATGTGCGTAGCAAACGCTGAGCTGTTAATTGCAGAACAGCTGAGTGTCATAGAAACCTCCCATGCCGAGTCTGTGGGCGAACTTAGTGCTACCAGTACGGGACAATATCTTGTAGCTTGACTATCACCAAATCTCACTAAGGAACAACAGAAGAAGCTACTTGCCATTCTTCAAGAGTTCTCTGAATGCTTCATTCCACAGGTGAAGAGCAAATTAGATAAATCGACAGTGAAGCACCGTATTAGCACTGGAGACCATCAACCAATAAGCCAGAGAGCATACCATGTGCCAGCAACGGAATGTCGAATAATTCGCGACGAGGTAGAGGAAATGATGAAGAATGACATCATTCAGCCTTAGCAGATCCCATGGTCGTCACCAGTGGTCCTCGTCAGGAAGAAGGATGGCAAATGGCGTTTTTGTGTTGATCACAGGAAGCTTTATAAGATAATTAAAAAGGACGATACACTAGATTGTCTGATGGGGGCTAAGTTTTTCTCAGCCATGGACATGCACTCGGGATGCTGGCAAGTCGAGGTAGATGAGGCTGATCGTGAGAAAACTGCATTCATCACCCCTGAGGGCCTGTATGAGTTTAAGATAATGCATTTTGGTTTGTGTAATGCACCAGTAACTTTTGAACAGATGATGGATAATCTTCTACGTCACCTGAGGTGGACGATGTGTCTGTGTTAGTAAGATGACATTATAGTGTTATCAGAGACATATGATGAACATATAAAAAGACTCAGGGCCGTCCTTAAGTGTCTCCAACAAGGCGGACTGAAAATTAATCCAAGAAAGCGTCTTTTTCGAGCAAAATAAATCAAAATACTTGGACACCTTGTGTCAAACGACGTGTGTGGCCAGACCCAGGAAAGGTGAGATCTGTAACGAAATTTTCTATTCCTAAAAGTATTAGAGATGTGAGAAGCTTCCTCGGATTATGTTCTTATTACCTTCGTTTTATCCAAGACCTTTGTATCGAAGCCAGACCACTCCAAGAATTGTTAAAAACCAATGCCAGATATTTTTCTAGCCAGGTTTATTTAGGAGTGTCTGTCACTATGTGTCGCACTGTAGAGAGTGCCAGAGGAGAAAGTCAGTTCCTCATAAACCACCTGGCCGACTTATACCAATTCCACCAGCCGAAACGCCTTTCCAGTGTGTTGGGATTGACCTCCTCGGACGATTTCCAACGTCTGCTAGTGGCAATAGATGGATTATTGTTTGCATTGATTATCTGACACGCTATTCCATTACAAAAGCCGTGAAAACAGCCGAAGCATCCGAGGTAGCCAAATTCATCGTGGAAGACATTGTATTAAAACACGGTGCCCCAAGGTCGTTAATTATGGATCGAGGGAAAGTTTTACAATCGAATCTTGTGACAGAGATAAACCGCCGGTGCAACATTACTCATCACATGACGTCTGCCTACCATCCGCAAACTACTGGGCATACTGAACGCCTTAATAAGACCTCGGCTGACATGCTATCAGTGTTCGTCAATGTTGAGCAGAGCAACTGAGATGAGGTGCTGCCTTTTGCGACGTTTGCCTACAACACCGCCAAACAAGACACCACAGGATTTACGCCATCTTTCCTGGTGCATGGGCGTGAGGCGACTACGACGATGGACACTGTGTTTCTGTTATGTCCTGATGACGTGAGCGAAGACTACATTGGCCAGGCATCAACCAGAGCTGAGGTAGCTCGGCATTTAGCTCAACTCCGCACGCTGCAGGCTCAAGAAAACGATCACCAAAGGTATGACGCGAGCCACCTCCCTGTTGTCTAGCAGCCTGGTGACCTCGTCTGGATCTTCGCTCCTTTTCGGATGGTTGGTCTCTCTGAGAAGCTCCTCAGGCGCTATTTTGGACCTTATAAGGTTGTAAGACAGTTGTCTGATGTTACTTATTAAGTTGAAGATTTCGACCGCGACGCAAGGCGACAGTCCACGTCCTTCAAATGAAGGCCTACAAGGATCCTGCCACCCAGAGTAAATTCGAAGCTCTAGCAACAGGCAACAAGCAGAAAGGTGACGAAGAGCGTAATGGCAAAAGAAGTTCTAAGAAGATCACCGCCAGGGCGAGCGTCAGTCATCGGGAGTCGGAGTACGCAGGACCGATGACTCGTTCCCAGACTGGGACGACATAACGCCGAGACACTCCCTCCTTAGAGGGAGCAATGTTGCGGAAGAAGCTGAGTACCACCATGGTGTAGTGGTTATAATACTAAACTGTTGCATGGAGTTCAAAACTCACCTGGACTGTACGATTATAATTTCTATATTCGGTTCGAGTACATTCTAGAAGTATCCACAAATGTCAAGAATCACTGTACTGGAATGTTCTGTAGCTGTATATATACTGTATGTGTTCTGCCCAGAGGCAGTTCACTTCGCACTTTTGTATGTGCAAGTGCTGAATAAACCTTCGTTAAGTGAAGTTAGTGTTCGTCATTCATCTAATTACACCTTCTTCTATGTGAAAATATTTTTGTAGCAACAGGAGTTCTCAATGATGACATCAGTTTACTCTGCCATCCAGGAGGTCAACTGAAAGTCATCAGTTACATCATACAGCCACCATCGTAAGCAAAGTGTGATGCAATGAAGTCAACACTCCTACAATCCCTCTCACATACCTCTGCACAACAAGTACAGGAGGCTATGTATGATCAACAGCTACAAGACAACACTCTGTCACACCTCTGGCGATGTCTCCGTGCAACCGTTGACCATGCCCTCATGCCAGACATGGTTTATGGACACTATAAATGGTTAAACTACTGATGAAAGTACAACTAGCGATGATTATGCATGAGTCTGAACCTCTCGACAAACGACTCGTGCTAACTGACCATGTGTTCTCCCTTATCCATCATTTTTAATTAATAAATAATCATGAAGATGTCAGACGAGACAGCACACAGGCATTATTGTCTTCAATGCTGACCACTGCCAGCTGAGCCAGCTCGATACAAACTGAGGATGGCATTACACTTGCCACAACAACAACACCCTGCCCCCATCATGGGACAAGGACACAACTGGTGATGTGGTCCCTTCACAACTGTGGTTTTTCTGGTTTCATAATATTTTCTGGCAGACAGTTTGAAAATGTTGAAAGCCATGTGAATTCCAAAATGCCTTCAGGCAGCTGAAATAGATGCTTCAGCCCAGTCAGCACAACACAGCCACCCACCATCCTTGCATCTTGCATGGGCTCACCATCACTTCTACAGTGGCCTTGGATGGATGCATCTTCATTCAAGACCTAACTACAAAACAATTCTTCCTTTTGGATATAGGCTCTGATATCAATTCCCTGTGTTGTGACAACAAGCCTGCTGCTGAGCCATTGTTGACTATTAATCTCCTCAGCAGTTTGATATCATAGGAACTTACCACAAATTTCCATTATTAATCAAGACTCTGCAGCTGACTCAGAACTCTCCATCCACAGCACCACCTTGCACACTGTCCAGCTTAAACCAGATTTACAACGCACCTGGTCATTTTATGTATGGATGTATGTGAGCTTATTATCAGCATGGACTCCCTACGCCAACAAAAACTTTCACCTGACGTAGTGCATTAACACATCAGATTTGAGGGTGATTCTCTAAGTCTACACCCACTACACCTCGTTCTGCCAGGTGCGTTTCTACTCTTGAGTCTATGACAGAGGCAATCCATCAGTGTGTCTCTATGATTCAACTCAGCAGCGATAAACTCACTGCTTCATGGAAGCATGATTACTTTGCAACAAAAATTCTGACCTCTGTCACTGCATCAATGCATCAGAAGCTGAACTTGCAACAGTACGTGGGCTTGCTTCACAAATCCCAGTTGTGGCAAACAGGATGCCATCCCATGCCACACATCCCCCTTGCAACTATGGTCTGGACTTAATAGGCATTCCATTGTGCCACCTGCAATTACCAGATATCAACAATAGTTTCAAACTGGCTGCTGCAGATGAGGAGCTCCTCCACCCTTCTTGCCACCAGCTTTGTCACCAGTCTCCAAGCAGAGATCACCACAGCCTTTGCCTGACACCAATGTACATCTCAAAGTAAGTGCGCTGCTACCTGCAGTGTTAACAAGCAGTGCGCTGGCTCCAGGCACCACCTGCACTCGGGCTTATGCAAATACTGTATTTGATGGTACAGTGCATAGGATTGTGACAGTAGATGGCCCTCCCACAGATACAGACCTTAATGCCTGTGTCCAGCAGGCTTCCAGTCAGCTAAATACACCACTCATAAACTTTTACAAGCAGGCATTGTCAAACCACATGGCAGCTTGTGGGTGTCATGAATTAAAATTGTTCCCAAGACAGGTGGTACAGCAAGACTTTGTGGCGACTGCAGAGTTCTTAACTTTAGAACAATCCATGACAGCTACACTGTCCCAGATCCCCATGACCTGATACATGTCCTTGCAAGTGTGACACTCTTTAGTGTCATCAACTGTATCATAACACGACTCAGACTTTATGAATACATCTTTATGCCTTATAGCTTAAAGAATGCTGCATAAACATGGCAGTGGTTCAATGATGGTCTTTTCTGCCACTTCCTATTTTGTTATAGACAAGCTCACATTTCACTTAGAATAAGTTCTAGCCATGCTGCGGCAGTGTGGTGTCATCATCAATGATGGCCAGTCACAGCTAAATCAGGCAGAAATAACATTTCTTGGTCACCTACTTAATGCATCCAACACTAAACCAACCACTGCACGAACGGATATAGTTAAAAACTTGCCTCTTCCTGAAACTTACCAAGACTTACATTGTTGAGACATCTCCCACATACTGCCAAGCTTCACAAGTCCCGTTGCAGATGCATTATCAGGCAAGGACAAGCAACGTAAGAGGGAAACTGACTGGATGTAAGAGATGTCTGAGGCATTCCATAAAACAAAGAACAACTTGGCGCAACTTGGCACTCTCTCTCTCTCTCTCTCTCTCTCTCTCTCTATCTTCCCCCCCCCCCGCCCCTCTCTCTCTCTCTCTCTCTCTCTCTCTCTCTCTCTCTCTCTCTCCAACCTGGAAGCTCACCTCACACTCACCACTGATGCTAGCAACTCCATGGTGGATGTGGTACTTCAGCAGGTTGTTGACTGAGTATCTCAACTATTCCAGTTCTTCTCAAAGAAATTTTCACAGTCTCAATCTAAATGGTCTGCCATCAACTTTGACTTTTTCGAGGTGTACAGTATTACCATTTCTGAGAAGACACTGAAGGATGTCAGGTAATTATATGCACCAATCACAAGCTGATGGTCAATCTCATTACAAATCCCTTCCCAGATGCGAGCCCTTGGTGGTACAGACACTTAGAACTCATTGCGCAATATACTACTGATGTGTATCACATTCTTGGCACAGGTAACATCGTTGCTCTTTCTCTGTCCCAAACCTGTGCAATATCCCTGCAGTATCATTATGAACTTATGCTAGCCTAGCAAGTGAAAAACTCCATCATCATGTATTTTCTCAATGATGATCAAATGTTGCACTCTGCCCTGCAGTAACACAATACTGCACTATGATGTTTTGACAGACTGCGCAACCTTAACCACCCGGACTTCAAAGCATTGGTACGATTAGTGACAGACAGCTTTGTGTGGCCCAACATCGAGCATGACCGCCATCACTGGGCGTGGAGTTGCCTTGCATGCCAGTGTTCAACAATGAACAGGCATACCCAGTAACATCTCGGATGGTTCCCTATTCCCAAGATGAGATTCTGTCATGCCCCTGTAGACACTGTTGGGCTGCTCGTGGATTCTGAGGGATTTTGTTAGCCACTTTTTCTCACTGATAGCATGTCTTGTTGGGTTGAAGCAACTCCCCTATGTGACTTCACTGCTGAATCAGTTGCATGTGCCTTCATGGAAACCTGGATCATTCATTTGGTGTGCCTGAGCTGGTCACCGCTGATCAGGGCCACCAGGTCGAGTTAGGTCTGTCCAACACTCTGTGGGATTATCCACGGGGACAACAGTGTATCACCTGCAGTGCAGTGGCCTCATAAAGAGGTGGGACAGGACTACGATGGCAGCCCTGTTGTGCCACCTTGGTTCATGGACTGAAGTGCTCTGGATTCTACTTGGCATATGCTCCTCTTATAAAGAGGACTGACATGTGTCTCTAGCAGATAATTTTAAAACTAGGACAGCCACAGCTAAAGTTTTTATACATAAGTGTTTGGCCAATTTGTAGAGCATATCAGGTGCATATATACACGTGTTTGTTGGTTGGTTGGTTTAAAAAAGGGGGAGGAACTAAACTTCTAGGTCATTGGTCCCTCATTCCAATTAAAATAATTCCACAATGGTGGGAGTAAAACAATTGGGACATACAAAACACAGCTGGAAGAAAGGAAAAAACCACAAGAACGACAGAAGGGCAACAAAATGGAGAAAACTGGACAAGAAAAGCACAGAGAGATGCAAGAAACAGGTAGTTGGGATAAAAACTAGAAAGCATACTACCATGGCTGGCTGACCATGAGAATAAAAAGGAGAAGCCAGCCACTCTGCAACATATTAAAACCTCCAGCTTAAAAGCACTAGAGTGGAGGACACAGAGGGCCAAGTGACATGTGCTAGAACTTAGATCAAATGATAATACCCACCCTCATGAATAAAATGTAAAACTAAATCAGCTGATGAGGTGTAGTCAGATAAAATTAGCAGCAACGAGACCGATAACTGAAGGTTTCATAGCAGGGCAGTCAGAGTGGGACAGTGCACCAGAATATGGGCCACTGTCAACTGGGTACCACACCGACACTGAGGGGAGTCTTCACGGTGCAGGAGGTAGCCATGGGTCACCCAAGCAAGGCCAATGCGAGGCTGACAGAGGACCACAGAGTCCCTGCGAGAGACCTGCAGGGAGGACTTCCACACATTCCTAGTCTCCTTAATGACACACAGTTTGTTGTGCATACGGAGGTTATGCCATTCCATTTCCCAAAGCCGAAAAACCTGGTGGTGTAATTATGAATGCATGTCAGATTCAGAGATGCCTGTCTCTGGAAGCAGTTTCTGCGTAGCCTGTTTGGCCAGCTTGTTAGCAAGTTTGTTGTCTGAGATTCCGACATGTCTCAGGGTCCAGACAAACACCACTGAACGGCTGGACCGTTCCGAGGCTTAGATGGACTCCTGGATGGTCGCTGCCAAAGGATGACGAGGATAGCGCTGGTCAATAGCTTGCAGGCTGATCAAGGAGTCAGTACGCAGAAGAAACTACTCCCCAGGGCATGAATGGATATACTGAAGTGCAAGAGATATGACCACCAGCTCTGCAGTGAATACACTGTAGCCATCAGGCAAGGAATGCTGTTCAGTATGGCCTCTGTGGACGCAGGCGAAGCCAACATGATCATCAGCCATTGAGCCATCGGTGCAAAACCACTTCAGAGCCCTGGAACACGTAAGAATCGAGAGGAAGTGACAGTGGAGAGCCATGGGAGTAACTGAGTCCTTAGGGTCATGCAAAAGAACCAGAGGTGTATGCAGATGGATCTGGATGGGAGGTGGTAAAGGGAAGAACTCCAGTTCAGATAGAAGGGATTGGATGTGAATCGCAACCATGACCACTGACCTAGGCTGCCGATGAGGGAGATGAACCGCTGTGGGTGGGAAAAGGAGACAATTCGGACGCGCAGGAGAACTAAGAACGTGTGCAACGTAACTGGCGAGCAGTTGTGCACGCCTACCGTTCAGTGGAGGGACTCCTGCTTCCACCAGGACGCAGGTCACCGAACTCGTCCTAAAAGCACCCATCGCTAGGCAGACGCCACAGTGGTGCACTGGGTTGAGTAAACGCAATGCTGAGGGCGCCACCGAACCATAAACCAGACTCTGATAGTCAAGGTGGGATTGAACAAGGGCTCTGTAGAGCTGCAGCAAAGGGCTCTGTAGAGCTGCAGCAGTGTAGAGCAATCCGCACCCCAGTTGGTGTTGCTCAGGCAGCAGAGGGCATTGAGGTGCTGCTGGCACTTCCACTTAAGCTGACGAAGGTCAGGAAGCCAAGTGAATCAGGCTTCGAAAACCAGTCCTAAGAATTGATATGTCTCCACTACAGTGAGTGGATCATCATTAAGGTAAAGCTCGGGTTCTGGATGAATGGTATGATGCTGACAGAATTGCATAATGCACGACATCGCGGCTGAAAACTGGAATCCATGGGCTAGGGCCCATGACTGCGCCTTGTGGATGGCTCCCTGGAGGCACCACTCAGCAACACCAATACTGGAGCAGCAGTACGAAATGCAGAAGTCGTCTGCATGCAGATAAGGTGTGGTGGACGGCACTACAGCTGCCGCTAGGCCGTCAATGGCCTCTAAAAATTGAGATACACTCCATACAGAGCCCTGTGGGACTCCATTCTCCTGGATATGGGGGGAACTATGGGAGGCACCAACCTGGATACGGAAAATAGGAGCGACAGGAAATTTTGGATAAAAATCGGGAGGGGGCGCTGGAGACCCCACTCATACAATGTGGCAAGGATATGATGTCGCCAGGTCGTGTCATAAGCTTTTCATAAATCTAAACAGCCGGCAACAAGGTGTTGGCATCTGGAAAAAGCTTTTAGGATGTCAGACTCAAGGGACACAAGATTATCAGTGGTAGAGTGACCCTGGCGGAAACCGCGCTGGCATGGAGCCAGTAGGCCACATGAATACAGGACCCAACCCAACTGCTGACACACCATACGTTCCAGCAGCTTACAAAGAACATTGGTGAGGCTGACGGGCCGATAGCTATCCACATCAAGCGGGTTTTGGCCGGATTTGAAGATTGGTGTGAAGATCCAATCTGACCCAGGAGCTGTGTGGGGGCAACGTGCAAGGGCACTGAGGAGCTCCCACTCTGTAAATGAGGCGTTATAGGGTTCACTGTGGCGTCTAGTGGACGAGAGGACTTTTCCTTGAAGCCACTGTTTGAGAGTGCAAAAGGCTGGGGGGTAATTCTCCAACACAGAGGCTCAAGCACAGTGCTTGGCAATCGCGTTTGGGTTGGTAAATAATACGCCATCAATGGTAACGCCAGGGACACCTGTTGGGGTCTGGTACCCAAAAACACGTCTGATCTTCATCCAGACTTGGGAAGGTGAGGTACGGCACCCAATCGTCGAGACATACCTCAACCAACACTACTATTTCCGTCTTTTTATAAGCCGGCGAACGTGGATACAGAGCCGTTTAATGGCTATTAGACGCTCTTTAATTGCCTCAGTGACTCCCGGCGACCATCAAGATACTGACTTTCGCCGGGGGCACACTAAAGAACGAGAGGTTGCGTTTTCCTCCGCAGAAACGATCGTTGTAGTGACCTGCTCAACCACAACATGTGGGTGAGATTCAACTGTGACAGCAGAAGGGAAGGCTTCCGAGTCTGTTTTGTTGAAGGCCCATCTGGGTAGGCGTTCGTGGGCATGATGCTGGAGGAGTGACAGGAAGATGAGGAAGTGGTCACTACCACACACGTCGTCCTGTGCTCTCCAGTGGATAGGTGGGAGAAGGCCAGGACAGAAAACTAAGATATCAATGGCCAAATATGTGCCATGTACCACACTGAAATGTGTCAGGGCACCTGTATTTAAGAGGCAGAGGTCAAGCTGCGACAGTAAATTTTCGACATCTCTACCTCAGCCAGTAAGCACAGTGCCACCCCACAAGGGGTTATGGGCTTTAAAATCTCACAAAAGTAGGAAAGGTTTAGAGAGTTGAACAATCAGTGCAGCCAGTACGTTCAGGGGTACTGCACAATCTGGAGGGAGATGTATGTTGCAGACAGTTATTTCCTGCATCTTCCGTATCCTGACAGCCACAGCTTCAGGAAGAGTTTGAAGGGGCACAGGTTCACTACATACTGAGTTCAGGACATAGACACAAACTCCACCTGACACTCTATTATATTCGCTATGGTTCTTGTAATATCGCCTGTAGCCGCGAAGGGCAGGGGTCCGCATTTCCATGAGCCTGGTTTCCTGGAGGGCAATGCAGAAAGCAGGTGGAAAGCTTAACAGTTGCTGTAGCTCAGCCAGGTGGTGGAATAAACCGCCACAAATCCACTGGAGGATTACATGATCGTGAGACTGGGAAGGCATGAAACACTCAATGGGGCAGCCTACGCTTCAGGGTCACCTGCTGCCACCAGATGAGTACCTGAATTATCAACATCCATTGTGTTTGAGGGCCCAGGGAGATCTAGATCCTCAGCGGACACCAGAATCTCCCCTTCCTCCTCAGACGCAGAGTTTGTAGGAAGTGGTGGTGTGGGTGCCACTGCAGTGCCATGGTTCTTGGGGGTATTTTTCTTTTTGGGTTTCTCTCACTGCTCCTTAGGTGTGTCCAGCTGGGAGGGCTTCACTGATTCAGTCTCAGGGACTGAGGAGTATCGTGAAGCCCTATGACCAGCTACCTGTAGGTGCTTCAGCCTCTGGCGGGTGTCCACTTTGCCACTGGTAGGAACCTGGGAAGGGATTGACACAAGGGAGCCCTTCCTAGTGAGAGTAGCCAAAGAAGACTTACCCTCCTCCAGCTGAGAAGGGGGGCTCCGATGGTTGGGGGGACATTACTCCTGACTCCTGAAGTAGGTGGTGTGGGAGCAACAGGGATAGAAGTGCCTCCCACCATCAAGGGGTAAGGTGGAGTCTGACGACTCTGCGAGCCAACTGTACACAGCTAGAACCATTGATGTAGTGGCAGCATACGTTAATGTCATACACACAGGATGTAGCCTCTCATATTTTCTCTTAGCCTCAGTGTAGGCCAGCCAGTCCAGGGTCTTGTATTCCATTATTTTCCTTTCCTCCTGTAGAATCCTACAGTCTGGCGAGCAAGGTGAATGGTGCACTCCACAGTTGACACAGATGGGAGGTGGGGAACATGGAGTATTGGGATGTGATGGACGTCTACAATCTCGACATGTGATACTGGAAGAACAGCAGGAGGACATACGGCTGAACATACAGCACTTAAAGCACTGCATTGGGGGAGGGATATATGGCTTGACATGACAGTGGTAGACCATCACCTTGACCTTCTGGGGTAATGTGTCACCCTCGAAGGTGAAGATGAAGGCACCAGTGGCAACCTGATTATCCCTCAGAACCTGACAGATGCGCCGGACAAAATGGACACCTTGTCGCTCTAAGTTGGCGTGCAGCTTGTCATCAGACTTTAAAAGAAAGTCCCTTTGGAATATAATACCCTGGGCCATATTTAAGCTCTTATGGGCTGCGATTGTAACAGAAAAATCCCCCAGCTTGTCACAAGTGAGTAATGCCCATGACTGGACAGAGTATGCCGTTTTTATCAAGACTGACCCGGACCGCATTTTGGACAAGCCCTCCTCCTCCCCAAACTTGTCCTCTAAATGCTCCAGAAAAAACTGTGGCTTCATTGACAGGGTAAGACTGCCCATCAACTCTCGTACATATGAGGTAACAGGGTGAATAAGCTTCGCCACCATCCTTAGCCTGACTTTCCTCCCATGGTGTAACCAGGGTGGTCATTTGGGTCATATTTCTTAGCATTAAAGTTAGACCATGACCGCTTAGAGACTGCTGGTGGTGAACCATCAGCAAGAGATAACTTATTACGCTTCATGGTGTGTCATCCTCCCTGATGCCACCCACTCCGACCAGGGGCCCTCCACGCGGATGCCATCCAGCCGCAGCAAAGGCCACCTGGCAGGATGGTCATTGCTGGGAGTCCCGATACCCCAGGGTGACAGGCATCTACTCCTTGGCATACATGAGGAGTTAACAGAGCAGACATCAGCAGAGTGATCCCTGTGTAGTCACGGGGCTACAACCAACAGGGTACATGGCGGCCCCACCACAAAGGACTGACTACCGTGATGGATATTAGGTGCAAACAAGCAAACAAGGCCATTATCATTGTCAGCGCAGAAAATGATACTGCACAATGGATGGAGGAAAATGCACCAAGGAAGGTGAGCTCTCCCAACAGCTGGAAAATGAGCGGAAGTGCAGATCCATGTCGACAAAGATGCGAGAGGTCTCAACGCATGATGGACATGGTGCATCATGTAAGGCACCCTTTCCCAATTGGCTTGCTCTTCAGGAAAATTTTGAAGAATGGAGGTCAAACCTGACAGGGGACCATCACATAAAGACTGAAACATGAGAGACTCCTTTTAGTCACCTCTTATGACAGGCAGGAATACCTCGGGCCTATTCTTACCCCCGAACCCGCAGGGGGTATACAGGTGTTAAAACTATTAAAATCTCCACCCAGAGCTATAGCATAGTGGGGAAATCTACTCGAAATATTTTCCAAATTATCCTTCAGGTGCTCAGCCACAACAGCTGCTGAGCCAGGGGGCCTATAGAGACATCCAATTACCATGTCTGAGCCTGCTTTAACCATGACCTTCACCCAAATTATTTCACATTTCAGATCTCTGTCAATTTTCTTTGATACTATTGCACTTCTTATCGATATAAACACGCCTCCCCCTTCACTATCCAGCCTGTCTCTGCGGTATAAATTCCAATTTGAGTTCAGGATTTCATTACTGTTTACATCTGGTTTCAGCCAACTTTCTGTCCCTAGTACTGTGTGGGCATTGTGACCGTTTATTAATGAGAGCAGTTCTGGGACCTTTCTATAGACGCTCCTGCAGTTTACTATTAGCACATCAATATTGTTATTCCCTGTTGCATTTTGCCTACTCCTACCTTGCCGTGTCTCAGGAGGCGACTTGTCGGGCCTAGGGAGGGAATTCTCTAACCTAAAAAACCCACATGTACACTCCACATGTACTCCGCTACCCTTGTAGCCACTTCCTGTGTGTAGTGCACTCCTGATCTATTCAGGGGGACCCTGCATTTCTCCACCCGACAGTGGAGCTCGAGAAATTTGCACCCCAGATCTCGGCAGAATTGTCTGAGCCTCTGGTTTAAGCCTTCCACTCGGCTCCAAACCAGAGGACCACGATCGGCTCTGGGGACGATGCTACAAATAGTTAGCTCAGATTCCACCCCATGAGCGAGGCTTTCCACCTTCACCAACTCCGCCAACCTTAGTTTAGTTACTTTCTGCTTTCTACCACACAGATAGGATTCAAGCCATGTGCCTATGGTTCCACCCATTCCTAGGGTCTTGGCTTTACTCAAGAGAATATGGTGACTTACACTGTCAAAAGCTTTTGACAGGTCGCAAAATATTCCAACCGTCATCATATTATTATTTATGGCTTCCATAACATTGTCAAAAAAGGCATGTACTGCATCCATGGTTGATACCCATTTCCGAAAGCCAAACTGGCTACTGCTGAGGATGTTATATTTACTAAGATGCTCAACCATTCTGCTATGGATCCATTTCTCTAGTACCTTGGAGAAAACTGAGAGTAATGAAATTGGTTGATAATTTGTAGCCTCAGTCTTTTCTCCCTTTTTATAAATTGGTCGTATAAGCCCATGTTTTAGCCTGTCAGGAAAACCACCTTCTTCCAATGACGTATTACTAATATGGCAGAAGACTGTACTTATTTCTTTACAACAGTATTTCAGTAACTTGCTGGAAATGTTGTCAACTCCAGTAGAATTTTTACATTTTAAAGACATAATTATTTTTTCTAATTTTATCACTGTAGTTTTTTGAAGATGCATCTCATCTATTTTGTTAGTTAAGGTGCTATGCAAGTATTCTGTAGCTTTCTTTACAGAACCCTGGCATCCCACTTGGTTGCTGACTGTTAGGAAATGATTGTTAAAGATGTTAGCCACCATTTCAGGAGCATCCACCAAAAGGCTCCCAGTTCTTAAGCTAATCACTTCTTTGGCAGATAGGCTTTTCCCAGTCTCGCTTTTAACATATTTCCATATGGTTCTCATTTTGTTATTTGATTTGTCAATTTCCTTTTTTAGATACATACTTTTAGATTTCTGGATCACCTTCCTTAGTATCTTAGAGTACACTTTATATTGCTCCATCACTGCAGTATTGTTAGACTGTCTGGCTGAGGCATACAATTCTCTTTTTGAAACTTCCTGGCAAATTAAAACTGTGTGCCCGACCGAGACTCAAACTCGGGACCTTTGCCTTTCGTGGGCAAGTGCTCTACCATCTGAGCTACCAAAGCACGACTCACGCCCAGTACTCACAGCTTTACTTTTGCCAGTACCTCGTCTCCTACCTTCCAAACTTTACAGAAGCTCTCCTGCGAACCGGCAGAACTAGCACTCCTGAAAGAAAGGATATTGCTTAAAACTGTGTGCCCGGCCGAGACTTGAACTCGGGACCTTTGCCTTTCGTGGGCAAGTGCTCTACCATCTGAGCTACTGAAGCATGGCTCACGCCCGGTACTCACAGCTTCACTTTTGCCAGTACCTCGTCTCCTACCTTCCAAACTTTACAGAAGCTCTCCTGCGAACCTGCAGAACTAGCACTCCTGAAAGAAAGGATATTGCCCGCGAAAGGCAAAGGTCCCGAGTTCGAGTCTTGGTCGGGCACACAGTTTTAATCTGCCAGGAAGTTTCATATCAGCGCACACTCCGCTGCAGAGTGAAAATCTCATTCCGGAAACATCCCCCAGGCTGTGGCTAAGCCATGTCTCCGCAGTATCATTTCTTTCAGGAGTGCTAGTTCTGCAGGTTCGCAGGAGAGCTTCTGTAAAGTTTGGAAGATAGGAGACGAGGTACTGGCAAAAGTAAAGCTGTGAGTACCGGGCGTGAGTCATGCTTCAGTAGCTCAGATGGTAGAGCACTTGCCCACGAAAGGCAAAGGTCCCGAGTTCGAGTCTCGGTCGGGCACACAGTTTTAATCTGCCAGGAAGTTTCATATCAGCGCACACTCCGCTGCAGAGTGAAAATCTCATTCTGGAATTCTCTTTTTGTTTAACATGAAATTTTGATGCCCTGGGTAATCCATGGCTGACCTCAATTAGAAGCAAAAAGAATGTTGGTGGAACAGAATGGAACGGCAGGCGATGTCACCATCAAATGGTGGTGTGTTCACACTACAGTGTTCTGTCACTTCCACACCAGTGCCATTACTGATTCCACTCTGAAACATCACACGCTTTGGATCTCTTAAGCTTGTTTGTCATTTAGGAGTGTTTCCAAGCTAGCCAGACTCTTGTTGTTTGCTAGGATATTTGTGTACCAGGTACCCATTCATATTGGCTAAACCCATGTGCAGAGGCCAGGTTATATTTGAGGTTTTAGTTATGTAATTAGGTATAAACCACATCCCTTCTCATATGTTCCAGTTTGCCAATAGGATCCAACATGTCCAATTTAAACTTATCTCTCATTCCCATCACAATTCACAAACAGATGTAAAGCCCCAAGCTGCAGGTAATGCTAAACCTTCCAATGGTACTACTTCTGCAAAAAGAAAAGTGCCAGATGCCCCACTTCAAGACACCACTAATCATGACATCATAGAAGACATGTTTGAAGGTACATTGATTTGCGACACTGTCACAGGACCTGGCAGGCAACCTAAAGATTCTCCAGCCCCCTATATCAGTGGAATTTCAAATGCCACCTATTGTAGTGCATAATATCAAGAAGTACATCAAAATCCTGTAAACCATTAAGCTGAAATGACTGTATATCTCTACTCAGAGGTTTAGAAAGAAACCATTATGTTCAAGTTCTTAGAATCTGCAGACTTTCATGCTTTGTTCACATTTCTTAAAGAATAACAGATACTTCTCTCTATATGCAGGGGTTGAATCTGATTGAATGCCTGGAAGTCATTATACACAGGCTTTTCCTGGACATGTCAAGCCAACTCAATCATGAGTGCCTGACTGCACTGAATCTTCAGATCAAATGGCAAAGCCTGCTGATAATGGAGCTGATAAACGTTCTGTGTCTCTATTTGGTCAAAATGCAAAACAGTGATGCTGACAAATGAATTTATGATTTGAGTTCTGTGCTCCACATAAAAGTGATAGCGTAGTCACAAAAAGTTCCAAAGGCCTCACCACAGTGTCACAGCTGCCAGCAGTTTTATCATGGCTCAATGAACTGCAATTTATCTCCACACTGTGTTAGACACAATGACAGACACAAAACTGCCAACTGCAGGAAACTTCCTACAGTTCCCCCAAAATGCACAAATTGTGGTGATCATGCAGCCAATTACTGGAAGCAAACACCTTGTCTATCCCAGCATCAGAAATCAATGACTGCACAGAATGCAAAATTATACCACACACCAGGAAAGCAGCATCCAGCCCCACAGCTGGCCTCTGCTCAATTTCCAACTCTACTGCACCATGATCAACCATACCATTTCTGAATTCCACTGAGCCACCAACACAGGATGAAGAAACCACCACATGGGTGCAACAGTCATCAGCAGATTCCTCACAGTGCACTGACCTAGGGGTGACCTGAAATTTCATCTTGGTATGTTCTCCCAAAAAATGACCATAAAATAATTGCAGTAATCAAGCAGTGTGTGCAAAACTCCAACAAGCACCAGACTTATTTACAAAACTCAGTATCATTTGCACTGCTGCCATTAACTTTTTCAGTGGACTGGACTGATTATGCAACATCATCTAAGAATTGTAATGTCATTTAGCAAATTACACATAATAAGGAACTGAATTTTTGTACATACAACCTCAAATACATAATTCTGAAGAAGTCTTGTTTAACTTATTGTTTGGATTTGGTGTCCAGAGTTAAAACAAAATAAGTTATTAATAACTTATCTGGTTGACTGGATATGAAATTTCTGCAGCAATAAAGTCAATATTGTGTTCTTCTGTCTTCTGTTGTGAAAAATGTATGATGGATTCCATTCCCTTTTATAAAATCAAAAGCATGATATGATAAGATTTTTATTTGGTCCTGTCGAGTACACTACATACTGTACAAGTAGTACAAACACACTGAATGAACTGAACTGGAAGACTATTAAAGATATATGTACAATATCCTGAGAAATTCTGTTAACAAAGTTTCAAGAACCAGTTTTAAACAGTGACTATAGGAATATCGTACATTATTAATTTCCTTTTTTATATTGATAGGAACCTTACTGTATACCTAACTCAGTAACTCTCTTGCATACTTTTACCATGCCTCTATATACAGAAAAGCGTAATTAATGTAAAACGAAATATTAACAATTTCCAATCCAACTCGGATCTACATACTTACAACGCAAGAAAGTGCAATGACATTCATATAAAAAGAGTTAACAAGGCTTTGGCGCAGAAACAAACAAACATACAAGGAAGCAGATTGTCTAACAAACTACCGGTAAAGATAAAAGAAATAAAAAAATTGTCTTCATTTAAAGAAGCAGTATTCATATTTTTAATGACCAACTGCTATTATAGTGTAAAAGAATACCTGGAATAGCTTCATACTAAACAATTATAGTGATGTACTCTGTGCCAATAGTAATTTTTATCTGACTGTTGCTATGATCTAAATAAATAATATGTACAAAAGTGCTAGAATCGTATGTGTTATATCTAAATGTCAACTGTGTATTCCATGTAAAAAGTCTTTCTCATACATCAATGTAAATAATCAAAGTTGTACATGCTATTTCAGTGTGGTCTGATGTTATGTAGTCCACTATACACATCTGTATTTTGTATAGTATTGTTCACCCTATATGTGTGTATATATATATACTATGTATTTTTTGACGAAATCCATGCAATGTAAATTGTCTCTGGATGAATAAACTACTACTACTACTACTACTACTTTCATGAGAGTTTCACAATCTTGTTGGAAATTATTTACCTTTCTTGTGTCATAGTGATGGATGTCACTATTTGTCTGGGATAGTTCCCTGTTGCTGACAGCAAACATCGTCATATTTATTTGCACTAGTAAATATCCTGAGAAACTTGAAAGAAACTGCCCATATTAATCTAATGCTTGTTTTTGAAGTTTGAAGACTTTTGCAACTCATGCAGCATTTCCCAAGAAGATTACACCATAGGAAAAGATAGAACGGAAATATGCAAAATATTACAACATTCTATGAGGTTTCAAGACTGCAGACAGATCATGTTGACTCCTTGCCACAATATTTTGACTGGAAACCATTCAGGCAGCTTCAGGTGAATGTGCACCACTGAAGACTGCTAGTTCACAGTGTTGGTTTTATAGCAAAAATTGGCACGAACACGCATGCGCATTGGCGGCCATCACACCCTCTGCAAATACTTTTCCATCAGTGGCATGCAGGTGCATGTGTAAAGGTGAAACTACATGTCCGCCCTCTGTCAGAATGTGCACTTGTGGCACTCAAAACAAATGTCAGATGTGTCATAATAAATAAAATCTTTCCTCTCAGAAGAAATTAAAGAGATCACAAGGTCCCAAGCCTTGAACAGTTGAAATCCGCCATCACAATCTATAAGATCTTGTGCTACACATGTTTCCACAGATTCTTTAATTACTGAATCCCAAAAGGATCTCAGTGGGGCCAAGATTTTTGTGGCACAATAATTCACAGAGTGTTCTCTTGTAATACAATGCTCAGCTATGGCCAACATACTGGGCTGGTTACTTACCATTTTTCAACATCTTGGTTAGTAGGCTAGTGGATGAGTCATTAGGGCATTCCGTCTACTGTAAGACCACACATATGGACCTCTGTCTGCAAGTGTTGAGCTGCCATCAGCCTTCAAAAACTACCAGCACACTTAGAACATTGGTGCATTGGGCATATGTGGTTTCTGATGGAAATAGTCTTACAAAGGAGCTAGAACATCTACAGTGGGTGTTCAAATATGATGGTTACTCTCCACATAAGATTAGTACAGTGCTAAGGAGGAAGAAAAGTGATGACTCATAACATCAAAAAGAAGGAGCTTTTCAAGTCCAGGGCATTTCTTCCATACATCAGAAACCAGTAGACAGGGTCCTAAAGAACATCAAATTAAAGAGATATTCTGGCCACCAGCAAAGATTAGTGCTCTTCTTGGTTTGGTCAAGGATGACCTGGTACTGTGGAAGGCAGGAATTAACAAAATTTACATAGGTCAGATGATATGCACACACACACACACACACACACACACACACACACATAGGTGTGTCGAACATGAGTACCACACTCGCCTTTCGCAGCCCAGTAAGATGGCTGTAGATGAGCATTACATTACCATGGGACACTCTATGGATTATTCTACCTCAAAAATCTTGGCCCTGGCAAAATTCTTCTGGGATTCAGTAATTAAAGAACCTTTGGACATAAGTGTAGCACAAGATCTTATAAATTGTGATGGCAGCTTTCAACTGAACAAGGCTTGGGAGCTGGTGATCTCTTTAATGTCTTCTGAGAGGAAACATTTTATTCATTACGACACGTGTGGCAACATCTGACATTTGTTTTTAGTGCCGCAAGTGCACTTTCCAGTAGAGGGCAGACATGTCGTTTCACCTTTATGAATGTGCCTGCACCACAGATGGAAGAGTACTTGCAGAGGGTGCAAATTTTGATAGAGGACACTCCTGTGATGGCCACCAATGTGCACGCATACCCACGCCAATTTTTGCTATGAAGCCGACATCGTGAACTAGCAGTCTTCAGTGGTGGACACTCACCCGAAGGTGGCTGAATGGTTGCCAGTCGAAATATTGTGGTGAGAAGTCAACATGATCTGGCTCCAATACCCCAACCTCATAGAATATTCAGAACACTACAAGAACTTCAAGAATCACATTATAACAACATTATTTCTCTGACAACAAAGTGAGAAATGGATCTCAGTGCAAAGCATGCTAAGCTAAGTTTCTTGGCCAGCTAATCAATTTGCTCTTTCTGCCTCAACTGATTGTCTACCTGGACGCATAGGAGTTTTGTATGTGTTGTTTCATTAATTCTGATTTTTAATATCCATTGCAGGAACTTGAAGTTGTTTATTTGTTGTCTGAAACTGTGTAATATTATCAATAAAAACACACACACAGCAGTGATGTAATAGAATATTACACCAGTGTTGTGTGTGTTTTCATTCATAAAATATAAAATATTCTACCAAGAAACACCGGAACAGCCAATCATTTTACAATACTAGTTTTTGAAAAATTTATGGTTAGGGTAATTGCTATGAACTATTTGTGTACATTGTCAGTGACGGTCAGGGATGTATCCTGCATTGTGGAGCTGGGCCCATTGATCACAATACTTGTACCATTAGCAGACATGACTGAGCAAAACTTCTCATACATTATTATTCATAAATGTAGAAAACAGAAGTTTCATGTGCCATGGAGCAATAAGTATTTTCTGCTTTGACTTAAATCAATACAACAACTAGATGTCATACTTCTCGGATGTCTGTAAAGTAGTTCAATTTGAGCAAAAGAATCTAAGTATGGTGCAAAAAGGAGTACACTACTCTTGCATAAAAATATTTAATGCTCTCCCTCAGGCAATAAAAATGTCAGTTACTGATCCACCTACTTTTAAAGATCAACTTAAACAGTATCTTCTAAGTAAAACCATTTACTCACTGGACGAATTTATGTATGAGAATATGTGAATTGATTTTTGATCTATTGTAAGTCTGTTCAATGTAATTTGTAACTTTTTACAAAAAACAATTCTTGTAAACATTTTTTCTATGTAATACGTTATTCATTGTACAACCTATTATTGTAAACAAATGTCTCAAATCTATGTAAATGACACTTTCTACACCCAAGCCATTTATCGCTAATGGGTCTACAGAACACGAATGAAATAAATAAAAAATAAATAAAAATAAAAGTATCTCATCTGGGAACTGAGTATGGAATGTCTTATGTTCGTGCTTGTGTGACCTGCTCAATTACACTCAACTCTTCTGTTCCCTAATGTCACATATCTTTTATCTAGAATCGCTGCTTTATCTCTTATACAAACTGGACCAACACTTTATCTAATCTCCCTTTGAGTCATTGATACCAAGTACTGTCAGTAGCAAGTATATGTTGTGGTGTGTGAGTACACAGTGTGCAGTAAATGGAGCACAGAGTTTCCTCTATTCTGTGTAGAGTCTGAACGCCTCAAGTGGCCTTGCTTTCTCATATTTTAATAAAACAAGGCCTTCATTCATCACTGCTTGAATCTGGGAACATGCTGGGTCTACTTGATAACAGGTACTGTTTTTGGGACTGTAGCCTGAAACTGAGAACTTCTAAATCAAAAAGAATCTTGCAGAGATGAATATTATATCTTTCAATCTTTGCTGGCTATTTCAGATGTCTGAATTTACTGGAAGTATAAGACAGCAAATTGAACGAATTCAGTTTTCCAAATGAAAACATTTTTGTTTATGAAAGTAGCAAATGAGATTGCATTTTCAAACAGTCTTTTGATGCACAAATATGTTGACTAGTAAACATTCTAACAGCTGTTTACAGTATAATGTAGAGCTTGTTTTGATGTATTTGTATGTTTATTTCTTTATTGGTCCTGTAAATCGTGTTTAGGTACATATTTTGCACAAACGATGTAGGACAAGTCAGGTTGGTACAGTATATACAACATCATACACATTGTTATTTTGAAAGGATAAATAATTAAAAATTATTCAATACATGTTGAATAATGATGACAAATTTAATATAATAAAATAAAATGATAGACTTATTAAGAATATTTGTGCAATTACACTACACTTTTCTGGTACTCTAAAAACTCGGAAACAGAATAGAAACAGTGGTCAAGCAAGTACTCTTTCAGTTTCACTTTAAACTTTTGTAAATTTTGCATCTGTTTCAAATAGGATGGCATGTGATTGTACAGCATTATGCCAGTATGATACACTCCTCTCTTACAAATGTTTCTACTTACTGTATTGACATGTAAGTAATGCTTCTGCCTAGTATCATGAGGGTGGTAACCACAGTTATATTTGAAGATATTTCCATCTTTTAAAATACTTCCTTTTGTGAAATTTAATATTTCATACATATATAAGCAAGGAAGAGGGAGTATACTAAGATTTTTAAATATTGATCTACAGGAGTCTCTGTACTTAGCATGGTTTATTATTCTAACAATCTTTTCCTGTAGCCTAAATGTTTTGTTTGTACCTATGGAGCTCCCCCAAAAGATAATGCCATACATAAGCAGTGACTGAATACTGCCATGGTACATTGTGATCACAGATGCACGGCTTGTATTTTGTGCGAGGATTCTTACTGCATACGTAACTGTGTTAAGCTTTTTATTTACATGGTTAAGATGTGTCTCCCATTTTAGGTTCTGCTGAATATGTATACCTAAAAATTTTGTGTCGCTCACGGATGAGACAGTTTTTCCATCAATTTTAAAAATTGGTCTTGCAGGTTGTAGTTTCTGTGAATTGTGGAAATTGACTGTCACTGTTTTTTCATTATTTATTATTAGCTTGTTTGTTCTGAACCATTGTGTCAAATTTTGTATTATACCTGTAGCTGTTTTTTTGTAGGCTTTGCTCATCACGTGATTTGATAGGATATTTGTGTCATCTGCAAAAAGTACTGTTGTCCCTTTAGTTATTTTTTCTGACAAATCATTAACATAAAGAATGAAAAGAATTGGCCCAAGGACTGACCCTTGAGGAACTCCATATGTAATGTTTTGTGCATTACTGTAAAAATTACAAATTTGTTGTGTTTTTATGTCTTTGTATTTTATTTGAGTGATCTGTTGACGGTCATGAAGGTAGTAATGTATCCACTTGTTTGGCAGGCCTCGTATTCCATAATTACCTAGCTTCTGCAACAGAGTATTATGATCAATTACATCGAAGGCTTTACTAAGGTCAAGAAATATGCCAGACACATGTTGTTCATTATCTACTGCAGTTAGAATTTCATTTAAGAATGTATAAATAGCTGACTGCATTGATCTGCCAGTTCTGAATCCGTGTTGTGCATCACTTACTATGATTTCTTTATTTAGAAAGGCTGTCAGCCTTCTAAGAAACAGTTTTTCAAGAATTTTACCAAAGCCTGACAATACTGATACAGGTCTATAGTTTGCAGCTTCATGTTTGTCCCCTTTCTTGTACAGTGGTGTCACCTTTGCCATTTTCAGATTTTACGGGAATATACCACTCACGAATGATGAATTGAAAATATCCGTTAATGGTTCTACGATATATGTTATACTTGCTTTGATGATAATATCTGGTATTTCATCAGTACCTGCTGAATACTTATTGAGTAACCTTTTTATAATGACAGAGAATTCCTCAGGTGTTGTTGGAGACATGAATAGGGTTCTTGTAAGAAGTTTTGTATCTAACTGGAGTGTTTTGCTGTCTGGTTGTGAGTTGTAATGTTTGTTAATCGGGTGGTGTGCTACATTAGAAAAGTAGTTGTTAAATTTATTAGCATCTACTGTGGGGTTGATTATTTTATTGTTGTTTTCATGAAGTTTTATATTTTTGTGGGCTAATGATGTAGTACCTGTTCCTCTTTTTATGATACTCCAGGTTGCTTTAGTCTTATTCCTGGAATTTTTTATTTGTTTGTCATTTTCCATTTTCTTTGCTTTTGCTATAACTTGTCTAAGTATTTGTTTATATTGTTGAAAGTAGTTGATAAATACAGGATTTGTGGTTTGCTTTGAGTATTCATATAAGTTCCTTTCGTTCTGACATGATATTTTTATTCCTGTTGTGAACAATTTATTTGGTTTGTGCACAGAATTTAAAAGTGATGTTTGTCTAGGAAAGGCTATTTCAAAAAAATGTTTGTATGTGGCCATA
Source organism: Schistocerca americana (assembly GCF_021461395.2). Lineage (NCBI taxonomy): Eukaryota > Metazoa > Arthropoda > Insecta > Orthoptera > Acrididae > Schistocerca > Schistocerca americana. Next base: position 1,250,089,151 of record NC_060119.1, on the reverse strand, counting down.
AATTTATCAAACTTTTCATCTGTGCTGTTTGAACTGTAAACATCAGTACAGATTTCTATTCTCAAGAGAGAACAAAAGTAATCTATGTTTTCATTATTAAATTTCCTCACAATAGTTCTAGTTTTCTGGGCTTTCGTGTTTCCTGGAATAGTGATTGTTAGTATTTGGGCATTGTGATCACTAAAACCAGTGTTCGCAGTCTGTGTGTTGCAGATATATTTATCTGTGTTGCAGAAGTAGTGGCTATACGAGTTGGGTTGGTTATAGTTGGTTTTAGGTTAAAGGACTTCAGTGAGTCTTTGATTTCATCTTTAAATTTACTGGGTTTGGAGAAATCAACATTGAAATCTCCACATATGATAATATTTTTTTTAAGGGTGTTGAAGTCCTCTAACGGCTCTTCCATATGATTACAAAAAACTTTTTTATCACCATCTGGTGACCTATATACACAGATGATTACAGAATTGCTAGTTGCCAATTTTACTATTGAGAGTTCTATGTCTCTTTCTTTAGATAAGCTGTCAAATTTGGTTATGTTAGTGAAGCCTATATCTTCTCGAACATATATGCAGCTACCACCATGCCTGAGTACTTCTCTACAAAATGTGGCAGCTAATTTAAACTGAGATAGGTATGCTAGTTCTATCATGTCTTTATTTAGCCAGTGCTCAGTAAATCATAAAACAGAAATATCACTCATATCATTTACCAAGATTTGTATTTCATTCAGTTTATTGGAAAGAGACTGAACATTCTGATGGAACAATTTAAAGTATGAAGCAGGGACTATATTGTGTCTTGCTTGACCACTTACCTCTTTTTTGCATCTAGTATTGTTAGCTGTAAAAAATCCTCCTTGATTTGAGGTGTGGGTGGTGACTTCTTGGTAGCTGGTTCCCTGGATTCTGGGTCCTGCCTTTCGTGTGCTGTGGTGCTTCTAATCGTAATCCACTTGTCAAGTAGCATTTGTTTCATTTTAGGCACTTCTATTGCACTGGTTTTCACATTGTATCTATTTTGGTGAAACACTGATTTCTTCAGGTAGACTGGTCGATTCAGAGATACATGCATCTGGTTTGTACAATTGTTAATTTTAATTAACGAAGACAGTTTACTGCATACTTGCTCCTTCCCCTGTCTGTTCAAGTGGAATTCATGACGTGTGAATTTATCACGAGACAGTCTTTCCATTTCAAAGTTTATGGATATTCTACTTTTGTTGCAAGATTTTGAACAGTTCACCATTTGCACTAAATGATGATTAACCATGTCAATTTTTTCGTTTATATATTCTTTGTCGAATCTTTGGGGAATTGGATGCAAAATGATATTCGTCTTGTTACTGAGTTGGAGAACACTTGGTAACACGTTTTCAATGCTTTCCACAATGTTGTTGTAGGAGTCTTCAGTATCGTCGATGCTGATAGCAGTGAGATTTTTGGAGGAAATTCAAGAGTATATCAAAAGATTATGTTAATGGGAAATGGAGATGGTGTATTTGTTGCAGCAGACAAGATGCTCAAACCCAATGAGATATTGATGCTGCATGTGAGATTGCTTCGCAAAATTCAGCATAAGGGATGGGCATAAAACTATAATAAGATCCTTCTATTGACCACCAGATTCCCTTCCTGATGTCACCAAAAACTTTGACAATAAATAAATAAATAAATCCCTCAGTTTGGTAGTGTGCAAATTTCTCAATTGCACTGTAAACATGTGGAAACTTTAATCACCAAACAGTCAATTCAGAAAATTACAGTTTTGTTAGTGGTAGGTGTGGCAAAACATCCTGTGAAACATCATAAATTCCTTCTCTGAAGAGTAGCTAGAACAGATAGTTTAGCAGCCCAATCGTGTTGGAAATGTGTTAGATCTAATGGCAACAAACAGACCTGATGTCTCCAGCGATATTCACACTGTAATTGATATCAGTGATTATGACACTGTTGTGGCAACAATGATCAATAAAGTACAAAAGGCAACTAAAACAAGTAGAAATATATATATAAAAACAAAGATGAGGTGACTTACCGAACAAAAGCGCTGGCAGGTCGATAGACACACAAACAAACACAAACATACACACAAAATTCAAGCTTTCGCAACAAACTGTTGCCTCATCAGGAAAGAGTGAAGGAGAGGGGAAGACGAAAGGAAGTGGGTTTTAAGGGAGAGGGTAAGGAGTCATTCCAATCCCGGGAGCGGAAAGACTTACCTTAGGGGGAAAAAAGGACAGGTATACACTCGCACACACGCACATATCCATCCACACATACAGACACAAGCAGACATATTTAAAGACAAAGAGTTTGGGCAGAGATGTCAGTCGAGGCAGAAGTGTAGAGGCAAAGAAGTTGTTGAAAGACAGGTGAGGTATGAGTGGCGGCAACTTGAAATTAGCGGAGATTGAGGCCTGGCGGATGACGAGAAGAGAGGATATACTGAAGGGCAAGTTCCCATCTCCGGAGTTCGGATAGGTTGGTGTTGGTGGGAAGTATCCAGATAACCCGGACGGTGTAACACTGTGCCAAGATGTGCTGGCTGTGCACCAAGGCATGTTTAGCCACAGGGTGATCCTCATTACCAACAAACACTGTCTGCCTGTGTCCATTCATGCGAATGGACAGTTTGTTGCTGGTCATTCCCACATAGAATGCATCACAGTGTAGGCAGGTCAGTTGGTAAATCACGTGGGTGCTTTCACACGTGGCTCTGCCTCTGATCGTGTACACCTTCCGGGTTACAGGACTGGAGTAGGTGGTGGTGGGAGGGTGCATGGGACAGGTTTTGCATCGGGGGCGGTTACAAGGATAGGAGCCAGAGGGTAGGGAAGGTGGTTTGGGGATTTCATAGGGATGAACTAACAGGTTACGAAGGTTAGGTGGACGGCGGAAAGACACTCTTGGCGGAGTGGGGAGGATTTCATGAAGGATGGATCTCATTTCAGGGCAGGATTTGAGGAAGTCGTATCCCTGCTGGAGAGCCACATTCAGAGTCTGGTCCAGTCCCGGAAAGTATCCTGTCACAAGTGGGGCACTTTTGTGGTTCTTCTGTGGGGGATTCTGGGTTTGAGGGGACGAGGAAGTGGCTCTGGTTATTTGCTTCTGTACCAGGTCGGGAGGGTAGTTGCGGGATGCGAAAGCTGTTTTCAGGTTGTTGGTGTAATGATTCAGGGATTCCGGACTGGAGCAGATTCGTTTGCCACGAAGACCTAGGCTGTAGGGAAGGGACCGTTTGATGTGGAATGGGTGGCAGCTGTCATAATGGAGGTACTGTTGCTTGTTGGTGGGTTTGATGTGGACGGACGTGTGAAGTTGGCCATTGGACAGGTGGAGGTCAACGTCAAGGAAAGTGGCATGGGATTCGGAGTAGGACCAGGTGAAACTGATGGAACCAAAGGAGTTGAGGTTGGAGAGGAAATTCTGGAGTTCTTCTTCACTGTGAGTCCAGATCATGAAGATGTCATCAATAAATCTGTACCAAACTTTGGGTTGGCAGACTTGGGTAGCCAAGAAGGCTTCCTCTAAGCGACCCATGAATAGGTTGGCATACGAGGGGGCCATCCTGGTGCCCATGGCTGTTCCCTTTAATTGTTGGTATGTCTGGCCCTCAAAAGTGAAGAAGTTGTGGGTCAGGATGAAGCTGGCTAAGGTGATGAGGAAAGAGGTTTTAGGTAGGGTGGCAGGTGATCGGCGTGAAAGGAAATGCTCCATCGCAGCGAGGCCCTGGACGTGCGGAATATTTGTGTATAAGGACGTGGCATCAATGGTTACAAGGATGGTTTCCGGGGGTAACAGATTGGGTAAGGATTCCAGGCGTTCAAGGAAGTGGTTGGTGTCCTTGATGAAGGATGGGAGACTGCATGTAATGGGTTGAAGGTGTTGATCTACGTAGGCAGAGATACGTTCTGTGGGGGCTTGGTAACCAACTACAATGGGGCGGCCGGGATGATTGGGTTTGTGGATTTTAGGAAGAAGGTAGAAGGTAGGGGTGCGGGGTGTCGGTGGGGTCAGGAGGTTGATGGAGTCAGGTGAAAGGTTTTGCAAGGGGCCTAAGGTTCTGAGGATTCCTTGAAGCTCCGCCTGGACATCGGGAATGGGGTTACCTTGGCAAACTTTGTATGTGGTGTTGTCTGAAAGCTGACGCAGTCCCTCAGCCACATACTCCCGACGATCAAGTACCACGGTCGTGGAACCCTTGTCCGCCGGAAGAATGACGATGGATCGGTCAGCCTTCAGATCACGGATAGCCTGGGCTTCAGCAGTGGTGATGTTGGGTGTAGGATTAAGGTTTTTTAAGAAGGATTGAGATGCAAGGCTGGAAGTCAGAAATTCCTGGAAGGTTTGGAGAGGGTGATTTTGAGGAAGAGGAGGTGGGTCCCACTGTGACGGAGGACGGAACTGTTCCAGGCAGGGTTCAATTTGGATGGTGTCTTGAGGAGTCGGATCATTAGGAGTAGGATTAGGATCAATTTTCTTCGTGGCAAAGTGATACTTCCAGCAGAGAGTACGAGTGTAGGACAGTAAATCTTTGACGAGGGCTGTTTGGTTGATTCAACCACCTGGTCCTACTCCGAATCCCATGCCACTTTCCTTGACGTTCAGTATTTCGGTTCATCAAGATATGAGACTAAAAGATTCCAAGAAACCAAATGCAACAATAAAATCACAGGTAAGCAGGATGTTGCAAGTGGTTAAGTGAACACTGAAACTGTTCCCTTATAAAGTGACAGCAGAGCAAGAACTGAAAATGGATCATGAAAAGTGAATCCATTGCCAAAAATGATGTGCATCTTTTGCTGAGAGGAATACCATTGATATTCTTCGTGTCACCTTCAATACAGATGAGGCCTTGTTCCACTGCTCTGGTAATGTTAACACAGAAAATGTGTGCTTATGGTCAATGGATAATCCTCATGCTGTTCTTGAAACATCATTGCATAGTTAGAAAATTGGAGTGTGGGTAGCAATATCCAGACAGCACATTATTGGAACTTTACTTTTTGAAGAAACTATGAACACTGAAAGTTACTGTTTAATGATCCACGATTTCATTGGCCAGCTAAATGAGGATGAAATCAACCAGTCATGATTTCGGTAAGATGGGGGTATTGTGGACACAGCTAACAATACATGTTCTGGAAGAGTTTTTTGGGGAATGAGTCGACTCAGAAACCTATACGTCAGTCGCTCATCAGACCTTATTCCACCAGACATTTTTCTTTGGGACCCAGCAAAATCTGTAGTGTATTGCAATCACCTATGCACCCTTTGTGTGTTAAAAACAGAAATAACTGCATATGTGAGATGCATATCACAATCTGGTCTTCCAAAAGTGTTTTCTAATAAAATTAAGGAGTTCAGACTTGTATAGTCACCTGGTGATGTCATTTCCCACTATGTTACAACTGCACAGCAACTTGCCACACCATGTACTTGAGAATACAAGTTGATTGGTCTGTAATTAGAGGTCACCCGCTTATCTCTACTTTCATAAGTTGATATTACTACAGCATACTTTAGTCTTTCAGGAAATAATCCTTGACCTGAGGACTGTTGAGAAAAGTAATTTAATGGAGAAACTATTGAGTCACCCATGAATTTAGTACACTGGCTGAGATACTGTCATACACAGAAGTAGTCCCACATTTCAGTGAACTAATGATTTTTGTGATCTCTCTTAACAGTTGAGCTGCCAAACATTATGCTTGCTGGTGACGTAAACCAGGCCTATTTTAGTAAAGTTGTAGGAACTACTTCCAACCACCAGTGTTTTCTGACTGTGTTTTCAGGTACTATTAGGAAGACTTGAAATTTGTATGCATGAACAGATGAACCAGCACTTCAAACAAAATAATCTACTTAGGTCCTCACAATATGGTTTCAGACCTTATCTTTCCACTGTAAAATCAGTTGAGACAATCATAAAAAATGTATGATTCCTATGTGACTAAGAAAACAATCTGTGCAACTCTTCTAGATTTGAGGAAAGCTTTTGACGTTATCTCCCACAGTACACTTATCAGAAGCTCAAATGCAACAGAGTTCAAGAGAATGCTCTTATTGAGTCATACGTAAGCAACAGAAAACATGTGGTAACTATAAACAGCTTAAAGTCAGATTCATTACTGTTAAGAAAGGTGTTAGACAGGGCTCAGTACTGAGTCCATACCTGCTCATTGTATATATAAATGACTAATCCTCCTTTTTTCCCATGTCAGGCAGTACTATATGCAGATGATACAACTATAATCACAGAAGTTGATGATCTAGAGGAGCTGCAACTTAATGTAAATGTAGCAATGGACTGTTGCACCAACTTGTTCCAGGCAAATTATTTACAAATTAATAACAACAAAATTGAAGACTCTGTTTCAGTTTAAGTGTCTCCAATGAACATCAAAAAATAGTCAAACTTTTAGGTTTCCACATAGATCAGAAACTCATTTCAGAAAATTGTGCTCAAAACTTTCTCAAATGATTTATCTGTTATACAAACTGAGGAATAATGTAAGCAAAACCTTGCTAGTATATGCATATTTTGCATTTTTCAACTCCCACCTTACCTGTGGAACTCTTCTATGGGGTAACTGCCCCAGCTCAAAAACTGTACCAGTATTTAGGTGACAAAAAAAGGCTATCAGGTGTATAGCAGCACTGACACCAAGAGAATCCTCTAAAGATCGCTTTGAAGAGCTCAGTATTATGACAATCCCAGGCCTCTACAAGTGTAGTTGCCTTTTGAATGTTAAAGAGCATTTAAATAATTTTAACCTTCAGATGCCTGTATATGGTCACAACACAAGAACTGGACAGTCTATTGATATACCTTACAGCAGGCTAGCTAATGTTCTCAACAGCCACAAATCTCTAGGCTTCAGATTTTTCAATAGACTTCCAAAAGCTGTCCATTCTGTTCCCTATAGTACATTTGAGGATGTTCTAGCAGAGTGGTTTAAGAAGGAAGCATACTACTCCATCAAACAGTATGAGGAATCAGATTTAAATGACATGAAGTTCTGATTACTGTCATTCTAAGTTGTAATAAATCAAGCTATATGTAACAATGTGTCTGTGATGTAAATATCATGAAATTTTTATCTGCTTTATGTCTCTTAACTATATATATATGTAAATAATTACACTTCATTGCATTTGACAACCAGCATTTGAATTTCACATTACGTATATCATTGCTGCTGTCATCAGAGAGTTAAGTATCATTTGGGTAGAAACTTTCTGGCAGATTAAAACTGTATGCTACACTAAGACTCAAACCCAGAACTTTGCCTTTTGCAGCCAGTGCACTTATCACATGCAGGAGAGCTTCTGTGAAATTCAGAAACTAGCAGAGAAGCAATGGCAGAAATAGAGCTGTGAGGGCAGAATGGGTAGCTCAGTTGGTAACACAAAAGGCAAGGTTCTGGATTTGAGATCCAGTTTGGCATGCAGTTTTAGTTTGCCAGGTAGCTTCAAACAGTGCACTTCCAACTGCAGGGTGAAAAATTTATTCTGACTTACCAAAGCACTCTTTATTGCCATCTAACAACATTTGCAACTGTCTTTGCTCTGCTCCTGAAATTTTAAATTTTTTGTACAGAGTGCATGTACTTTTCTCTTTTTAATAATACAGCAAAGAATTTCTTAATATTACTTGCAGTGAATATTTACTTCTTGATCAGAGCTTCATGCCATAAGATAAGATTCTTGCCATAAGATACTTTGATCCTCAGTGTTTGCCACACTTTAGGCTTGAACTGTAATTGTGCCTGAGCTGTTATACAGGACAACTAGATTTTTGGTTATCTAAAGAATATTAGAAGGGAAGCATTAAATTTCTCATGTGTAGAATGTTCTTGCTAATCTTCTTTCCATTGTTCATCCAGTAAATTCTTTGTGAATAGTTTAAATTAGTATTTAAGATTTTGTGAAATTCCACTTTTTCCTCAATAGCTTACACTGATTTATGGGGATTATGTAGATCATCATGGTAAGTTAGACCATTTATTATTGTACTCACAACTGTACCATGAAATACAGTTGTGTTAAGAAATAAGTTATCAGTCACTGTTGTGCTACGTCAATATATTTTTGTAGAGAATAATCATGTGGGGATCAAACTGTAGTTAGACATCAGTAACTTTAGGTGTCTAAGATGAAATAAAAAGTGGAATCTCCATAAACTGTGATTTCCTAGTTATTTTTACTCCTTTCTTTTTCTTTAGCAAGGGGCTTCTGTTTCTTGTATTCAATTTTTAAGAGTGAGGCCCTGGCTTCAGTAGCTACAACATTCTTATGTGTTGTCTACCACCACGCATCAGAATCAGAATTTTTGTCTCATAACATACAAGTAAAATAATTAATATGCTGTAAAGGAGACTCATCAGCTTACAACTATAGTAGATTATATATGGAACACAATACTTATTGTGACTAAACAGTTTGAATATTTTTTTTTCCTGCACAGAAGGTCAGGTCATTATTAAAAAAATTGTCAAATAGAGTAATAACATTTCTGTACCAGAGTAATATGTAAATAATTTTCTTTTTATCTTCTCAGTTTCAGCCTTCCAGAAGTTTGTGCCTTTTAACTTATAGCATATTATCATTCTCATATATTGTGGAGTCTGTGTGAAAAGATTAAGTCTGTGTCCAGGAAGCATGAAACTTTCTTTGCTCCTAGATTCATACTTATGCTGGAAGTTATTTGGAAGAAACAGTTCAGGATTATTATCTGTGGAAAAAAATATAAGTGTAGTGAAGAAACACTTAGTATATTTAGGTCCCCTAATGGTGGCTGACACAGTTCTCTTGACTCTGCACTCCACATATTTTCTGATAATTCTATTCTGCAAATTTTACATCTACATCTATAATTTGAAAGCCACATTACGGTGTGTGATGGAGGGTATTTTGTGTACACTGTCATTTCTCCCTTCTTCTGTCTGTTGTGTTTAGTTCATGGGAAGAACAATTGTTTGTAAGCCTCTGTGTGGGCTCGATTCTCTCTAATTTTATCTTCATGGTCTTTTCACGAGATGTAGACAGGAGGAAGCAATACTGTATATTAGGTGACTCTCCTAGGAATGCATGCTCTCTGAAATTTAGCAGTGGACTATACTGTGGGGCAGTACATCTCTCTATTACTGCCTGTCACTGGATATGGCTGAGCGTCTCTGTGAAGCTTTCGTGCTTACTAAATGAACCTCTAACAAAACAATCTGTTCTTCTTGGGATCTTCTCTATTTCTTCTGTCCTTCTTATCTGGTCCAGATCCCAGACTGACAAGTATTGGTTGAAAGAGTGTTTTGTAAGTTACTTCCCTTGTTGATAGACTAAATTTCATTTCATGAGGATTTTTCCAATGAATCTGAGTCTGACATCTGCTTTACTGGCAATAAATGACATACTAAATTGTAGGATTCTGGCTAGTATTGGCAGGGAAACAGATATAAATGAATGTCAAGTTTGTTTGTGTGGCCATCATCTGCAGCAAACACAGAAATATCCGATTAGTCAATTGCAGCAAGAAAAGGCAGTTTTTATTTACAAAATGAATATAAATGAATGTATGAGAGAGGAAATGGAAGCCAATGACTGCTTTTTGTTTCTTTGTTTTGCACATAATTAAACTCACACTTCATTCTGCGTTAATTCTTATGGAATAAAATTGCACTTTATGAGTAAGAAAAATTAGTTGATCATATAATTACTGTGCTTTTATGTAAACAGAGCAATTACTTTTGAGGGAATACAGTTTACAAGTATACATACTTGCCTCAAAAGTACACACTCACACACACACACACACACACATATATATATATATATATATATATATATTCGAATAAAACCTGAATTAATCATTGACAGTTTCAGCTTTGTTTACTGTTTATTCTTAAGCAACAGACAGGAGGATAACTATGTAGAACAACAATGTTCCTCACGTTACCCTTTATATATCCTTACTGTTTTTAGACTGTTCATCGCTACCAGTTTTTTGGGGAATCTAGTACGACGTTGTTCGCATACGCAAAGAAAGCGATTGGCATGACATAAAGCCCGATATGTACGCGACACACCCAACAAACAGGTAATACAGATACGACTTTAATTGACCTGAGCTACTTGCAAAACTACCATAGCTACTGGTGGTAGCCTACGGTAGTTTTAAAAATTCAATTCCTGGTCTTTCCAGGGTCGTAGCTCGTAGCGTCTCGCCACAGGTGCCTAGTGCTGCCACTAGATGTCACACGCAGCGGGTTGTCGAGGGAGTGGCAAACCCCGCTGCTTTACGGCAGCCATGTTTCTGCCTACCTGGGGCGGGACGTACGAATGGGCGATAGCCGAGTGCAAACTCCACCTTTATACCTCTGGCATTGAGGCAAAGACATAAGATGAAATTGCGGAAAATACGCTAGTAAACGTGTTTTGAACTACTGTATGCTTACTGGATCAATAATATATCTCCTTAGCGCTATTTACGCTGACAGTATATGGAGTTCAATACAGTACACGTAAAGCATATGCATGGAGCTTCAAATTTCTGCTTAGAAGCTCGTTCAGGAGACAAATCACTGACCTAACACGAACACAGACTACAGATTTGGGTATTTTAAGATTTGTTTTCTGTGGAGGAACGAGCATACGAAATGCGCCAGTATTATTGATAGAGTTTTCTGGAAGGTTTTAATAGGTGAGGAAGTTTAATTTCAGCGCACACTCCTCTGTAGAGCGAAAAATTCATTCTGGGATATTATTGACGTCTGTAAGTAATTTCACATATCTATATGTAATTTCACATATCTATATCAAATTATATTTTGTTTCTTGTGACCAATAATTGAAAATAAAAAGGTGTTATCTTAATCAGAAAGTTGTGATTCAATATTTGTTTATCATAATTTGTCCTTGACAAAAATATAGAATCTAAATTAAAGTAAACAATGCTGTAGTGGAGATTCGAACCTGAAACGCTTAAATTACCATTCCTCGAAGCTACAAGCATCTGTTTGACTTCGGTGAAAAATTTTATGCTTAATAGAGCTCGGAAATCCTCTCATTTTTATAAGCAACGTTTTTGACTTTCTGTTTTGAAACATTGTGTCGCACTATATTAGGAAGCAACTTTCTACTTTCTCTTTTTTAAATTGGTTCACACTGTGTTAGGAAACTGGTGATGTTTCAAAGGTTTTTCTTTTCTTTACTGTAATTTCATTCGCCTACCCCATATGGGCAGGGGGGGGGGGGGAGGGGGCTGCCAGCGGCACAGTCCACTGCTCTTCAGCCAAATGGCTTTACAAAAATACAGAAAGTGGAACTCTTACATAAAAAGGGGGATAAAAATGGGGACATAAAATACATATTAATTGGAATTAATTGGAGATGATGTGAGTTAAAATATACACTAATATGGGGACATGCACTGGGGGACAGTTGAAAAGTCGACAAAGTTAAAAGAAAACAGCTGGCAGGTGTTTCAAATTTCATAAATCTACACAAAGAAATCGAACAGGGTCAGTCGACAAGGTCCCCTTATGAGATAAGCTCACATGTATACGATCATAAGCGTAAATTCTGTACAAACTGCTGTCTGGCCAGAATGCAAACACATACGAAGTGCGTAACAAATCCGACAATTAGTCAAAATACATTGCGGTCATTTTCAATGCTCTGGAGAACGACTGACTATATGTGACATCTACCGGCTAGTTCTAGGTACTGGGGGCGTCACGTCACGAGCCGCGACCCCAGAAAGCTCAGGATTTAACGCTGAATCTCGTGGGCTAACAGACTGAACTGGGTTTCACGCAGTCATTGTTTTCAGAGATTTTCGGTCTCCTGAAATGTCATCATACGCGAGCATGAAACATGTTCCAAAATTATACAACACAAGAAATGTAGGCCAATAGTTCTGTGCATCATTTCGATGACCGCTCCTGAAAACAGGAATGACCTGCGATTTTTTCCAATCATTAGGAACGTTTCGCTCATCTAAAGACATATGGTACACTGCTGTTGTAAGAGGGCCAAGTTCTTTCACATAATCTGTGTAAAATCGAACTGGTATCCCCTCAGGCCCAGTGGCGTGATCTTTGTTGAGTGCTTTCAGTTGCTATTATATCCCATGGTCACTTATTTCGATCTCTGTCTTTTTCTCATTTGATCGACGATTTAAAGGAGGAAACAGGCTGTACAATGTGATCTTTCTCTGTGAAACAGTTTTGGAAACAGATGTTCAGTACTTCCGCCTTTTATGTGCCATCTTCTGTTTCAGAGCCATTATGAATAAATAGTTAACTAAAATTTTATTGTCGTTCAACTGCTACAGCCATAGACAACGTCAAGTTGCAAATGTATATAAATAAACAGTAGATACACAAAAAGATTAATTCATAAAAGCTAAAAACTACAATAAGTTTCCAATAAAGTACAATATTTAAGTTAAAACGTTTTGAACAAAATGTATTGCATTAACAATGTTGTAGAAATTGTGGTACACTCTCCAAAGAATTGCCACTATGCTGCCACATTTTCACATTAATTGAGTAAAAAGAATTTGTGAAAGTCGAATGGAGCTTCTACCCTTTCTAGAGGCAATTTGTTGAACATTTTCAACCTACCATTTCATAGATGTTCAATATTTTATGTAGTCTGCAGTAAGTAGTAGTAGTAGCAGCTTTATTCATCCGTAGGTCTCTTTTTACAAGGATATAGGACATGTCAAAGTATTTACAAGTTTAGACCAATTTAAAATAAGCTAATTCGTATACACATATATTTACAGACTTCTAGTTAGAGACAATTATTAGATTTACTCCTGGAATAAATAATTTTTTTTACAAATAACTTATTCAATAATGTAATGCCACACTGTTCACTCATATCTCAATGTCAGTCGCTGCACACACTATACACGCATTGTTTCATAATACTTCACTCACTACACATATAAACACACGCACATACACACACACACACATGCACACACACACACTCAGGTGATCTCTGTGCCATTTTCTGTACCACAACTTCCCATTTACTATCCCAGAAAACTGAGTCAGCATCCCTCCCTAATGAGTGAGATGTTGAGCTCAGAAAGAGGAAGAGGTGTTAGTATTGTTCTATGCATAGCTTTAGGGTAAGTATTTCTAGAAAGGAAAAAAGAAGGAAAAACATAAAATGAAGGTGTTACATGGAATGTTGGATGTTTTATAATCATTATTTTTATTATTTATTTGTATACCATTTTTATCAAACCCAAATCCATTTTATTTAAGTAATCCTTCAATGTATAAAATGTATTGCATAACAGGTACTTTTTGGCTGCCTTTTTAAATAAGTGTATTTTTGCCATTTCTTCAATCTCTTTTGGTAATTTATTGTACAGTTTTATTCCTTGGTAGAAAATGCTGTTGTGAGTTTTATGTTTACTTTTTCTTGGTAAATGTAACTTGCGTCTATCTCTTGTTGCATGGTCATGGAGAGAGCTATTTGTGCAGTAATTACCAATGTTATTTTTTATGTGCACAACTAACTGGCAAATGTAGTCACATGGAGCAGTTGTAATCCCCAGTCTTTTGAACAGATCTTTACAATGAGATCGACTAGCATTTTTGGTTATTATTCTTATGGCTCTTTTCTCGAGTTTGAAAATTGTGTTCATATTTTGTGCGTTTGTTCCCCCCCCCCCAAAAAAAAGAATGACATAGTTACGTGAATATGCCTATTATTTCTAGCGTCCTGAAGGTGTAAATTCTGTCTAAGCTGTTATACTAATAAGTTACTCATTGTGTACAAGAAAAGAGTATAAATGTACAAGTTAACTGGTAAATATTTTTAGATCAATTAACAATGGTCAGCGGTGGGAAAATTTTTCTGAGTTTGTAGTAATCCTATAAGTTTCACTTGAAGTACCAGAATATCCTGAACATGTGTGCTGTTGCCCCAAAATAAATGCCTTTAGGATACAATACTGTGAAAAAAAGGCAAAATAGGCTGTCACATAAAACAAAGGTACACGATTTTTTAAATTTCTTCACACGTACACCTCTCTAGTCAACCTTGCACTAACATACTAAATGTATGGATCCCAAGACAACTTAGTATCAATGACAATAGCTGAAAACTCTACCTAAACAGTCTTCTATTGGCTAATATCTTGAACTACATACAATTTGTCGAGTTTTACTCTCACTGAGCCAGTTTCCATTAGCTCTAAACGACATTGGTACTTGTGAAAGAGTGTTTCTAGTCACAGTCTGAAGAGTCTCAAAGTCAGGACTGACATCGGAAAAAAGTGTATCACCAATGTAGAGAATGGAGTGAGTATTTATATAAAATGACAAAAATTTATCATTAGAATAAATAACAAAATTTCCAAAATTGAACCTTGTGGCACACCACACTTCATTTCAGCTAGCTGCTAGGTCTCCTTCTTGATATACGCAATTTGTTTACAGTTATTAAGAAATAACTCAAATATGTTATCTACTTTGTTGTTAATGATTCCAACTAATTTGTTGAGAAGTGAATCATGTTGTACACAGTATCGCAAAAAGTAGCCTGAGCAAAGTTTTTCTGTGCACAAGCACTAAGCACCTTTTTAATGAAGGAGTCCATATCTTGAACAGTAGATCTGCCATTCCTAATGCCAAATTGCGCAGCGGAAAGAATGTTATTATATTCCAACTAGTAATAGACGACGAAGTGTCTGGACAGATAGCTTAGATCCGTTTACTGATTTAGTGTAAGACCAAAACTTATTAGGATTTTCTGTGGAATCGGTAGACAGAATTTTACTTTCATATTCGTTGAATGGTCACACATGCACTGATTTTGACATTCTTTACATTTTATTTGTCTGTAAGACACTGGCCACTTGCCAGTGAACCTCTCTTTGCTTTCGTAGCAGCTTTCTAACATGGTAGTAGAACCATGGAGGGTCTTTTAGTTCATCACAGTTTTGTTTGGCACATACCTGAATATAATTTATCTTAGATGGTTTCGTCTTAAATTGCATCAGCTGTGTTTTTGAAATTTCAGTTTTAGGCAATTCAAATGGAACTGGACTTCTAGGTTATCTAGAGTTTCTATGAAATTTTCAGGATTTTCTTCTCCATTTTTATTTTCTGCCAGTGCTGATGTGTCACCATAAAACGAAATTGAATGATAGTTTATGTTAATTGGTAAGTCATCCACATGAAAATGAAACAGGACTGTGTCTAGAACTGAGCCTTTTGGTAGCCCCTGTGAAACAGTTCTTCACTCTAGGGAGTACTTTTCTTTGCTTGAAGTTATGACAGTTCTATGCTTTCTTGCTATTAGATATGACTTGCACCACTGTAAGGCACTACTAATAATTCCATACTTTTTCGTTTTGTGTAATAGTAAGGAGTGTTTCACATGGTTGAACACTTTAGATAAATCATAGAAGTTCCTGGAGCTTTTCGTGATTTCTCTAAAGAGGAACTAACTTTATTCATGAATCCATTAACTGAATAAATTGCGCTTTTGTCGTTTTGGAACCTAAATTAATTTTTGAGATTACATTAAATTTGTGACAAATTTTAAGTCAGAACTGAATAGATTGTATCAAATACTTGAGAAAACAAGGTAAGAAGGGAAATCATATGGTAATTTTCCATATCTTCTTTGGAGCCTTTTTTAAGTGGTGGTTTCACTTGTGCATAATTTGAAAAGTCTGAAACGGAAGTTTTTCACGTGACTGATAATTATTTTGTACTGTGTGTGATCTATTGTATCTGAAGCTGCTTTAATAATTTTGGCAAGTATTTCATTCCATCGTACAGAATTTTTGTTTTTTAGCTTTAATACCTTTCTTTTCTACATGTTTTACTGTTACTTTGCCAAATTTATTGGACTCTCAGTCTTGTTCTGATTTGAGACAAATAATGAAAATTACCTCCATAGGAGTATATATCAGTATCAGATTTTGCCACCTTTATACAGAATTCATTAAAATTTTCCACCATCTGAGCAAGATTTACTAATATTTTGCTTGTATCTTTGTTTTAAATCTTTTCTGGTTGCTATGCTTGACTCCAAGTTCAGATTTGCGAACTTTCCAAATGACCTTGGAGTTATTTCTATGCTTTTTAATGAATTTAGAGTTTTCCATTCCATTTGCTGCATTTAGAACCGTCATAAACAGTTTTTATACGATTTAACATAGTTAATGAACTGAGAACTCTTATTGGATATCAGCTCAACATGTATCTGCCTCTTTCCAGTATCTAGATATATTTATGCCAGTGGTAATCCACTGTGGTTTATTTGTTCTCTTTCACTGGTGGACTATGGGTGGAAGTATTTCTTTGAAAACATGTGAAAAGCTGTTTAAAGACATATCCAAATTTTTTGGACATGGGCTTTCATCTTGTATTGAACAATCTATCTCATTCAATCTGCAACTGAACAACCATATGTTTTTTTCACTGAACTGTCTTTTCATGAAATCTCTCCATCCATTTTATTAATTTATTTTTAGTAATAGTTTTCCAGAACATCCAGAGAAGCAAACACGTGAATTCGTAAAATTTTACAATTTTTAATTCGTCCAATTTGTTTTTTAAATTCCAGACAATTTCACGAAGTTTTCAACAGAAGTTGTAGAGAAACCGATTTTGGATAAATGATGGTGATAACGTTCACTGAAACTGTATGAATTTGTCACATAATCTATTTTTATTAATGTCATAGCACACGTGAATTCACGTTAAACCGGAAAAAACAAAGCTCAGTGTTAAGGAAGTTGTACAGTGTACATACAATTTCACAATGCTTTCACAACAAATGTTCAAATATGTCTCCACCGAGATCAGTGTATTTAGCTGCACGTGTATGAACAGATTTTGTTGCCCGTTTCAGTTTCACAGAGTTGTTCTTAATTTCGTCTATTGCATTCATAATGCGAGCAAGTGATGCCTCACGTGTATTGACTTTGTCCTCAAAAACTATATATTTCATCCATCCTCATACACAAAAATCCATTGGTGTTAAATTGGGCGGTCTGCGTGGCCACAGACGTGTAGCACCATGAACAATCCATTTCTGGGGAAAATGTTCATTTAGATGTGTAGTAACGGCGTTGGTGAAAGCTGGAGGCGCGCCGTCCCCGTTGAAAATTTATTTGCAATCGCGTAGCAAGCGGAGCATCTTCGAGCAAGCGGGGCATTTCTGCTAGAAGCATTGGTAAGTAGGCCTCGCCAGTTAGACGTCCTGGGAAAATGAATGGTCCAATAAAGTGTGTGTTGATTATACCATACCACACATTTATGCTAAATCGCTGCTGGAAATTGCGTTTCACCGTTGCATGTGGATTTGCTTCAGACCATACGTGCTCATTATGTAAATTGTTTATACCACCTCGAGCAAACTGTGCCTCATCAGCAAATAAAATGAATTTGTGTAACCGCCGATTAGTATTTAACCAGTAGCACAACTCCAAGCCCAGGTCAGGATCTTCCGTACCTGTAAATGATCACTTTTAGGTTATGGTAAGGATACAGATTATTGTACGTCAATGTAATCCATACTTTAGATTGTAAATCTCTAATCGTTGAGAGATACGTCGTGTACTGGTACCCGGGGTACGTTGAACGGCATCTATAATAACCTCAACATCATGTTCACGTATTGATCGCTCGCACTGAATATGAACGGTAGGTAGAGAACCTGTCTTCCGTAACATTCGAAATACTCTGCTAATGGTTCGTGCATTCGGAATCATCGGAGCTGGATGACGTACGCGATATTCGTTAACTGCAGCCGTTGCATTACCATCACATTTGCCATAAATAAACGCAATATCGGCGTATTCCTCTGTCGTAAATTTGAAAGGCATCCCTATTTCACAAGTAATCTACAAACCGCAACAGGTACTAAGTGGTTTAACTTAAATACACTGTTGTTATTATGTGGTTTCACTGAAAAAAAAAACCAGAAAAATAACTCGTTTAAAGGCTAGGAAACGACTGAAACAACTCACTAACGTTTGCAAACAATGACATAAACGTTTCTACATTCTTAATGAAAGTAAACAAATTTACTTGTACAATAATCTTTGCTTCTCTGGATGTCCTGGAAAACTACTGCAGATACACTTCTGGGACATGTTTTATTAGATTCACCAGACCCGTAACAACAAAATAAATGGAAATCGTGCTTTACCTTAACCTCGTACAGTTTTGTGATGGCTTCATATTACTGAAGTTGCTAAATTTCAAGCAAAATCTTTTATTAGCCGAAACTCCGTAACTAAACATTTGTGGACCTATGATTATATGAACTTTTTTCTTTAGTTTCACTTATAGAATAACATATTAAAATATTTTCATATCCTCGTGATTTACCCTGAATATATTAAGCTCTCAAACATCTTTTTTTACTTGAAAGTAATTCATTCTGGCAAGTAAAATTTACCCTCTTTAAGCAAAAATAACATAGGATTCTATATGTTGTAGTGATGGTAAGTTGTTGATACAGTTTAGAGAACATTTTTTTAAAAGCTTTGTCTGTTCTTGGGTGGCTACATAAACTTTCCCGGCGTAGTAATTGGTTGTATTCATGTCGGGTCTCCAGCCGGAACATCTCGTCATCTGGATACAATTTTGTTCTTAATGAATGTCTTGTTTTTTTGCATTTTAAAAGTTCTCCTCTATGGTGGGAGCTGAAAAACATCACATATTGTGCATTACTTGAAGTATATTTGCAGACGTGATATAAGGGAGAGTAGTGTACCTAGAAGATGGTATACCTAGGAACACATGATGCGTTTTGGTAGATACTTCAACCAAGTCACTGATTTTAGAATCACACGAAGGAATACACACTAGAAACTACCATAAGCGGTTTCTACAATTGTGCATTACTTGAAGTATATTTGCAGACGTGATATAACGGAGAGTAGTGTACCTAGAAGATGGTATACCTAGGAACACATGATGCGTTTTGGTACATACTTCAACCAAGTCACTTATTTTAGAATCACACGAAGGAATACACACTAGAAACTACCATAAGCGGTTTCTACAATTTTTTATAGATTTTATTTTTCTTAGAAATGAGGTTGTGTTTTGTTCAGATTTTGTAAATATTTCGAGTTCTAGCTGTTTAAGTGCTGTGTGATGTAGTAAAGGTATTTGGAAAATGTTGTTAAATATCCAGTTACAGGATTTTGTGGTGAGTAAAATGCTATACATTTTTTGAATTATTTGTATGAAATGTGGACAGTGAAGCCATACTTCATCGGCCGTGTACCGTGTTGTACTTTGAAACAGAAGGTAGCGTTTGGCATGGAACACGTGGTACTTGTTAATGAACTGAGCTTCTTTAATGTCTCAGAAACTTTACCTGTCTCGAAAATGAAAATGTGTGCTAGTGTCCAACAGTTAGTATTTCAAAATGTACTTAAACTTGTAAATGGTTTTTAATAAAACTGCACTTCCGCTCAATTTGATTTCACTTACTAATAACACGTGTGTAGCAGAATAATAATGTTACAAATAGGCGATTAAATATAGTATTGACAAATTTTCTCGTTTTCAAGGCTTTTAAATTTCAACAGAATATTTGTACCTAGGTACATGACCATGTTGAACCTTGGAAAATTTTGCCACATTTAGAAAAACCTTAATTTTCGGCATTTATTTATGTAATTTCAGAAAAACGCTGCTGCACGTGAGAAGTGAACCAAGGTACAACACTCTCTCATATTCCATAAGAAAACATTATGTGGCAGATACAAAATATAATAAAGTGATTTTGCATAATAAGAGACTTCTTTTTTAGGTTGTACCGTAAGGAGGTCGCACTTGGAAAAAGTGGAATTTGCGGAGATTAATCCTGTCTGCAATGGGCAGGGAGGGCCTTTTCGCAGTCCTGTACGCTGCCTCGGCAGTCTTGTCCGTCGTGACGGTCGCTGCATCCACCACCGTGTGGCTCCACTGGAGTGAGATCCTGGACAACTGCGCCTCCAGATACTGCGGCTGCATACTTAATGGGGAAAGTTCACCCATCATGTTCAGTGGCGGAGAAATCCAGCTGTGCCATTTTGTGTCATTTGCGCCGCTGCCTGTTTTTGCAATAGCTCTGATTTTGAGCTGTTACTATGGCTATAAGGCCTGCATGTACAAGAAAGTAACCAGAAGGACTTCTAAAAGAAGGTATCATGTTTTTCACCCTTACCATTGTTATTTACTTCGTTATAAATGAATGGAGAGAACCTATATTATGCTACCTGTCTCTAACATTGTGACTCACACTCTCAAATTATTAGTGACCTTAACTGTCATTGATGAAACATCCTCATGACAACAAATTGTTATCAGACATTTATGTTCAGTCATACATCACTATTGGGCAGTAGTAAATCTGACTTGCAATATACAGGGTGTTTCACAATTCATAGTACAAACTATTAGAGGTTGTAGAGAGGACTTGGTAGATCAAGTTTTACATAGGAACCCATGTGTGAGAACGTTATCCACCGACGTTACAGAGAGACGAAGTTACAGGCGCCTGTAAAGGTTATGTATATACAGGGTGATTCCCTGACGATCTTACAAGGCTTGCAAGGATGGCGGAGGCGGATAAACATATCAATTTGAGGTAAGGTCCTTGGTCCGGAAACCGTTGAGTCGAAAGTACAAGCGAAAATTATTCGATACCTCTCACAGTGGCACTGAAGTTGGTAAAAATGTAGGGTCTGGAACTTTCACAGGTGCCAGTATGGAGCAAGACAAGAAAAAATGCACTCTAAAAAGCATCGTGAGGAGCTGTAAGTACTTGTTCAGCTTCTCTAGAATGAAACACATCTCCACTACAGAACAAGTGCTCATAGCCCCTCAGGTGTGCATTTTGGAGCCCGTGTTTACTAGACGAAATTTGTAACATCTTCACGAAATCACCCCGTGGCACTCTGTAGCGCCTTTGGATGACGTTTGCGGAGGTGGGTTCCTACGTACAATTTGGTCTAGCAAGTCCCCTCTGCAACCTCAAGAAGTGTGAAACATGTATTGCGAAACAATCTGTAAATCAATATGTTTCAGTCCTGCATAGCTCTGTGTGAAATTGTTATTGTGGCTTCCAAGTTAAACTAAAATCATTAAAAAAATAAAATCTTGCTTTGAGTTACTCTAGTGCCAGCAGTCGATATTTGATAGAGAAGTTAATATTCTGCAATTCGAGTTATTGAATGACTAAAGATTTGTAAAGAATTTTGACTTCAGCAGACTTCACATAAAACACACAGTTAATCTTTATTAGTCGCCTTATTTTAAAGAATTTGACAAATGCAAACTGTTATTTGATTGTTCATAACATAGCCTTTCATTGAACTACACGGAGAAATAGTACTGCAACTCTCGCTTCAGATAACGGCAATCAGATCAGGGTACAGTTCATTTAAAACTGAGGTATTAACGACTTACGTGAGTAATGGATGATGCCTACTGGGATAGGCTCTAAGTTATAAAAAAACACGCTGCAGTGCCAACAAAGATTTTGTATGCAGTTGAATGCACGCTTCGCTCCAAAATGAGAACGAGAGACCCGACTGTACAACATGCAAAATACTTAGCTGCGATTTTCCACTTGTTCATTGTCAGGTTTAATTGTTCACTGCACAGCACAGAACACCAGGAGCTGCATCTGTAGCACCATGTGAATATTTTGACAGGAAGAAGCAACTCCTCCAGTCTTCTTTGTAAGGCTATGTTCCTTACGCGAGATTACCGCAATCTGTGTAGGTGAATATCACTATCACAAGGCTTCCGTGATCTCAATGCACAAAACTTCAGCCTGCGTGTATTTGTGCTCACAGAATTCGAAAAGGAGTCGCTGGATTGAGTTGAAATTTTGACAAAACGTTGCATTCGAATAAACACGTGGTCTTATTTATTTTTTAAATGTATGTTGTTGTTGTGGTTTTCAGTCCAGAGACTGGTTTGATGCAGCTCTCCATGCTACTCCATCCTGTGCAAGCTTCTTCATCTCGCAGTACCTACTGCAACCTACATCCTTCTAAATCTGTTTAATGTATTCATCTCTTGGTCTCCCTCTGCGATTTTTACCCTCCGCGCTGCTCTCCAATACTAAGTTGGTGATCCCTTAATGCCTCAAAATATGTCCTACCAACCGATCCCTTCTTCTAGTCAAGTTGTGCCACAGATTTTTCTTCTTCCCAAAACTATTCAATACCTCCTCATTAGTTATGTCATCTAGCCATCTAACCCTCAGCATTCTTCTGTAGCACCACATTTCGAAAGCTTCTATTCTCTTCTTGTCTAAACTATTTATCATCCACGTTTCACTTCCATACATGGCTACACTCCATACAAATACTTTCAGAAACGACTTCCTGACACTTAAATCTATACTCGATGTCAACAAATTTCTCTTCTTTAGAAAAGCTTTCCTTGTCATTGCCAGTCTACATTTTATATCCTCTCTACTTCGACCATCATCAGTTATTTTGCTCTCCAAATAGCAAAACTCCTTTACTACTTTAAGCGTCTCATTTCCTAATCTAATACCCTCAGCATCACCCGATTTAATTTTACTACATTCCATTATCCTCGTTTTGTTTTTGTTGATGTTCATCTTATATCCTCCTTTCATGACATTGTCCATTCCATTCTACTGCTCTTCCAGGTCCTTTGCTGTCTCTGACAGAATTACAATGTCATCAACGAACCTCAAAGATTTTGTTTCTTCTCCATGGGTTTTAATTCCTACTCCGAATTTTCTTTTGTTTCCTTTATTGCTTGCTGAATATACGGATTGAATAACATCGGGGAGAGGCTACAACCCTGTCTCGCTCCCTTCCCAACCACTGCTTCCCTGTCATGTCCCTCGACTCTTATAACTGCTATCTGGTTTCTGTACAAATTGTAAATAGCCTTTCGCTCCCTATATTTTACCCCTGCCACCTTTAGAATTTGAAAGAGAGTATTCCAGTCAACATTGTCAAAAGCTTTCTCTAAGTCTACAAATTCTAGAAACGTAGGTTTGCCTTTCCTTAATCTAGCTTCTAAGATAAGTCGTAGGGTCAGTATTGCCTCACATGTTCTAACATTTCTACGGAATTCAAACTGATCTTCCCCGAGGTCGGCTTGTACCAGTTTTTCCATTCGTCTCTAAAGAATTCGTGTTAGTATTTTGCAGCCGTGAGTTATTAAACTGATAGTTCGGTAATTTTCACACCTGTCAACACCTGCTTTCTTTGGGATAGGAATTATTATATTCGTCTTGAAGTCTGAGGGTATTTCGCCTGTCTCATTCATCTTGCTCACCAGATGGTAGAGTTTTGTCAGGCCTGGCTCTCCCAAGGCTATCAGTAGTTTTAAGTAAATATAAATATATATGTACTATATAAAAGGGATACATGTTACCATATATATCAAAAAGTTCTTGACTGATTTACTTCAAATTTTAAACGATGCGCTACTAAGTGTTCTTACAGACAGAGACTATATATTTTTTTGAACAACGGTGTACAGATTGTGTGTTTAAACTGACTGCAAGGAAGAAAATGCTCTGCTGTAAAAACGTACAGTTTCGTTTCCTTTGTCACATACAGTTTTAACTGCGATATCGCGACATTTAAATCATTTGACAAATTGTTTCTCGTGTACACATTTTCTTTCCCACTATGTAAATTTGTAACATAAATTGTATACACAACACTATTCTGCTTCGTTTTCTTCCGCACAGCCGATTTTCACAGAAAACGGGAAAGCTGTGTATCCGGCTTATCAGCTTATAATTGGAATACTACTACAGAATTTGAATTTCCCAGAAGAATATCCAAGGCTTACAGTCAGAGGGCGAATTTGTGGGATTGCGGGAGGGGGGGGGGGGGGGGTAGGGGAAGAGGACAAGGACGCATCGGTGCAAGGAAAAGGAGACAGAAGAAGAAGGAGATTGGCAGAGAGGGGAGGGGTAGGAGGAGATGGAGAGGGGCAAGGAGAAGATGGATAGGAAGTGCGGGAAAGAAGATTACGATGTACAGCCAATTGGAATACACTTCAGAAACGTGCGCTTTCTCTTTTCTTCCTTTTCAGTGTAACCAGACGGAGCCACAGCAAGGCGAGGCCGGGTACAGCTAGTGTACTTGTAAAACGAGAGACTACATTTTTATGTACATATTTTTAGTTATTTTCATATTTATTTAAAATGTTAACACTATTCATGATCACTGAAACAAGTGCGGTAGATCCTGTGATGTAGTGGACGATCTATCAAAGGATTGTGAGGCTGCAACCACACGCGGGGAAGTGAGGGAGGGAGGGGAATCGGATGCGCGCGCACCTCCACCGCCCGATCAATAAGTGTGGCCACCTGTCGCCCACGGCTACAAGCGCGGCCCTTACTTCTAGAACCAAATCATAATTCGATACTCATCAGCGAAGGAAAATTACTTCTATCGGCTCGATTTTACGTGCATATGCGAGGAGTAAATAAGTGTCTGTTTGTGTCTATGGGTGGGGGCGGGAATCTACTGCCTTCCATTCCCCGCTCTTCCCCTTCGTTCGCCGGCCTACTCATCTATTCTTCGGCCATATTGTCATCTTGTCAAAAATTTGTTGGCATACTATTGTGTTACAGCGATTCTGAAATCTAAAGAATGGACGTATTTTACCAAAATAAATGACACCGCGACAAAATGCAACAAATGTTTTAAAACTGAAGTTTTGTGGCAATACCGTACGTCCAGTTTATTGAAATACGCTAGTAACAGTACTTAATTTGTAAAACTGAACGCAGCTCATGAACTATACAACCCCTACCCCCCTCCCCCCAACCTCATTCCACCCGCCTGGTCCCCTGTTATAAACATTTGTGATGAAAATTTTTCCTTTTTTTTTTTTTTATAGAAAATACTATTCTGAGATTCAAATTTGACAATACAATTGCTTACAATCTCACCAATGAAACCATAAGACTTCAGAAAGAAATTTTCACTCTGCAACGGAGTGTGCGCTGATATGAAACTTCCAGGCGGATTAAAACTGTGTGCCAGACCGACACTCGAACTCGGGACCTTTGCCTGCAGGAGACCTTGGAGAACTTCTGTGAAGTTTGGAAGGTAGGAGACGAGGTACTGGCGGAATGAAGGCTGTGGGGACGGGTCGTGAGTCTGGCTTGGGTAGCTCAGATGGTAGAGCAGATGGCCTCGAAAGGCAAAGGTCTCGAGTTCGAGTCTTGGGTATACCACGCGCGCGCGCGCACACACTCACACACACACAAACAAACAACACCTCGCCCCATGCCCCTCCTCATCGCATAACGCTGGTTTCACGTTCACTCGTACTGATGCAGCAGCTAATTATAGTTACGTTCTAATTTAATACACGTCTGCTATTTTAAATGTTCGGTACCGACTTGTTCCAGAGAGTTAAAAAGAATTTCTGTAAGGTATTGGAACACCGTTCCGGCTGAAATTAAGCGCTGGCCAGTACTCACGGAATGGTTTTGCTGTCGATTTGCAATATAAAAAAGTTAGATCTGCAACATAGATTATGACTGATAGTAGGAATGAGTGTTAAAATTAACAGAGAATATTGTGGTTTGTATTGCACTAATTTTTCTGACGAGCGTAAAAAAGCTAATTTTCAGAGTACTTCTTAGAGCCGTGATCCTCAATATTTGTTACTTTAGAGCCAATAGTGACATAGTGGTGTGTCACCTCGGGCCGTATATGTGCCGAAATTATTAATTAGTAAGTAACCTACATAAATTAGTACCTTATGTGCCCCGAATAGACTAGTTATACTGAGGGCGCGACAGGTTGGCTGCCGAGTCCCAAGTGCGCATTGGTAAATGTCGGCACCATTTGGAAAACTTCCTATTGATTGTTCTATGTTTCAGATTGCTGCAACCCTAAAGTTGTGGCAGTGTAACTACCTGGCGAAGTGTTGTTTTTTTCTATGTGAGCGGATAACCAACTGATTAATAACAGCAATTGTACTTACGCAACATGGGAAATGCTTAATAAGATACTTTGAATGTCATTTTCTTCTACTCATAGCGTTCTACGTGGTGGTTGTAATTAAAGTGCAATTACTCACGGAGGTCCAGATGGAAAGTAATGATCGTGTGGCAGCGAAACTTAATGGATACGCTAACACGTTAACGCGAAATCGATTCACGCTGGAAAAGAATTTGGTTCAAATTTTCGCAACCAGGTGCAAATCTGGCGCTGTACAGTATCTCGTCGACGTCTCTGGTGCTCATACTGAACAAATTGTCTATGTGGTCGTTGATAATAGAATCAACATTATACCTTTCAAACTTGTTTGACCTTTTCTGCGCACCTTCTTTCGTCATCCATTAGATATGAAAACATTTCTACACATCTTTCTTGGATTCACAGGGCCAAATTTGCACCTGCTGAACAAAATCGGAACTATTTGTTCCACCGTAAATCAGTTTCACAATAACGTATTGGAATATCTACCAAATTTCGCTGCCATACGATAATTACAGCCCACAGTGGACATTGTGAGTGGCTGCATTTTAGTTATATCGACCTGGTATTACAACAGCGTTGATTAATTTTATGTCCCTTGCTACAAATAAGTACAGCATTTGAAGATAACCGTCTCTATAACGCAGATTCACGGAACTACTTTACTTCCGCGTCAAAATTTATACTTTTAAATGTTGGGCTCCATAAGCTTCCCTTTCTGTGCAGCGACCGTGGAATATAAAACTATAAAGATTGTAGTAACCAGCGATTGGTTGCTAAATTCTTTATAATTTTAAAATTTATACTGTAGCAGCTGATCAGAACGAGTCTCGCACACCTGTGAGTTGTCAGGAGCGGAAGACAGACTAGGACACACTCCCCCTACCACAACCTCTAAATCATCAGTGATCTGCTCCATTAAGTAAGCGACCAACTTTACTTAGCTCACTACCGAAGTCACTAGCGTCAATTAAAACTAATCACGTATTAAAATTTTACGGTCTCTGTAAGAATTTTTTTTTGTTACTGAGCAGGAAAATTACACTCTTAAGAAGCTCTTAAAGTCTGTCGGTGGTTTTGTATTTGGCTGTTAGTTGCTAAACGGAAATGCAGTTGAGATCTGCAGGCCGTACGAATAGTCGATTCGGGCAGCATGCGGGCCGCAGTCCTCAGTTTGACGACGACTGTTTTAGGGTGATCGGAAATATCGATGTATAAATGAAATATAAAAATACGGAAAATTTTGACAGCATAGCTTGATTCGTTCATAAATATCTGCTGAAATACACTGAAGAGCCATAGAAAGTGGTACACCTGCCTAATATCGCGTAGGGCCCCCACGAGCCCGTAGAAGTGCCGCAACACGACGTGGCATGGACTCGACTATGTCTGAAGTAGTGCGGGAGGGAACTGACACCATGAATTTTACAGGGCTGTCCATAAATACGTAAGAGTACAAGTGTGTGGAGATCTCTTCTAAACAGCACGTTGAAAGGCATCCCAGATGTGCTCAATAAAGTTTATGCCTGGGAAGTTTGGTGGCCAGCGGAAGTGTTTAAACTTAGAAGAGTGTTCTGGAGACACTCTGTAGCAATTCTTGACGTGTGCGGTGTCGCATTGTCCTGCTGGAATTGTCCAAGTCCGTCGGAATGCACAATGGACATTAATGGATGCAGGTGACCAGACAGGATGCTTACGTACTTGTCACCTGTCAGAGTCGTATCTAGACGTATCATGGGTCCCATATCACTCCGACTGCACACGCCCCACACCATTACAGAGCCTCCAGCAGTACGAACAGTTCCCTGCTGACATGCAGGGTCCATGGATTCATGAGGGTGTCCCGATACCCGTACACGTTCATCCGCGTGATGCAATTTGAAACGAGTTTCGTCCAACCAGGCAACGTGTTTCCAGTCATCAACAGTCCAATGTCGGTGTTGACGGGCCCAGGCGAAGCGTAAAGCTTCGTATCGTGCAGTCATCAAGGGTACACGGGTGGGCCTTCGACACCGAAAGCCTATATCGATGATGTTTCGTTGAATGGTTCGCACGCTTACACTTGTTCATGGCCGAGCACTGAAATCTGCAGAAATTTACGGAAGGGTTGCACTTCCGTCACGTTGAACGATTCTCTTCAGTCGTCTTTTGTCTCGTTCTTGCAGGATCTTTTTCTGGGCGCAACGATGTCGGAGATTTGATGTTTTACCAGGTTCCCGATATTCACGGTACACTTGTGAAATGGTCGTACGGGAAAATCCCGACTTGATCGCTACCTCGGAGATGCTATGTTCCATCGCAAGTGCGCCGATTATAACATCACGTTTAAGCCCACTTAAATTTTGATAACCTGTCATCGTGGCAGCAGTAATGTAACAACTGTACCAGACACTTCTTGTCTTATACAGGGTGGTCCATTGATCGTGACCGGGCCAAATATCTCATGAAATAAGCGTCAAACGAAAGAACTACAAAGAACGAAACCTGTCTAGCTTGAAGGGGGAAACCAGATGCCGCTATGGTTGGCCCGCTAGATTTGCGCTGCCATAGGTCAAACAGATATCAACTGCGTTTTCTAAAGTAGAAATCCCTATTTTTTATTACATATTCGTGTAGTACGAAAAGAAATCTGAATGTTTTAGTTGGACCACTTTTTTCGCTTTGTGGTAGATGGCGCTGTAATAGTCACAAACATGTGGCTCACAATTTTAGACGAACAGTTGGTAATAGGTAGGTTTTTTTTTAAATGAAAATGCAGAACGTAGGTACGTTTGAACATTTTATTTCGGTTGTTCCAGTGTGATACACGTACCTTTGTGAAATTATCATTTCTGAGAAGGTGATTGCCTGTAAACACCACATTAATGCAATAAATGCTCAAAATGATGTCCGTCAACCTCAGTTCATTTGGCAATACGTGTAACGACATTCCTCTCAACAGCGAGTAGTTCGCCTTCCGTAATGTTCGCAGATGCATTGACAATGCGCTGACGCATATTGTTAGGAGTTGTCGGTGGATCACGATAGCAAATATCCTTCAACTTTCCCCACAGAAAGAAACCCGGGGACGTCAGATCTGGTGAAGGTGCGGGCCATGGTATGGTGCTTCGACGACCAATCCACTTGTCATGAAATATGCTATTCAATACCGCTTCAACAGCATGCGAGCTATGTGTCGGACATCCATCAGGTTGGAAGTACATCGCCATTCTGTCATGCAGTGAAACATCTTGTAGTAACATCGGTAGAACATTACGTAGGAAATCAGCATACATTGCACCATTTAGATTGCCATCGATAAAATGGGGGCCAATTATCCTTCCTCCCATAATGCCGCACCATTCATTAACCCGCCAAGGTCGCTGATGTTCCACTTGTCGCAGCCATCGTGGATTTTTCCGTTGCCCAATAGTCCATTTATGCCGGTTTACGTTACCGCTACTGGTGAATGATGCTTCGTCGCTAAATAGAGCGTGTGCAAAAAATCTGTCATTGTCCCGTAATTTCTCTTGTGCCCAGTGGCATAGCTGTACACGACTTTCAAAGTCGTCGCCATGCAATTCATGGTGCACAGAAATATTGTACGGGTGCAATTGATGTTGATGTAGCATTCTCAACACCGACGTTCTTGAGATTCCCGATTCTCGCGCAATTTGTCTGCTACTGTTGTGCAGATTAGCCGTGACAGCAGCTAAAACACCTACTTCGGCATCATCATTTGTTGCAGGTCGTGGTTGACGTTTCACATGTGGCTGAACACTTCCTGTTTCCTTAAATAACATAACTATCCCGCGAACGGTCCGGACACTTGGATGATGTCGTCCAGGATACCGAGCAGCATACATAGCACACGCCCGTTGGGCATTTTGATCACCATAGCCATACATCAACACGATATCGAACTTTTCCGCAATTGGTAAAAGGTTCATTTTAACACGGGTACTGTATAACGAAGCAAATACCGTCCGCACTGGCGGAATGTTACGTGATACCACCTACTTATACGTTTGTGACTATTACAGCGCCATCTATCATAAAGCGAAAAAAGTGGGCCAACTAAAACATTCATATTTCTTTACGTACTACATGAATATGTAATAAAAATGGGGTTCCTATTTAAAAAGAAACTCAGTTGATATCCGTTTGACCTATGGCAGCGCCAACTATCGGGCCAACCATAGCGCCATCTGGTTTCCCCCTTCGAGCTAGACAAGTTTCGTTCTTTGTAGTTTTTTCGTTTGACGCTTATTTCGTGAGATATTTGGCCCGGTCACTGTCAATGGACCAGCCTGTAGACGTTGCTGGCCGCAGCGCCTTATTCTGCCCGTTTACATCTCTCTGTATTTGAATACACATGCCTATACCAGTTTCTTTGGCGCTTCAGTGTACTTTATACAGTTTAAAAATGAACAGAAGTTCAAATGTTGCCGGAATCTGGAAGGTATTGTATATCTCGTGTATTGATAAAAAGGTTCCGTTACACCTTCTTTCCTTATAGTGAGTGTAGGAAAGGCGAGTGGTGGTGCGACCCCGTGGTGCGCCAAGACGTTAAGAAGATATCGTTCAATCAACAAGCATTTCTTTTGGAGAGTTTTACAATCTCCCTGCCTTCTTCTGAGCGCGGCCTTGCAGCGGTCGTGCTGTGCCCGTGTTGGACAGAGGCGCGGGCTAGGTAGGGCACCAGTGTTCGGCGAGCCGTCAGCTGGAGCGGCCCCTCGCGTTGTCTGGGGTCAGTGCTGCAGCCTGTTGCATCTGTGCACGTCTGTCGGAGCCTCGGAGCTCCAGCTGAGTGTAGCTGCGCTCAGGTTCGGCCCAGCGACTCTGCATGCTCGTGTTGTCTGTTGTGGTGGCGTGTAGGCGGAAGACCCAACACCGACCCGGCGGACGGCGTTAGACGCAGTCCCAGCGTGCAGCCAGTAAGGCAGAAGTCTCACTGCTCAGGAAAGCTGGCACAGACGGCCTGCTCCCAAGCTGAGCAGCTCGCAGACGGGCAAACCGGTTCTCCATTCACGGAAGTCGCTCTGGCCGTCATCTTCAGTTAAAGTGCGCGTCATTTATGTTGGCGGCCGAGTTTAGGTTCGTTCTGCGCATCTGACGTCACAAAACACAGTCAGCCAATGAACAGAGAACGACGTTGCCAGATCTCGACTGCAGTGCATAGCATGGACGAGTGTCTTCAGTATTAGAAACGTTCAGTCATAAATAAAGTTATAGAACAAAAGCAACGTCTTGATAGCAGACTTTCTTTTATAGAAAGTTTGGAAAAAGCGTTCTTTATACCAATTGCTTCATATTCTATTAATTAATTAAACCAAACAAGCAATAAGACTCCTAATTCAGGCGATAGGAAGGAAAGGTGTTTGTATCAATCTCACGAACCGCTTTTTCGCACTAAAGAAGAGCGGTAACTGTTTATTTCCTATTGTACTTCGACGAAGCGTGAGTAATTCATAGTCACACCAAAAGTGTTTGTCAGTATTTTGCGTAACGTGTTAGACTCCTTACTGTGCTCTGTAGGCAGACGATCTGCGTTAGCGTAATGTGAAAGGTTATGAGTTCAAACCTTGTGCGGAACTTAAACTTTTAATTATTTAAAAATGTGAAAGGTTATGAGTTCAAACCTTGTGCGGAACTTAAACTTTTAATTATTTAAAAACAATGTCGAAGTGCCTTACTTCATGAATTATATTCGTTTGAATGCAATTTTTTGAAATTTCTAGTGCTTTGTCTCTTCATTAACCCTTTCGCTGCTGCAGACACGTGCTCCCCGCATTCCGCGCTGTGCGCAATTTTATCACTGCACTGCTCGCCTGTGCAGACACATGGTGTTCCCACCACTTTGACACACTTATCATTCGATTTCACAAAAACTATTTGGCCCAAAAATTTGATTTTTACACGTCTTCTTGACTGATGCCTTCCCCCCATAAACGACTTAATTTTGTTTCGATGTTCAACGCAGTTATTATGCAGCATTAAATATAGTAAAACACTGCACGAAATTTTGAAGAGTTTGCAGAGGTAGAAGTCCATAGCGTATACTTTCCGTATGGTCGATTTTAGTTGCCACAATCTTGAGAATGAAATGTGGACAAGATACCTAAATTTCATATAAAATTTACTGTATAACAATATCTCATTTAATTTAAGTACCACATAGGTGTCGTATGTAATATTGAGAAATATTCCGTCTTTCGCGACTGGACAGTAATGCAGCTCACAAAGATGTACTTCCCTCCACAGCCGAAAATCTGTAGACTCGTAGCAGCAAACTCCAATCTGGTGGCAGTTGGTAAAACTTCGTCGCACTCACTCGGTCCACCTGCAACTATTAGAGCTGGCCTTTGATCGGTATCATTGATGCAGAGGAAGTGGCCAGATCGAGAGTGATTGGAAGGAAGGGAGTTGAGGGGAGTGCGATATGATGCTCCTTTACTGGTGACCAAATGTGCTCCCGTTTTCTGAGCCTGTCAGCGTTCTTGGCTGGTCCAATGTTCAGTTTAAGAGCTTTACAGCGTTCTTTTATTCAAAGTTTGCAGCCTGAAAGGCGTTCTTGCGTTGTCCATACTTGTAGTTACTACATAGCGTTCTTTCTGCACTGCACTGTTGCCAAGGTGCTGAATTACGTGTGTTCCTGATGCTCTCTTTCCCATAGTCTGAGGCAGAGAGCTCCCTGCTCGTTTGTACTGCAGCTCTTCCAAGTCCTGACTCTGATTATGCAGACTTTGTGTATTCGACGTCCTTGCTCCACTTAGTGTTGTCCCGTCGGTTTCAACAACATTTTATTCCTCACTTAATTGCTATTCTGCTGCGCAACAACATTTATTCAACATGGTTCAATAAGGTGTCTGTGCAACTTAAGTTTACCTTTAGAAACTCTGAAAATTAGTTTCAGGAGTTAGTCTATCATTAGAAGGGGTGCGCAGCCATTCTAGCAGACGAATTAAAGCAACAGCTCATTATACCTATAGTTGGTACAGTCATTACAATTTTCGAAACTATTACTTTCTTTTCTTTCTTTTAGAGTGAGAATCTGTCAATTTAATTCTCGTTATTTACATAGGTACTACGAAAAATAAACTATAGAAACCTCCAATCTGTACTAATGACAAAGCTATAAGACCGTCATTGCTGTCTGTCGTTGAACACACAAATCTTCAAAACTAATAGAGGAACTTTCATGGGGTTTTCGCAGGTAACTTTCAGCATAGGTTTGGACACCATACAGGCTTTAGTTCATTAAAATCGGATCACGAAAAGAAGATATTCATACATATCATCAAGTATAGCGACCCAGATGCCTTCTACAGGCGAATTTGGCCGCCGAGACATCAACGTCAGTCCACTATAATGCTCCTCAAACAACCATAGCACTACGGTATATTGATAATTTTCACTTATGGACCGTCTGACAGCAACTGAATAAAACACAATTTTAGTGCCATACGCGTTTCGCCTTTATTTTCTGCAAGGCATCATCAGTGGCCTGCAATATGTACATATGTTAGCTATTTTATTTACATTTTTGTCACTGTGCCTATAGGTTATAAACAGTTCTGGTGGCTGGTATTTCCTATTAAGTAGTAATGTTTTGAACTGTACTTACAGGTTGCGTGGACAATTTCCTACATATTACGCTCCTGTTCTTCCTCTTATGAACGCCAATTTGCGGTTTTTCCCCCCATTCCACAACACTATGCACTGAACGGTTGTTTTAAAGCAATGTTTTGGTTTCTGTTGCCGACTGTCAAATGTTTTTGCCAAAGATCGAATATTACTGCCAAACTTATGAGTGTAACTATTGAAGTATCTGTGGTCTGTTCGTGTATGCATTTGTGTGTGCGTTTGTGTATGTGTATGTGCGTGTGTGTGTGTGTGTGTGTGTGTGTGTGTGTGTGTGTGTGTGGAAATAAAATAGCTAACATATGTACATATTCCAGGCGACTGATGATGCCTTGCAGAAAATAAAGGCGAAACGCGTATGGCACTAAAATTGTGTTTTATTCAGTTGTTGTCAGACGGTCCATAAGTGAAAATTATCAATATACCGTAGTATTACGCGCAACTGAGGAGGACAGGACCACAAATGTTGAAAAAAACCATAGCACTGTTCCGGCTGCGAGACATGGACATCTATACTGCTGAGAGATGACATCGCCGTCGGGAAAGACATCAAGCATGAAGGGATGCAGGTGGTTCCCAGCTGTAGCGTGCCTTCGATTACTACCAAAGATCCCACGCAAGCGCAGGAGAATGTCTCTCATAGCGTAATACTGCTCCCGTGGAGCGCTGCACGTTTCGAGCCGCCGTTGACGCACACGACGACGTTCGTGGAGACGTCCGTCCGCCTAGCGTAGCAAAAATGTGATTCACCCGAACAGCCGACACGTTTCCATTCATCGACGATCGAATCACCATGGCCTCGTGTTCACTGTAATCATATTTGACAATGTCGTTGGGCCAACAAGTGAAAACACGTAGGGATCGTCTGCTGTGGAGCTCCATGTTCAACAATGTACGATGAACGGTGTGCTCCGAAACACTTGTGCGTGCACCAGCGTTGTACTCTTTCGGCAGAGATGCTGCAGATCAGCATCTATCCTACTTTACAGAGACAAGCCTCCGAACCCCACAACATGTGATGAGTCGTGGACTTTCAACCATATAGCGCCTAGTGGTACTTTCACTGTCCTTCTACCTCATTCCGTAATTGTTCACGACAGTAGCAGGAGAACATTCGACCAGCTTTACCGTTTCCGAACTACTCATTCACAGGCTCTGCGTAATAAAGACCTGCCCTTTGTCAAAGTCGTTTATCTCAACGGATATCGCCATTTGCAGCCCGTTTCTTCGCTAGGATGATCCCACCTTCCACGTCTGCTCCGCTTACGTACTTTTGTTACTGCGACACGTGCCCGTAACGTCACGAGGCGCCTTCCAGCGTCGCGGTGGGCATTGGTCATAATGTTTTGGCTTATGAGTGTATGTATGTATGTTTTTTTTTTTACATCTCCTCTGAAACCACAGGACTGATTTCAACCAAACGTACTGTCCGAAAACAACAGCTGTGGGGGGTAAGAACCACCTACCTGCCGGCCGGAGTGGCCGAGCGGTTAAAGGCGCTACAGTCTGGAACCGCACGACCGCTACGGTCGCAGGTTCGAATCCTGCCTCGGGCATGGGTGTGTGTGATGTCCTTAGGTTGGTTGGGTTTAAGTAGTTCTAAGTTCTAGGGGACTTATGACCACAGCAGTTGAGTCCCATAGTGCTCAGAGCCATTTTGAACCACCTACCTTTCAAAAGGGAAAGGGTAGGGGTAAAAAAGAAATGTAGGCCACTACACGTGAATACCCAGATTTGATTCATCCAGGATTTGAGACCGAGAGGCACTTAGTGACTTGCGACAAACTTTACGCATAATTTCTAAGCTTTACGAAACTTTTTGTCGCTGTCAACCCTCTCCGCACTGCTGAAAGAAAACGATTCTATTGCTGAAACTTCCTGGCAGATTAAAACTGTGTGCCCGACCGAGACTCGAACTCGGGACCTTTTCCTTTCGCGGGCAAGTGCTCTACCATCTGAGCTACCGAAGCACGACTTACGCCCGGTCCTCACAGCTCACAGATACCCACCAGGTATAACGTTTTCCTGTATTACTTCTTTACTGCAAATTGTATTCACGATAGAATTTAGACAGTGTCTACATACAGTACTGAATATATGTGCAAAATTATATCACTGTCTACATAATTCAGGCGATTGACATCATAAACACTAGGATGCGTCAAAACCTACCGCATCGTGCGCGACTATTGAATGTGATACTGACTATTTGCAACACATTTAGCACAAAGTATCCAAATATGCCGCTGAATGTACCTAAAAAATTACATAATTATGCTGCACAGAGAGAGGGGGAGGAGGAATTGGGGAGAGAAAGAGAATCGGAGGGGATGGACGTAGAAACGAAAGAGGAGGAGATAGACAGAGAGAGGGGCAGGAGGAGATGGATTGAGAATGGAGTTGGAGGAGGTGGACAGAGGGGGAAGGGCGAGACTGACAAATATAACTAAAATAAATATATACCCGAACTACGCCGAGTGCTCGGCTAGTAGTAAATAAGTGCGCTGGTTGTGTGAAGTATGTTCTAATTTTTGCGAAAAATTACAGCTCACTGTGAGAAAAACAAATTTCTCAGGTTACACTTGAGAGTAATTAAAAAACAATGTGAAAAGACAGCAACAGAAAGATTCCTGCACCGACAATAGGTTACATTTGGTCTGCATATATACTTTAATGAAGACTTTTTGTTTGGGAAAGAAGTCTCCAAAATTAACTTGCTTGTATTTTTTATAGACGCCCGAGTATAAGCTATCTTTTAATTATCTTTCAAATGTGACACTCCTTGCTATGCATTTTATTCTTTGTGGCAATTCATTGGACTGATGACCATAGATGTTAAGTCCCATAGTGCTCAGAGCCATTGACAATTCATTTTATCAGATGATCAGTGTGTTCTGAATATTTATCCGCGTTTCGTGTTTCATGCTTAAGTTGTAAATTATTGACGATGATAGTTCACTCCTGAGAGACAGACAGAGAGAGAGAGAGAGAGAGAGAGAGAGAGAGAGAGAGAGAGAGAGAGTGGAGGGGGGGGGGGAGAGCACTCTTATAGGCACATAAGACCGAATACTGCGGAATGTACTTGTGTTCAACTGATAACAAAGTCCCAAAATCTTTTAAAAACGCCAAAGCGAATAAAAAAAAAATTTGAAACTAGTATGAGGTGAGCCAGCTGGTTTACATTTCCTAACTCCATTTTGACAACTTTCGACCGTGTCTTTCACTTTAAATGTCATGAAAGCTTTAACCGCCAAGATGTCGTTATTTGACATTTAATTATAACAAATTATACCAAGAACGCGTTTCTGATAAATTTTCAATGTGGCGTTGCCTTGAAACGGCGGAATTTCGTAACACACAAGCTATAATACGAAAATAATCAAATACGAAAATTCCTTAACAACAAAAATGTTCAAATGTGTCTGAATTCCTAAGGGACCAAACTGCTGAGTTCATCTGCCCCTAGACTCACACACTACTTAAACTAACTTATGCTAACAACAGCACACACACTCCCACATGCCCGCGGGAGGGCTCGAACCTCGGGTGAGACCGGCCGCGCAATCCGTGACATGGCGCCTCTAACCGCTCGGCCTTTCCCCGCGGCTCCTTAACAACAAGATGGCGTTCAAACAACTTACGGGAATGCAGGCAAGTGACGTCGTCGAAAACATTCGATAATTTGAACGACTTTTTAGAATACCTGAATTCAATTAACACGAATATGCTTTTCACAATGGAGGTAGAAAGGGATGGGTGCCTTGCCTTCGTTGATGCGCTGGTCACGGGGAAGGTTGATGGAAATCTGGGACATAATGTTTGCAGGAGCCCTAGTCGCACTCACTTGTATCTACAGCCTGACAGTTTCACGATCGCCGGCCGGAGTGGTCGAGCGGTTCTAGGCGCTGCAGTCTGGAACCGCGCGACCGCTACGCTCGCAGGTTCGAATCCTACCTCGGGCGTCGATGTGTGTGATGTCCTTAGGTTAGTTAGGTTTAAGTAGTTCTAAGTTCTAGGGGACTGATGACCTTAGAAATTAAGTCCCATAGTGCTCAGAGCCATTTGAACCATTTTTGAGTTTCACGATCCCGCTCGGCGTGAATGGGTACTCCCTATCCTGGTTCACGTCATTTCAGACTCTTGAGAGTTTGCCAACTCAGTTAAGTCCTCTTGAGGTCACCTTCCGCCGGAATGGATGTAATGAAATACAGATCAGACAGGCGGTGTGCTATCGACCAACCGTGCGACAGTTGAGTGGTGATCTTGACTTGTGTAAGGCATGTTCCTTGCTGTTGTGGCATGTCATGTGTAGATAATCAGGACAATGGAGGAGCGGTGCACTGAGAACTAGTGTCAAATGGCTCTGAGCACTATGGGACTTAACTTCTAAGAGTCCCCTAGAACTTAGAACTACTTAAACCTAACTAACCTAAGGACATCACACAAATCAATGCCCGAGGCAGGATTCGAACCTGCGACCATAGTGGTAGCGCGGTTCCAGACTGTAGTGCCTAGAACCGCTCGGCCACCCCGGCCGGCAACTAGTGTCACACACACTTACAACAGCCTAGCAAATCGGCTGTTGCACAACATTGTCTTGGCACCGGTCATTTTGTGGAACATAACTCGGAGATTCTGGCATGTACTTCCAGGACTGGGAAAGTGTTATGAAGGAAGCAACTGAAATTTAATTAGCAAATAACCTTGTAAATAGAGATGGAGTCTTTGCTTAAATTCTGCGTAGAATACTGCTCCATCCCGTCTCAAGAAATGGAGGAACAGAATTAATGCTGTCTCGCCCGGTTTTTGGTAATTTTCACTATCAAATGGTTCAAATGGCTCTATGCGTTATGGGATGTAACATCTGAGGTCATCAGTCCTCTAGACTTAGAAACTACTTAAACCTAACTAACCTAAGAACATCACACACATCCATGCTCGAGGCAGGATTTTCGAATCTGCGACCGTAGCGGTCGCGCGGTTCCAGACTGAAGCGCCTAGAACCGCTCGGCCACCCCGTCCGGCAAGAAAACCACAGAGAGACTCAAGAAACAGGGAGAAGGCATTAAAAACAAGAAAACAGACTACCATGGCTGTCTGACCATGAGAATAAAAAAGGAGAAGCCAGCCACTCTGCAACACATTAAAACGTCCACCCTGAAAGCCCTCGGGTGGAGGACACAGCCGGAAAAGGACAAGCGCTAAAACTTAGATCAAATGATAAAACCTAGCCTCACGAATAAAACGTAAAACTAAAGCTGCTGTAGAGGCATTGTACCCAACACCGAAGGTAGGGTGCTGTAAAAGTTAAAAGTCCGCCAGAGAGCGGCTAAAAGTGGGCAGACCAGCAAGAGCTGGACGATCGTCATTCGTAAGCCACAGCGACATTGAGGTGGGTCCTCGCGATGGAGGAGGTAACCATGCTTTAGCCACGTATGGCCAATGCAGGGCCGACAAAGGAGGACTGATTCCCTGCAAGAAGCCCGCAGGAAAGACTTCCACACATTCGCAGTCTCCTTAATGGCACGCTGTTTGTTGTGCGTACAGTCTGTGTGTACACTAATGCTCATAAATTAAGGATAATTGCAGAATGTGGTGCCACACAACGTGGCAATACACAAAACTGGCGCTAATAGCATAGGCACATAGGGAACACACACGACACGGATCTGTAAGTCCACGGTATTGGTGATAAGTTGAGAAAACCGTTCTGAAACACATCTACAAAACGCCACTGTTTCCTGCGCATGTACCCCGACATCAGTATGCGATATGATCACCATGCACACGTACACAGGCCGTACAACGGGTTGACATACTCTGGATCAGGTGGTCGAGCAGCTGCTGGGGTATAGCCTCCCACTGTTGCACCAGTGCCTGTCGGAGCTCCTGAAGTGTCCTAGGGGTTTGAAGACGTGCAGCGATATGTTGACTGAGAGCACTCCAGACGTGCTTGATGGGGTTTAAGTCAGGGGAGCAGGCAGGTCACTCCATTCGCCTGTTATCTTCTATTTCAAGGCACTCCCCCACGATGGCAGCTCGGTGGGGCCGTGCGTTATCATCCATCAGGAGGAAGGTGGGACCCACTGCACCCCTCAAAAGGCGGACATACTGGTGCAAAATGACGTCCCGATACAACTGACCTGTTACAGTTCCTCTGTCAAAGACATGCAGTCGTGTACGTGCACCAATCATAATCCCACCCCACACCATCAAACGACGACCTCCATACAGGTCCCTTTCAAGGACATTAAGGGGTTGGAATCTGGTTCCTGGTTCACGTGAGATGAAAATCCAGCGAGAATCACTGTTGAGACTATACCTGGATTCGTCCATGAACATATCCTTGGACCATGTGCTGCGTTCTTGACACCAGGCTTTACGGGCTCTCCTGTGACCAGGGGTCAGTGGAATGCACCTTGCAGGTCTCCGGGCGAATAAACCATGTCTGTTCAGTCGTCTGTAGACTGTGTGCCTGGAGACAACGGTTCCAGTGGCTGCAATAAGGTCCCGAGTAAGGCTACGTGCTGTACTCCGTGGCCGTCTGCGGGCACTGATGGTGAGATATCGGTCTTCTTGTGGTGATGTACACTGTGGACGTCCCGTACTGTAGCGCCTGGACACGTTTCCTGTCTGCTGGAAACGTTGCCATAATCCATGTATCAGCATTATCCTTAATTTATGAGCATGAGTGAATCTACAGTGTAAACTAAGCACGATCAGTTTATCATTGACGTCACCGTCCCACTCACGGTGTGGTAGGCGGCTGATTAACAGGCAAGCTCGTGACACGAAGCCACAGCAAGTAGTCGATTTTTACCAGAAACGTGTGAAACGGGCTCTAGTGCCTGGGCCACAGAAGTGGATTGATGGTATTACGTTGTTGTTGTTGTGGTTTTCAGTCCTGAGACAGGTTTGATGCAGCTCTCCATGCTACTCTATCCTGTGCAAGCTTCTTCATCTCCCAGTGCCTACTGCAACCTACATCCTTCTGAATCTGCTTGGTGTATTCATCTCTTGGTCTTCCTCTACGATTTCTACGCTCCACGCTGCCCTGCAATACTAAATTGGTGATCCCTTGATGCCTCAGAACATGTCCTACCAACCGATCCCTACATCTAGTCAAGTTGTGCCACAAACTCCTCTTCTCCCCAATCTTCTTCAACACTCATTAGTTATGTGATCTACTCATCTAATCTTCAGCATTCTTCTGTAGCACGACATTTCGAAAGCTTCTATTCTCTTCTTGTCGAAACTATTTATCGTCCATGTTTCACTTCCATACATTGCTACACTCCATACAAATACTTTCAGAAACGACTTCCTGACACTTAAATCTATACTCGATGTTAACAAATTTCTCTTCTTCAGAAATGCTTTCCTTGCCATTGCCAGTCTACATTTTACATCCTCTCTACTTCGACCATCATCAGTTATTTTGCCCCCCAAATAGCAAAACTCCTTTACTACTTTAAGCGTCTCATTTCCTAATCTAATACCCTCAGCATCACCCGACTTAATTCGACTACATTCCATTATCCTCGTTTTGCTTTTGTTGATGTTCATCTTATATCGTCCTTTCAAGACACTATCCATTCCATTCAACTGCTCTTCCAAGTCCTTTGTTGTCTCTGACAAAATGACAATGTCATCGGCGAACCTCAAAGTTTTTATTTCTTCTCCATGGATTTTAATTCCTACTCCGAATTTTTCTTTTGTTTCCTTCACTGCTTGCTCAATATACAGATTGAATAACATCGAGGAGAGGCTACAACCCTGTCTCACTCCCTTCCCAACCGCTGCTTCCCTTTCATGTCCCTCAACTCTTATAACTGCCATTTGGTTTCAATACAAACTGTAAATAGCCTTTCGCTCCCTGTGTTTGACCCCTGCCACCTTCAGAATTTGAAAGAGAGTATTCCAGTCAACATTGTCAAAAGCTTTCTTTAAGTCTACAAATGCTAGAAACGTAGGTTTGCCTTTCCTTAATCTAGCTTCTAAGATACGTCGTTGGGTCAGTATTGCCTCACGTGTTCCACTATTTCTACGGAATCCAAACTGATCTTCCCCTAGGTCGGCTTCTACTAGTTTTTCCATTCGCCTGTGATGAATTCGCGTTAGTATTCTGCAGCCGTGACTTATTAAACTGATAGTTCGGTAATTTTCACATCTGTCAACACCTGCTTTCTTTGGTATTGGAATTATTGTATTCTTCTTGAAGTCTGAGGGTATTTCGCCTGTCTCATACATCTTGCTCACCAGATGATTGAGTTTTGTCAGGACTGGCTCTTCCAAGGCTGTCAGTAGTTGTAATGGAATGTTGTCTACTCCCGGTGCCTTGTTTCGACTCAGGTCAAATTCTTCACGCAGTATCATATCTCCCACTTCATATTCATCTACCTCCTCTTCCATATCCATAATATTGCCCTCTATATAGACCCTCTATATACTCCTTCCACCTTTCTGCTTTCCCTTCTTTGCTTGTAACTGGGTTTCTATCTGAGCTCTTAATATTCATACAAGTGGTTTTCTTTTCTCCAAAGGTCACTTTAATTTTCCTGTAGGCAGTATCTATGTTACCCATAGTGAGATAAGCCTCTACATCCTTGCATTTGTCCTCTAGCCATCCCTGCTTAGCCATTTTGCACTTCCTGTCGTTATCACTTTTGAGACGTTTGTATTCATTTTTGCCTGCTTAGAGCAGCTGAACTGCTTTGTTAGTATCGAAGAAGGCTGACGCGCGATGACGTTTCCACAGGAGCGGCAGGAGTGTGGCAGTGGCGAGGTCGGCGGCGGAGGACCCGCAGGCCGGAGGCGGCCAGATGGCGCTCTCGTGGTGGCTGGTGCTGCTGGTGACGTCAGTCCTGTGCTGCCTGCTGCTGCTGGCCGCTGCCGCCGCACTCACGGCCGGCTACCACGCCTCGTGCTCGCAGTACCGAGAGACGGCGGTGCGCGAGCTGGGCGCTGTGGGGGACGCCGCCGCCGCCGTCTACGACCGCCTCAGCTGCGGCGCCATCTTCGACATCATGGACTTCGTGGAGCCCCACACGCGGCCCTTCCTCGCCAAGGTCGGACAGGAGGACTACTACCCGCTGTCGGAGCAGAGGGACCGCTACCGCGGGGATCCCGTAGACACCGGCGGAGCGCTCGTGACCGCCATCGTCAGCTCGTGGCTCAACTTTGTGGTCTGGCTTGTGCTGATCGCGGCCGATGTGAAGCTCTATGGACGCTGCAAGTGCTGCTAGGGCCCGGTCACTTACTGATCGATCATCGACGGAGCGCTCGAGGGCTATTTTTTATAATTCACTATTCCAATATCGGCATTTTGCCATTTTGAAGTGGTCACGTTTGATAGCAACTGACACTGTCGACGGACCACACAGTCACATGCACAGTAGTTTGGTGTTATTTATAATAAAAGATGCCAGAAACAGTAATGATGTTTGTAGCCGATGCCACATTTATATTGTGTGTAGTGTCGCTCTCGCTAATCGAAAGTTGTGATTCCAGTTTTCAAAACCCTGACGACATCCAAACACACCATCTCGGAGGCCATTTACAACCGTATCTCACTCCCAAATCTCTATTACGACGGTCCCATTCTTCCTCCACGTACTCTTTCCTTGCTCCAAGAATCCCACGACTTCCCTCCACGCAAAAATCAAAAGGGTATATCATCTGCTGTCTTTCCCTCCCTCCTCCGGCTCATCGCGTCAGAAATAGTCCACCAATCAGCATTACTCTTACAAATGGGGGAATGGCTAAGCGGACCAATCCAGAAATATATAGCACCACTTGTGAGAACTCTGAAACACCGCACCAGGTCCATCAAAAAAATGCGTATGCGAGGGCTCCCTCAAACAGCACAGCAGGTTTTGCTTTTAAGGTGAAAACGCAGGCCATTATCCCTTTTCTCTGGCAAAAACTGCTTTGGTCCGTTGGCGGTCGACCGGTCAGAGCAGCTGCGAGCTAACTCACCCTCCTACGGACTTTCCAGCGGGCTGGTTGCCTCCGCTGAACAAACACTCCTGTGGCCATCGTGTCTTGAATTTTTGTGTACGCCCGCCTCGACTTTTTAATCTCGGTGTACACTTGCGATTTATTTATTATTGCATATCGATTAAATGGATATATGTAAAATTGACTCTACCCTATCGAGTTTGGGCTTGAATGAAACATCTTGATATGCGCAATACAGTGGTGAGGTCGGAATATGGAGGTCAGGAGACCACG
This sequence comes from Schistocerca americana, assembly GCF_021461395.2. Taxonomy (NCBI): domain Eukaryota; kingdom Metazoa; phylum Arthropoda; class Insecta; order Orthoptera; family Acrididae; genus Schistocerca; species Schistocerca americana. The sequence continues at coordinate 1,250,045,297 of NC_060119.1, read as the reverse complement.
CCACCTTACTCCCCCAACGTAACTCCTGCAATATGCTGATGGCACTGCCTACCTAATCACTCATCATACCCTTCAACTCTCTCATGTCTCCCTCCAATGGCCTTGAATCTCCTAGTTGACTGATGCAATGCGTGGAAACTTCAACTAAACTGGCAGAAAAGCCAGGCCACCATCTCGGGTCATACCACTCGACGTTTCCATCTTCCAGATTTCCATTGTTCCATCTACAACCAACTCATCCATTTGACTAACACAGACAAGTATGTAAGGGCTAACTCTCGACAGAAAACTAATATGCAAACCACATCTCCTTACCATCCAACACAAAGCCCGAAATCGACTAAAACTACTATCCAGCCGCACTTGGGGCCTACGTCCTTCTACCACTATCATCACCTATAAATCCCTCATCCACATCATCCTAACCTACGCTAATGTTGCCTGGATCCCCACCTCACCTAATTTCTGTCAGTCCCTTGAAATTGTGGAAATACACACAATACGCCTCGCCTTCCACATCCGCCTACCTTCCCAAACTCGCATCCTGTACCAACTCATCCATTTCCCCACACCTTCTTCTCTTCCTAGAGCACCTTTGGATTCCATACATTAATCGCAAAACCCAGTCCCAGCATCCAATTTCCCATCCACTAATCACCAGTCCAGGTACCCAGCTGCGCCACTATATCCATATTCCACATTCTATGCACCTCCATGCCTTATCCATCCCCTCCTGCTGGAATTTGAACCAACTCCCACTCCAGAACTATGAAATCCGACCCAAGATATACCCTAATCACAACGCTCCACCTCAGACCATCCTCCAACTTTCTCTTTTCCCCTTGATCCACCTTGCTCGCTTCTAGTCGCTCCCTGCCGTTCCACACAGCCCCATAGTCTTACTCCTCATCACACCTTCATCATGACAACTTGCTCACGTGACACCTAGCCATCATTCACGTTCAAGAGAGACTGTATTTTAACTGTAAAATAAAATGTCAAACGAGTTCTAAAAACCATCAGTACTTTCGTCTATGTGTATTTTACAAATCTTTGTTTAGTGTCACTTGTTTTTACAGAAAAATTGTCACTGTCGTCCACCTATGTATTTTTTACAAAATCATTTGTTATTGTCACCTTTTATATGTTTTAACAATTTTTAAATAAAATTTTTATAATTTTTGGCTGAAGAGCGGTTTTACCGCTGCCAGCCCGCCCAACACTAAAGAAACAAAAATCACTAACTTTCAATGTAGAATCTATACAGGTATACGTTGAGCCAATGGGTGTGGACCGTGTGAGAATGATGTATACAGTGTGTTAGTACATTTCCGTTACAGACTTATAGGATTTGTAGATGGGAGTGAGTGGATAATATTTTGAATTGGAACCCATGTCCGGAAACGTACCGTTTCCGTGCTACACCCATTTGAAAACATGTTGGTAAAGCGGCCACTTTTACAATTAATTGGTTAGGTGTGACCCAGCGCATCACTTGTTTTACAGTTCCACTCATTAATAGCCAGAGAAATTGCTCTTGTACTTGTTGACGGGTTCTTTTCAACGTGATACAGTAGGGCCTCTTCCAATTCGGATATGCGGCGTCTCCTTGGAGCACAAGAGTTACGCCTGCTGACGGAGAAGGTACCCTTTCTCGAGACCGTCGCGTAATTGTGGCGGAAAGGGTAAGCAATGAAGTCGGACGTTGTGGAGAACGCGAAGCAGCTCCTCCGATACCGTGACCAATCAAAACGTTCATGTCGGTGAATTCTGCAAACATGTGCTCAAGCATGTTGCTGTAACGCTGACAGACACGTGAATCAGGCTCGTACCAGGTCAGAGAGGCACGATTGACTTCAAAAGACATCAGACGATCCGATGTAAGCATCCCCCACTATGATTACCCTGTTACATAGCCACCAAGCAAACATGTTTTCAAACGCCTGTAGCACGGAAGTGGTACGTTCCCGGAGACGAGTTTCTGTTCAAAATACTATGTACTCACTCCCGCCTACAAGTCCTAGAAGCTTGTAACTGTAATTTCCGAACACCCTGCATGTATTGCTGATATTTTGAAATTTTTGACATGTGCTTAAGCATATACTTTACTTAGCGGTTCACTTCACGATGAGTAAATGAGAAACCACAATAATGTATTTCAAAGATAAATAATTTCTACATTATATGGCGAAATTTCTGTCTTTTACAAAATTTTATATTGTTGTGAATCCAAACCAGTAAAAATTAACCATCTACTGTTGTGTTACAGGCATGTAGCTGTCGGTACTAAATCGATCTTAACCTCTCGATCTGCAGCGATAAGAAATATGCTCTGGGCTTTCTCTCAAGAGTAATTCTGACGCAGAGATTGGAATTCACGCTCTGGAACGAATTACCCTTAAAATTACAAGCTAAAGTGAGATGTGGCAGTTCAAAAGGCAGAATTTCAGGAGAGAAAGAAAACAACTAGAGGAAAGTAGACTCAAGAAGAAAGGGTACAACACTCTAAAAGGATGATGGAAATTTGGAAACTAAGGAAATCTAATACAATGAAGAGTAGCCAAAGTTGATTCATCGTACCCTCCAAATGGGTTATTCGAAAGAAGAAGAAGAAGCGTACATATGTATTTCTCCCGTGTATTTCTCGAAGTTTCAGCAGAGTAGGGAATATTTTATCTGTGTAACAAAAATTGTGAGTAGAGAAGGCTAATGGCGATACTCAGCAGTGTTAAAGCGGACGGATCTAATTATCGGCAGAAAGAACGCTTGTATTTTGTAAGAAGGAGTGTTTATTAGCAGTAACGAATGGCAGGTGATGTGTGGAAGAAGAAAACGTGCATTTTGTAAGAACAGTAGTTCATGGTAGGACTTGAAAGTGTTGTTATGTTGAGCATGAGTGCAAACTATATTTGCGAGAAATTAATTAGTTTGTGGAAAGAAAGCATTTTTCAGTAGTAGTGATGATGTTGATGTTTGGTTTATGGGGCGCTCAACTGTGCGCTCATCAACGCCCGTACAAAGTCCCAATTTTTTAGTAGTCAAATTTTTCACAATCCAATCTAGCCACTGTCACGAATGATGAAGATCATGAAATGATGAGGACAACACAAACACCCAGTCCTTGGGCAGAGAAAATCCTCATCCCGGCCGGGAATCGAACGGGGGACCCTGTGATCCAGAGGCAGCAACGTTAGCTACTAGACCACGAGCTGCGCACTTTCAGTAGTAGTGGTAACAGGAGAAGCTTGAGAGAATTCAGGGACAGTGTTTTGAGGCTGAGAACGGTGTAAATTATACGTGGAGAAAAGAGTTGATATCCAGAACCTTCTGGAAAAAGATTGCTCACTATTGTCGAGATAACTGGCCAATACTTCAAGAATAAGAGGTTATTTAGAAGATCAACAGAAATACAAATGGTGACGACGTCAGTGGAGAAACCAAGAACCACATGGAGTGAAGATACCTCAAGATCGTTGCAGAAGGTGCCAGGAAGAAGAAGCTGATAAGACTCGAACAATCCAAAGGTAGTAGCAATTACATTAAAAGTGTGGAGTTACACCAAGACTTATTCAAACTGTAAACCATACATTATTGATTGCCCACTTTTATGAACTGAAGTTTAAGTTTCACAAATCTTAACAGTTCTTTAGTCAATAGCGTTTTGTTGATATTCGAACTCAAATGTAGAATAAGAGTTTTGCTGATTTACAAAGATTAACTTGTGCAAATATATGATTCCAAATGAGTAAACAATGCACTAGAAATGGCTCTGAGCACTATGAGACTTAACTGCTGAGGTCATCAGTCCCCTAGAACTTAGAACTACTTAAACCTAAGGACATCACACACATCCATTCCCGAGCCAGGATTCTAACCTGCGACCGTAGCGGTCGCGCGGTTCCAGACTGTAGCGCCTACAACCGCTCGGCCAGCCCGGCCGGAAAACATAAACTAAAGTCATAATGTTTATGTCTGTTTACATTCTGATAATTCTGAGAAGCTTCAGAACACAGTAATTACAAAATTATTTAAAAGGGCAATGGAAATCAGTTAACTACACACATCAAAAAAGTTTTGCATTACCCCAGTTCCCAGAACTCCTGAAGATTGATGTTGGCTGGATATTGTATCACAGACACAGTCCCTTTGACTGTTCAGAGATGTCACTAATCCGGCCCAAAGAAGTAAACAACCATGGATGAACAGCGCCTATTAGACGTAGGGGGTCCGACGGCCGATCATTTCCAGTCATTCCACCAAGAAGGAGTTGTTTGTAGTTCAACCATGCCTAGAGGGTCAATACCGCAGTTCGATCGCGTCCGCATTGTTGCTTTGTGCCAGGAAGGGCTCTCAACTAGGGAAGTGTCCAGGTGTCTCGGAGTGAATCAAAGCGATGTTCTTCGGACATGGAGGAGACACAGAGAGACAGGAACTGTCGATGACATGCCTCGCTCAGGTCGCCCATGGGCTACTACAGCAGTGGATGACCGTTACCTATGGATTATGGCTCGGAGGAACCCTGACAGCAACGCCACCATGTTGAATAATGCTTTTCGTGCAGCCACAGGACGTCATGTTACGACTCAAACTGTGCGCAGTAGGCTGCATGATGCGCAACTTCACTCCCAACGTCCATGGCGAGGTCCATCTTTGCAACCACGACACCATGCAGCGCAGTAGAGATGGGCCCAACAACATGCCGAATGGACCGCCCAGGATTGGCATCACATTCTCGTCACTGATGAGTGTCGCATATGTCTTCAACCAGACAATCGTCTGGTCAGGCTGAACGCCTTAGACACACTGTCCAGCGAGTGCAGCAAGGTGCAGGTTCCCTGCTGTTTTGGGGTGGCATTATGTGGGGCCGACGCACACCGCTGGTGGTCATGGTAGGCGCCGTACCGGCTGTACGATACGCGAATGCCATCCTCCGACCGATAGTGCAACCATATCGGCAGCATGTTGGCAAGGCATTCGTCTTCATGGACGACAATTCGGGCCCACATCGAGTACATCTCGTGAATGATTTCCCTCAGGATAACGACATCGCTCGACTAGAGTGGCCAGCATGTTCTCCAGACATGAATCCTATCAAACATGCCTCGGATAGATTCAAAAGGGCTGTTTATGGACGACGTGACGCACCAACCACTCTGAGGGATCTACGCCGAATTGCCGTTGAGGAGTGGAACAATCTGGACCAACAGTGCCTTGATGAACTTGTGGGTAGTATGCCATGACGAATACAGGCGTGCATCAACGCAAGAGGACGTGCTACTGCGTATTAGAGGTATCGGTGTGTACAGCTATCTGGACCACCACCTCTGAAGGTCTCGCTGAATGGTAATACAACATGAAATGTGTGGTTTTCATGAGCGATAAAAAGGACGGAAATGGTGTTTGTGTTCATCTCTGTTCCAATTTTCGGTACAGATTCAGGAACTCTAGGAACGGAGGTGTTGCAAAACTTTTTTTTGATGTGTGATCTACGACGGAAGATCGGAAAGTTTTGGAATATTTACATAAAATTTCAGAAAAGTAGGACAGTTTCGAAAGATTTACACAGAATTACGTATTTTACGGAATAATTCAAAAAATTGGAAGTTTGGGCGCGGCTATAGAGAATGAAAGCGGAAGAGATGGCAAAGGGCCTGTTACCAGGGGCAGAGAGGTTTTTACGCAGCCTTTATGCCTCAGCGCAGCGGGAACAGTGTGTACCAGCTGGTGAAGTAGAACGTGTCAATAAATTTAGCTTCGAACATGCAGACGCCATAATACTGAATCCGGCTAAACAGTATAACTAAAACGAAGTCCGATAAACAAAACATTGTTGCGACGTGAATAAAAAGGCCATTTTTTTCACAACTAGCGCTTGGTGTATTATAGGTCGCATTCAAATACTGCCACCATTAGTGAACATGGCAGACTGCAGCCAGAAGAGCCTCCAGTTGCTGTGCATGCTCTTATGTGCACCCCATCACGTCCGTAGAGCGCTTATTTCTTTCTGCAGCTGAGGTTTTCGCATCTGTGTGCCGATTGAATGTAGGGATGCTTTGAGAGCTTCTTCAGCCAAGGAATTTCGGAAGACAGAACTTACTATAGAGTGTATCAAAAAGGTCTTAACAACTTTGAAAGCCCGTACAAACTTATTCACACTACTTACAGACATAGTCTTGGTGTCACTGTAAACGAAAATAGGTGAAGTTTTAACTGTTTGGTAAGATTTCCTGAATGTTCGAGTCACATCAGTGGACGGTTCGAGGTACTCGAATTGCATGGCCTCCACATTCACTGGACCTGACACCTCCTGGCCTTTTTCTTTTGGAGAATCGTCAAGAGTTCCTGTTTGTTCCACTCTTACAGTTTCTCTGTCAGAGCTCAGAGCTAGAATCTTATCTCGCAACTGAAAAAGTCATGCCTGACATGCTCCAGCGAGTTTGACTTCAGATGGGATGTGTGCCACATAACCACTAGAAGTCAGTTTGAATCTTCTTAGGTACATGGTAAAAAAACGTGATGTAATTTTGCGATAAAATCACTCCAGAATCATGTCCTTAGGTTAAATGAATAAATCAATAAAAGTTTTCAAATCTTTAAAGTCCTTTTTGATACATCCTATATTTCTGGCTTCATTTTATTTTATTCCGCTACAATGAGACCGTGGAGAACGTTCACCTGCACAGACGACTTTTTTCTGTTGAATAACTTGCACCAAAACATTTTAGGAATCCAGAATGAATTTTAACTCTGCGGCGAAGATTGCTCTGATTGGCATATTAAAATTGTGTGCCACACCGAGACTCGAACCTGGGACTTTTCCATTTCGCGTACAACGAGAAAGTCTCAGATCAGCGCACATTCTGATACGCGGTGAAAATTCATTCTGGAAATAATCCCTCAGGCTGCAGCTAACCCATGCCTCCGCAGTATCCTTTCTTCTAGGAGTGCTAATCCTGCGAGCTGTAGAAGAACCTGTGTGAAGTTTGGAGGGTAGTAGATATGGTAGTAGTAGAAGCAAAGCTGTGAGGGCAAGTTTTGAGTCGTGCTTGGGTATTTCCTTCTTGAATCGTGGTCCAGCAAACAGTTTTAATCCCCCAGAAAGGTTCGAAACATTTTAGTTTTTCTGTGGCAACTCAGCATGTTTAAGTTCTTCACTGGTTAACAGGACTCCTCGGTGAGTTGGAATCAACAATAGCAGCACCAACAAACAGCAAAGCTACGCATTTATAGACAATGCGCCCATTTGCGTGATAATAAAAAGCAAGCAAGCTACTGTTGAAAACAATATAATTTACTTAACTTTTGTCTCGTTGAGGTGGAATTCTTCTCTGGCAGGTAGTCTAGTTCGATGATGTCGCTTCTTACGTGAGGGGTGGGTTGTCGCTTTCATAAATGTACGGTGAAATGTAATACTGATGCAGGAACTGGGATTTCACTTCAGATTTTTAATGTGTGTCGATGCATTCATTTCACAGTACCGGTACTCTAAACACTTTGCGCAATTCGAAGAAAACATTTGTAAAGAAATTAACATTCAATACAGCTCATCGTGCTTTTATTCATCTCATTTCATCGTAACTGTACAATACTAGATTCCAGAGTCCAACCAGCTGCGCCATCACACAACCACAAGTGACTCGAGATTCGACTACACTGTACTGTTACCCCAAAATTAATGAGAAAGATACCGTAGCTAACAGCTCACAAATATCTGAATACGTCAATATTTACATCCAATGATACGGGCAAGTATGGATATGATGGCTCTGAGAACTATGGGACTTAACAGCTGAGGTCATCAGTCCCCTAGAACTTAGAACTATTTAAACTTAACTAACCTAAGGACATCACACACATCCATGCCCGAGGCAGGATTCGAAACTGCGACCGTAGCGGTCGCGCGGTTCCAGACTGAAGCGCCTAGAACCGCTCGGCCACACCGGCCGGCATGGATATGATCGAAATTTTTTGTAAAAAGATAAAAATAAATTTAACATTTCATAAAAGCAATGCTTACAGGAAACAACGAGTGTTATATTAATAATGTGATCCGGAGGTCATTACTTTCACCTTAAAATGCGATACTTTGAGGATAGGCAGGGTGCAGAATTTAGTACATAGCGCTGACACCATCGTCAGCAACAAGGGCTCTAACCCTGCTGAACATGGAGCCTGATTGAGTTTCTGTCACAAATAAAGGTACGTCATACCAAGTTGCGTCACCTCTAAAAGCCAGAGTTCAGCGACCGTAGTGGCTGGTGGTTAGTAATGTGCCAATCTGTCGGCAGCCCATGATAAGTTGTTCAGTGCGCTTGTGTTTGGAGCTTACGGACGCTCAACGGCGGGGTTATCAGCGCCCTTACGCACATTAAAAGAAGCGAATGTGTATAAAATTATGAAAGTGTTATCATACAATGAAGAGGAAATCTATGAAATGGCGCTCGTGTACTCTCTCCCTACCACCTCACTCGAACCAACCACAAACTCATTGTATCTCACATCCGCTAAGACAGCGGAGAACGAGTAAAGGGCGGCCATGCATCAGATCAAAACACAAATAAAACGACAAATAAGTCAAAAGGAAGCCACAGGAAATTCTCACTGGCTGACCACTTGCAAAAAAAAACGTGGGTCACCCAGTCACCTTGATGGCACATTAAAACTTATCTCGCTAAAATCTTGGACAAAATGTCGGACAGTTCACAAAACTTTAAAACTCCAACTACATTTGCTTGAACGTAACCTGAAATTAAGGGCAGATCCTTCGGCAAATCCGCAGCGGCTCGCTAGTCGGAAAATGAAAGACACTGCAATAAAATAAAGTGATCTCTGCGTCGCAAGCACAACACGTTTGACATTATGCTTAATAGGGCTGTGTCGTATGCGAAGACGATAAGGAGGACCTTGTCCCGTCGAAGTGGCTGAAGGAGGTACTTCACGGTCGCGTTGTGGGCATTCCTAGACAGAGCTTATTGTCTGGCAATTCCAGCCACTCATTCTCCCATCGACGCAAGACTCTGGAGGCTACAACATGCAGGGGGGTGGCACACTGAAGTAACTGAGGACCCTACACACCTCCTTGGCTGCTAGATCCGCCCTTTCGCCCCCGCAATACCCATGTGCCCTGGTTCCCAGCAGAAAGTCACCTCCTTCCCAGTCATTGTATTTGGAGGCGGGCATTCTGGACATCTCGACTACTTTTTTTGCTGGATACAAATGTTATAGAGAGTGAAGGGCGCTCAGAGATTCGGAGCAGACAAGAAATTTAGCACTGGATGAATGTCTCATCTGCTCCAGAGCCCTCAATATCTCAAATAATTTTGCATCGAAGACAGTTACGTCTTGAGGCAGTCGCATCTTGAGGACGCAATCCGGGAAAAGAATAGAACGACCATGTCTGCAGTGGGTGAGACATTCAGGGAACGCGCTCGTCAGGACAGTAGCTGAATAGTTGAGTAACCTCTGCCATGGCTTTCGGGGCGGGAAGGAGCACCTGGTCCCCGGCACGAATCCGCTCGGCGTACTTGTGTCGAGTTCCGGTGAGCCGGCCAGCCTGTGGATGGTTTTTATGCGGTTTTCCATCTGCCTCGGCAAATGTGTGCTGGTTCCCCTTATTCCACCTCAGCTACACTATGTCGGCGATTTCTGCGCAAACAAGTTCTCCACGCACGCGTACACCACCATTACTCTACCACGCAAACATAGGGGTTACACTCGTCTGGTGTGAGACGGGGGCCGAACCGCACAATAACCCAGGGTTCGGTGTGGGGCGGTGGAGGGGTGAAGTGGACTGCGGTAGTCGTCGTGGGGTTGCGGACCACTGCGGCTGCGGCGGGGACGGAGCCTCTCCGTCGTTTCTAGCTCCCTGGTTAACATAACATAACATAACCTCTGACTGGTGGTAGGGATGGCGGTTATCGCTGAAATAATCCATTTTCTGTTATATCGTTTTTTCCCTCTCCAGCTTAACCTGACCGTTAAAACCGCTCAAAATAACCGACTTCTGAAATAACCGGTTTTCTGTTTTTTATTTACTCATTTTCTGTAATAAATGTAGACATCGATCAAAGATTGAAAAATTTTGATTCCCCCAGTTTCGAGGTATATAGAATAAAAATATTAAATTAAATAGGTAAATAAGAGGAAACTTAGCACTTCCACCGTTACTTGATTTTCTCGAAAACTGGTAAGTGGCTGAATACTACAAAAAAGAGAAAGGAACCAGTATTCTCCTATTGATTTTAATGTTTTGAAACTCTGCTCGAAAGTCATCTTGTAATCGGAGATCATACCACAATTTCGGCATTACGAATGGTCAGTACTAGAGGGTCAAAACCGAGGTTGAGGATTTCTGTTTGTCGTATTAATTGGTCCGCTTTAAAACTACAAGCAAATAAAGGTATGTTATGTAGACACAGACAGATCAGCTACTTCCTGTTTTTATTGTATGCCATGAATGAATTGAACCGTTGTTAAGGCTTTAATTTATTATTGTTACCGTAATTTCCTTCCTATTTTATTATTTTATAAAAATGGCAGACAAATACATAATCTTTTAAAGCAAATGAAGTATTGTACTTCATTCCAAAGTCACTTCTAAAAATATTTACACTCTATGGATGGTGCCATACTGCACAGAATGGATGTCCGGCGATGACAGCTGAGAATGGCTGTGATGTGGGGTCTGAGAGGGGTATGGTGAATTCGGGGGTGCCCCAGGGATCAGTGCTGGGGCCTCTCCTGTTCCGTATTTATATAAATGATATGCCCTCTAGTATTATGGGTAACTCTAAAATATTTCTGTTTGCTGATGACAGTAACTTGGTAGTGAGGGATGTTGTGTGCAACATTGGCCCAGTTTCAAATAGAGCAGTTCATGTCATAAGTTCATGGCTTGTAGAAAATAAACTAACGCTAAATCACAGTATGATTCAGTTTTTACAGTTTCTAAAACACAATTCAACAAAACCCGACGTTTCAATTTCGCAGAGTGGGCATATCATTAGTGAAACTGAACAGTTCAGATTTCTAGGTGTTCAGATAGATAGTAGGCTTTCGTGGAAAGCTCACGTTCAGGACCTTGTTCAAACACTTAATACTGCCATTTTTGCTATTCGAACGGCATCAGAAGTGAGTGACCGTTCGACTCGAAAATTAGTCTACTTTGCTTATTTTCATTCGCTTATGTCGCATAGTATTACATTTTGGGGTAACTCTTCCCATTCTAAAATGATACTTTTGACTCAGAAACGGCCGGTTCGGGCAATAAGTGGTGTAAGTTCGCGAACCTCTTGTCGACCGCTGTTCACTAGTCTGTGTATTTTGACATTGGCCTCTCAATATGTATGTTCCTTACCGTCGTTTCTTGTTAACAATATCAGCTTACTCCCAAGAATAAGCAGCTTTCACTCAGTTAATACTTGGCATAAATACAGCCTGCATTTGGATCGGACTTCCTTAACTATTGTGCAGAAAGGTGTGCAGTACACTGGTACATTCATTTTCAATAAACTACCACAAGAATTCAAAAATCTTAGCCGTAATTCATGCGCTTTCAAATCGAAACTCAAGAGTTTTCTCATGCGTCATACCTTCTATTCTGTTGAGGAGTTCCTTGAAAAATGAAACTGATTCTTATGTTATATTGTTGATTGCGCTTACTTCAACTTACGGCTTGACTGTTTTTGGATTAATAAACATTTTATCACTTTTATGTTTCAATTTGATTTACTGACACGTTCCATGGCTTGGAGATTTGCTCCTTAATTTGGTCCTGCGGAAATTGACGTGTAAATAAAACAATAAATAAAATTTTATGAATAAAATTTCTCATTTTCTATAAAACGCAATTTTTCAAACCAATGCAAATTTTACGAATTAAAATTACTCCTTTATTAAAAAGGTGTATTTAAAAACGAAAAAGAATTAGCATTGCTGCTATGGCTAACAGATATTTCGGTTTTTTACTCATTTATTACCAAAAATTAAAAAAAAATACCTTTTACCATCAAGACCAAACAAATACCGGGAAATATCGGATATTCAGAACTAAAATACCGGTGTCGGTTTTAACTGGCTAGTTTTCTCCATCCCTATAAAGTGGTCGTCATCACAGCATGGACATCACGCAGACTTGTGTCATCTTGTTGAAAGATGACGCCACAGAGAGCTCTAAGATAGTGCACAGTCAGTGCCGTTGAAACGTCAGAAATGTAGCGACTGCTGTCCATGTTACCGGCTATGCGAACCAGATGACCGTTGTGAACACAGTAGCATGGCATATCTTCATGCCAACTGCTGCACCGAATGACGATGACAAATGCATTCTGGTAATGTTCGTTCTGCTTGAAGCCTCTAGAACGGATACCTCCATCGTGATATTATACACAGAACTTGACGTGTCGGGAAACGCTACGGGCGGGCGAACAATATCACTTTCCTCTAGTGCGCTAGATGCGTGAGGATAATAAAGATCCTAGGGTCAATCTGAACCCGTGGATTCCATATTTGCACGACCATCGTTAGATCCCTACTGCAGCTGCCTGCTTTCTTCCGACTAAAAAAGTCAGCATTAAAGATTGCCATTTAAATAGCAGAGGGTTGGGTAAATGCGCATCCTAGTAGAATTTTGACTCAGTTTCCTAGTAGAATTTTCCTCCTCCCATGAACCATGAACCTTGCCGTTGGTGGGGAGGCTTGCATGCCTCAACGATACAGATAGCCGTACCGTAGGTGCAACCAGAACGGATGGGTATCTGTTGAGAGGCCAGACAAACGTGTGGTTCCTGAAGAGGGGCAGCAGCCTTTTCAGTAGTTGCAGGGGCAACAGCCTGGATGATTGACTGATCTGGCCTTGTAACACTAACCAAAACGGCTTTGCTGTTGTGGTACTGCGAACGGCTGAAAGCAAGGGGAAACTACAGCCGTAATTTTTCCCGAGGGCATGCAGCTTTACTGTATGGTTAAATGATGATGGCGTCCTCTTGGGTAAAATACTCCGGAGATAAAATAGTCCCCCATTCGGATCTCCGGGCGGGGACTACTCAAGAGGACGTCGTTATCAGGAGAAAGAAAACTGGCATTCTACGGATCGGAGCGTGGAATGTCAGATCCCTTAATCGGGCAGGTAGGTTAGAAAATTTAAAAAGGGAAATGGATAGGTTAAAGTTAGATATAGTGGGAATTAGTGAAGATCGGTGGTAGGAGGAACAAGACTTCTGGTCCGGTGAATACAGGGTTATAAATACAAAATCAGGGGTAATGCAGGAGTAGGTTTAATAATGAATAAAAAGTAGGAGTGCGGGTAAGCTACTACCAACAGCATAGTGAACGCATTATTGTGGCCAAGATAGACACAAAGCCCACGCCTACTACAGTAGTACAAGTTTATATGCCAACTAGCTCCGCAGATAATGAAGAAAGTGATGAAATGTATGGCGAGAAATGAAAGAGGAAGCCGTCTGGTAGAATTTTGCACAGAGCATAACTTAATTATAGCTAACACTTGGTTCAAGAATCATAAAAGAAGGTTGTATACATGGAAGAATCCTGGAGATACTAGAAGGTATCAGATAGATTATATAATGGTAAGACAGAGATTTAGGAACCAGGTTTTAAATTGTAAGACATTTCCAGGGGCAGATGTGGACTCTGACCACAATCTATTGGTTATGAACTGTAGATTAAAACTGCAAAAAGGTGGGAATTTAAGGAGGTGGGATCTGGATAAACTGACTAAACCAGAGGTTGTACAGGGGTTCAGGGACTGCATAAGGGAACAACTGACAGGAATGGGGGAAATAAATACAGTAGAAGAAGAATGGGTAGCTCTGAGGGATGAAGTAGTGAAGGCAGCAGAGGATCAAGTAGGTAAGAAGACGAGGGCTAGTAGAAATCCTTGGATAACAGAAGAAATATTGAATTTAATTGATGAAGGGAGAAAACATAAAAATGCAGTAAATGAAGCAGGCAAAAAGGAATACAAACGTCTCAAAAATGAGATCGACAGGAAGCGCAAAATGGCTAATCAGGGATGGCTAGAGGACAAATGTAAGGATGTAGAGGCTTATCTCACTAGGGGTAATATAGATACGGCCTACAGGAATATTAAAGAGACCTTTGGAGAAAAGAGAGCCACTTGCATGAATATCAAAAGCTCAGATGGAAACCCAGAGAGGGGAAAGCAGAAAGGTGGAAGGAGTATATAGAGGGTCTATACAAGGGCGATGTACTTGAGGACAATATTATGGAAATGGAAGAGGATGTAGATGAAGATGAAATGGGAGATACGATACTGCGTGAAGAGTTTGACAGAGCACTGAAAGACCTGAGTCGAAACAAGGCCCCGGGAGTAGACCACATTCCATTAGAACTACTGACGGCCTTGGGAGAGCCAGTCCTGACAAAACTCTACCATCTGGTGAGCAAGATGTACGAGACAGGCGAAAACCCTCAGACTTCAAGAAGAATATAATAATTCCAATCCTAAAGAAAGCAGGTGTGAAAATTGCCAAACTATCAGTATAATAAGTCACAGCTGCAAAATACTAACGCGAATTATTTACAGACGAATGGAAAAGTGGTATAAGCCGACCTCGGGGAAGATCAGTTTGGATTCCGTAGAAATGTTGGAACACGTGAGGCAATACTCACCCTACGACTTATCTTAGAAGCTAGATTAAGGAAAGGCAAACCTACGTTTCTAGCATTTGTAGACTTAGAGAAAGCTTTTGACAATGTTGACTGGAATACTCTCTTTCAAATTCTAAAGGTGGCAGGGGTAAAATATAGGGAACGAAAGGCTATTTACAATTTTTATAGAAAGCAAATAGCAGTTATAAGAGTTGAGGGGCATGAAAATGAAGCAGTGGTTGGGAAGGGAGTGAGATAGGGTTGTAGCCTCTCGCCGATGTTATTCAACCTGTATATTGAGCAAGCAGTGAAGGAAACAAAAGAAAAGTTTGTAGTAGGTATTAAAATCGAGGGAGAAGAAATAAAAACTTTGAGGTTCGCCGATGACATTGTATTTCTGTCAGAGACAGCAAAGGACTTGGAAGAGCAGTTGAACGGAATGGACAGTGTCTTGAAAGGAGGATATAAGATGAACATCAACAAAAGCAAAACGAGGATAATGGAGTGTAGTCGAATTAAGTCGATTGATGCTGAGGGAATTAGATTAGGAAATGAGACGCTTAAAGTAGTAAAGGAGTTTTGCTATTTGGGGAGCAAAATAACCGATGATGGTCGAAGTAGAGAGGATATAAAATGTAGACTGGCAATGGCAAGGAAAGCGTTTCTGAAGAAGAGAAATTTGTTAACATTGGGTATAGATTTAAGTGTCAGGAAGTCATTTCTGAAAGTATTTGTATGGAGTGTAGCCATGTATGGAAGTGAAACATGGACAATAAATAGTTTGGACAAGAAGAGAATAGAAACTTTCGAAATATGGTGCTACAGAAGAATGTTGAAGATTAGGTGGGTAGATCACATAACTAATGAGGAGGTATTGAATAGGATTGGGGAGAAGAGAAGTTTGTGGCACGACTAGAAGAAGGGATCGGTTGGTAGGACATGTTCTGAGGCATCAAGGGATCAAAAATTTAGCATTGGAGGGCAGCATGGAGGGTAAAAATCGTAGAGGGAGACCAAGAGATGAATGCACTAAGCAGATTCAGAAGGATGTAGGTTGCAGCACGTACTGGGAGATGAAGGAGCTTGCACAGGATAGATTAGCGTGGAGAGCTGCATCAAACCAGTCTCAGGACTGAAGATCACAACAACAACAACAACAGTAGAATTTTGGGTCGAACACATGTCTCAGTGGTTGTTACACATGACTTCATTTATCACCCTTTGGCCAACTTGGCAGTAGAGTCATTAGATTTTTACTGAGCTTTCTAGTAATTGAAGAAATTTGACAGTATTTACAAAGAAAACAAATAAAATGTGAACATTAAGTAACTGATTGCTGACTGAAATTTAATAAAATTAATTTTATTCGGTAACTAAATTCACAAGTGAATGGTGGCCTTACAAAGGAAGACATAAATTGAAATCGGCTTCGAAATGAACACATCCCCTCACTAAGATTCGTATATGAGTGCAGTAAACGTAGCAGTACTTCTGAACAGAGCGAACTCCCACCTGGGCGCTCAATTTCAAAGTCCGACAGTGCCTTAGGTTCAGGAAAATCGGAAGTTGCAGACCGATATTTAATTCGGTGGTCGTAGGAAAGCGGTAAGAAAACTGTCCAATGGTATCTCTTTAGTTTCTGTATAGCACAACTTGTTTGCCAGAAATTAATGTAAAAAAGTTTTACAGTTCACTATTTCACACTTGGCGAGTCAGACGCCGCAAAAATTCTTATTTTGGCTAGCTATTTCCAAGCCTAGCGCTGACAGATAGCGGGCATGACTACAGTGCCTAAGAACACCGCGTCTCATTTATAAAGCGTTGCTGAATTCACATTTCTCTTAGTTACAAAGAAATTTACTTTTATGCCCACCGTTCAAATATTCCAAATAAATCATTAAATCAATACATATACAGGCTGAGGCAGGAGGAAAGATACCTGCTTTGGGGGTGATAACGCTGGCGATCCAAAAAAAAAAAAAAAAAAAAACTGCATATGGAGATATGTCCTACTCTGAATGATTTCCGAAGCGATCAAAAAAAAAAAAAAAAAAAAAAAAAAAAAAAAAAAAAAAAAAACTGCGTATGGAGATATGCCCTACTCTGAATGATTTCCGAAATAGAACACATTTTAATGTACATTGTTATTTTATCTCTGTATTATTCAAACATTGTCACTGTTTACAAGTACCACAGTAGTGTAGAGCAAGTAGAGACGAACAGCACACTTGTGGTCTATCAGGTCGGGAGACTACCTCAAATTGGCCTACAATAGCTACCTAAGCTACAGCGCATGCGCGTTGCGAGATATTTTCAATACTATCGCGCTTTCTTCGTGCAAACTACTAGTCGTACAGCAAAAGTGAATAAAACCTTTTTGAAGAAAATTTAATGTAGCTTAATTTTGTACTGCGGCACGTTTTCGCTGGAGAGTGCGGTTTTCGAGTTATTAAAGGGAAAAAGCAGAAGAGTGATGCTAAATGTGTTCCATCGCGGAAACAATTCAGAATAGGTCATATGTCCATAAGTAATCTTTTGTTGAGAATCACCATCGCCCCTCAAAGAATGCACCTTTCCTCCTGACTCACCCTCGTACACAGATAACCCTCTCCCTTGCAGTCATCTGCAGCCTACAAAATACAATACACACTGTTGGTTTCCCTGTTGCTAAAAAGAAGTGCGCATTGAAACCTTTTCGCAACACTGACTTACACAAATAAAACACGATTACACATTAACATAAAATGTAAGTCTGCAGTTATTCGGATTCGTCTTTTTACGAACTTTCACCTAATGGTCACGTAAGCTACAAACATGCACCATACTCACAGAGCAAAAGCCTTTATTAATGACCGGTTTAAAACAGAGTTAATATAGCTATGAAAAACAGTGAATACTGTATAATAACTCAACCAGGTCTGGAAGTGCCTACACCGCGCTGACTTCATAATAGGTGCTACTGCGGAGAGTTTCGATTTCTGGCTTAATTTGTTTAGCTGTAAAATTGTTTATTGCTGGTTCCGTTAAAACCATTAATGTGTCTTACCAGGGGGCCCACAGGTTACAATATAAACGGATATATTGCATTTTACACCTCTTCTGAGTTCATAGCACCTCAGGTTCCCATACAATTAATTTGTTAAGGAATTAGCATAAGAGACAGTTATTAACACTTCCGTAACTTGCGTAGTTTTTTTGCGGATCAAAGCATTGTAAGTGGTGATAGACTCGTCACATCAACAGGCTCAGTTTGTTAGCTTTTGAATTAATGTAGCGTTCAGTCATGGACTGTGCGGGTGGTCCCGGCGGAGGTTCGAATCCTCCCTTGGGCATGGGTGTGTGTGTTTGTCCTTAGGATAATTTAGGTTAAGTAGTGTGTAAGCTTAGGGACTGATGACCTTACAAGGGAACCTCCCCATCGCACCCCCCTCAGATTTAGTTATAAGTTGGCACAGTGGATAGGCCTTGAAAAACTGAACACAGATCAATTGAGAAAACAGGAAGAAGTTGTGTGAAACTGTGAAAAAATAAGCAAAATACACAAACTGAGTAGTTCAAGGGAAGATAGGCAACATTAAGGAGGATGGGAGAGCAGGAACGCCGTGGTCTCATGGTAACGTGAGCAGCTGCGGAATGAAAGGTCCTTGGTTCAAATCTTCCATCGAGAGAAAAGTTTAATTTTTTATTTTCAGTTTATGTGACAAACTCTTATGTTTTCATCCCTTTTTTGGGAGTGATTATCACATCCACAAGAAAACCTAAATCGGGCAAGGTAGAAGAATCTTTTTACCCATTCACCAAGTGTACAAGTTAGGTGGGTCGACAACATATTCCTGTCATGTGACGCACATGCCGTCACCAGTGTCGTATAGAATGTATCAGATGTGTTTTCCTGTGGAGGAATCGGTTGGCCTATGACCTTGCGATCAAATGTTTTGTGTTCCCATTGGAGAGGCACGTCCTTTCGTCTACTATTCGCACGGTTTTGCGATGCGGTCGCAAAACACAGATACTAAACTTATTACAGTGAACAGAGATGTCAATGAACGAACGGACAGATAATAACTATGCAAAAATAAAGAAAGTAATATTTTCAGTCGAGGGAAGACTTGAACGTAGGACCTCTCGCTCTGCAGCTGCTAACGCTACCACGAGGCCACAGCGCTCCTAACCTTGCATTTTCCATTATGTTGCTTATGTCGCCCATGGACTACTCAGTTTGTATATTTTGCTTATTTTTTCACAGTTCCACACAACTTCTTCCTGTTTTCTCAATTGATCTGTGTTCAGTTTATCAAGGCCTATCCACTGTGACAACTTATAACTAAATCTGAGGGGGGTGCGATGGGGAGGGTCCCTTGTTAGCAGTTAAGTCCCATAAGATTTCACACACATTTGAACATTTGAATGTAGCGTTGCTGGGTGGTCTCCTACTAAATATCTAAGATTTTCGGGTAGAAATATTTCATTTCAGTGAGTATTCTCGCCATTACTCCCCTTCTGTTCCGTAAGTGCAGATGAGGCGTATTTTGGCGGCAGGGAAATCTACCAAGCGTGTCCACGTCTTGCGCACTGCTCGTGCACGCGTACCGTCTAAACAGGCCACGCCGCACGTCAACAGGTGCAGTATTGTCTCAGCAGTGCTGTGCCGATTCTTTTTGTCATATACACAAATTTGTTAGTCGTTTCAGGCTGTCGGTGATACTATTAAAATAGCGCTGTTCGCTTTTCCCATTTTATGCAGTAACACAATATTTCAAAGCAATCGAAATTTTACGAATAAACATCACTCGTTCCTTTAAAGCTTTATTTAAAAATAAAATTTTTTAGGTCTGCTGCTGTGACAGATTGATAAACTAGTTTTGTACCCGATTATTAGTAAAAAAAATCCAGGTAAATGCAAGAAGGACTCACGCACATAAGGTTCCGTACAAACTTAATCAAGTACATAAATAGTTCACCCATCCACGGGATACAGAGTTTCGACGGGTTTTGTATGTTCTCGATGTCATGTCGTTACAGGTAAGGTATTAAAATATGTGACATAACCGATAGTATCTTTTGATCGCACTGACGCCGAAGCTTTAGTGTTTTACACAATAAAGAGACTGTGGACCTTAGGATGTGACATAAATTTGAAGTTGATGCGTCTACCCGCTACTGAGAAAAAGGGGTGTCAACCAACGGACAGACAGGTAGATAACAAATAAGAAAAAAAAATTCTTCTGAGACACTTCCAAATAAACAATTTTCGATTTGTTTTTCTTTTTTTAGTTCTACTGTGAAACCTTTCTACTTGCCAAATTTTACGATGCTAGGTCAACGGGAAGTATCCTACACGTTTTGATGAGTGGGCTTTCGAGTATCGAAACATATGACATAAATGGTTGTGTTTTTTTACTGCTTTGACTTAGAAGCTTAAGTTTTTTAAACCGCCGAGGAACCACAGACCTTAGGATGTGACATTAATTTCATCTTGATATGTCTACCCGTTCCTGAGAAAAGTCGTTCGTAACAGACTGAGGGACAGAGAGACGGACAGTCTGATAAAAGACGACAATTTTCTTGTGAGGTAATCACAAGTTAACAATTTTCGAATTTTTTCTTTTGGTTGTACTGCGAAACATTTCATCTGGCCAGATTTGATGGTTCTAGGTCAACGGGAAGTACCATAAAGGTTTTGATGAGTGAATTTGCCTAAGTAAAATACGTGATCGTTTAAGGTTTTTAAACCGTCAAGGGACTATAGATCTTAGTATCTGACACAAATTTGAAATTGATTCGTCTACCGGCCACTGAGAAAAAGGAGTTTAAACAGACGAACGGACAGACAGATAAAAAATGACAAAAAATTTTTCCCGTAAGATAATTACAGATTAACAGTTTTCGGATTTTTCCATTACTTGTACTGTGAAACATTGCTTCTTGCCAAATTTTACGATTCAAGTCAACGGGAAGTACCCTATAGCTTTCGATGCGTGAATTTCTCTGCATCAAAATATGTGACATAAATCATTGTATCTTATGACAGCACTGACTTGAAAGCTTAAGGTTTTTAACCACCCAAGGGACCATAGACCTTAGTATCTGACATGAACTTGAAATTGATGCGTCTACACGTGACTGAGAAAAATCGGTCTAAACAGACAGACAGTTAGACATTCAGATAACAAATGACAAACAATTTTTTTTCGTGTAAGATATTTACAAATTCATAGTTTTCGGATTTTTCCCTTTAGTAGCATTGTGAAACATTGCTTCATCCCAAATTTTCTGATTCTAGGTCAACGGGAAGTGCCCTATAGGTTTTGACGAGTGAATTTGCGTGTATCAAAATATGTGACGTAACTGGCCATATCTTATGCTTGCATTGACTTAACAGCTTAAGGTTTTTAATCAACTAAGGGATCACAAACCTTAGTGTCTGACAAATATTTGAAATTGATACCTCTACTAGTTACTGAGAAAAAGCGGTCTATGCAAACGGACGAAGAGGGACAGTCAAATAACAAATGGTTATACTTTTTTTCCTGTTGGACACTTACAAAATAACAAATAACCTAAGCAATTTTATGTGTCGGACAATTAAAAATTAACCGTTTCCGAAACTTTTCTTCAGTTGAACTGAACAACATTGCTTCTTGCCAAATACCATGATTCTATGTCAACGGGAAGTACACTATAGGATTTGATGAGTGAGTCTGCGAGTATGAAAATGTGTGACATCAAGGCCGTATGTTTTGACAGTATTGGCTTAGACCTAAAAGATTTGTAAATAATCAACGGGCTATAGCTCTTAGTTCCTGCCATTAATTTGAAATTGATACGTCAACCAGTTACTGAGATTAAGGGGTCTAAGCCGATGGATCGACTGACAGACGGTCAGCTACCCTACAGCTTTTGGTGAGTGAATCTGATTGTACGAAAATATGTGACACAAAGGCCGTTTCGTATGATTGCAATGACTAAAAAGCTGTAAGGTTTTTAAACCGCCAAAGGACCGTAGACCTTAGTCTCCGACACAAATTTGAAATTGATGCGTCTTCCCGTTACTGTCCAGACAGTCGTATAACAAAAGCCAAACAATTTTTTTTTCGTGTAAGATAATTACAAATTACCAGTTTTAGGATTTTTTCCTTTAGTTTTACTGTGAAGAATTGCTTGTTGCCAAATTTGATGATGATAGGTCAACGGGAAGTGCACTATAGCTTTTAATGAGTGAATTTGCGTGTATCAAAATAAGTGACATACATGGCCATAACTTTGATTGGATTGACTAAAACCTTTCAGCCTCTTGAACCGCCAAGGGAACATAGACCCCAGTATGCGACATATTTCAGCTTGATACGTCTACATGTTCCTGTGAAAAAGGGGTCTCAACAGACGGACGGACATGCAGACAGTCTGACAGCAAATGACAAAAATTTTTTTCATATGGGAAAATAACAACTTAATAGTTTTCGGATATTTTCCTTTAGTTATATCGTGAAACCCTGCTTCTTGCCGAAATTCATCATTCCGGGTCAATAGGAAGTATCATATAGCGAGTATCGTAGTGTGTGACATGAAAGGTCGTATCTTTTGATTACATTGGCTTAGAAGTACATGATATTGAAACCACCAAGGGACTGTAGATTTTACTACATGACATTAATTTGAAATTGTTACGTCTACTTGTTACTGAGTAAAAGTAGTTTTAGC
This sequence comes from Schistocerca americana, assembly GCF_021461395.2. Lineage (NCBI taxonomy): Eukaryota > Metazoa > Arthropoda > Insecta > Orthoptera > Acrididae > Schistocerca > Schistocerca americana. The sequence continues at coordinate 1,250,022,965 of NC_060119.1, read as the reverse complement.
CGACGGGTAGACAGACAGCCGAATAACACAAGACAAATAATTTTTTTTCGTGTAAGCCAAAAACAAATTAGGTATTTTCGGATATTTTTCTTTAGCTGTGTTGTGATGCGAGGTGCCGGGGCTAGGAGTGTATTTAACACTAAATTCTTCTAGAATCTTCATATGTAAATGATGCTCTAAGCCCTCCTCCCCTATTTTAACTCCGACTTTTGCTGTTGCACGTGGATTAAAAAGAAACGCGAACTGACTGTAATCGACCCTGCAAGTGGAATAGAAAAGAGTTTGGCACCTGCAATAATTTAATTTGATAAATAAGTTAAATAAAGGAAAGTTTCATTAACGTAGTGAGAAATGAAAGGGTTGCTCTACCGATTAACAGAATGAAAGTTCTGTCCAAAATAACAATATGATTTATTATGACTAAACTCAAAATAATAAACAAAACACAAGAAACATTTACAATACATCAAATTGGCTCAAACTGGATACTCAAATGAATGCTATGAAGGTGAAGTTGTCCCTAAACTATATTGTGACATTTATGACGAAGTGGTATGTGGAGCCAATTCCTTGCAACTCAAATCTTAAGAGAAACACACACCCAACCCAACATTAATTGCTGCTACAGTAGTGAGAACTCAAACAGTGAACACCCAAGACAGTACAAAGTTAGAAAAAGACGAACAGGCGCGCTCTGTTGAGCTCTGATTATCACCTAGGAAAATCCCTAATCTGCCGGTGCTGCGGACTTACATTACCAAGCTGTCTTCTTAACTGGAAGAAAACGATCTGGCGTACCGGAGGCTATGGCTGGTTGCTTCGACGTCCCGTCATGGTAATGATAATGTCGCGAGTATAGCCCGAAAGAAATTATCCTGGTCTGGTTGTTCCAGACTAAAGACTTCCTAGCAATACAAATGCTCCTCTGAGCGAGATGAAGAAGGTACAGTGATTTATTTTAACAAGCGAAGTAAGGGATTCGTTTTTACCGGTTGAGGTACGAAACCCTGAAAACGAAAAAAAAGTCTTATAACAGACGGCTAATAAATATCTAAAAATAAAGATTATTCAGAACTTTTCTCTTCCGTGGTCTCGACAGGCCAAGGTCCTGCTTCTGTCAAATAAGGACACATGCTAGTAGACGTTTCCACTTCATACAGGAGGCGTAACACGATCTTCCCACTAACAACCAACATTCAAATGCAATTTCTGGATGAGAAACCCACTGTGTAATTCTGTAATCTTTCCTTTCATACAGTACTTCGTGCAACTCTACTGAAATGCTAAACACTTACATATCCAGACATGTAGCATATTCCATGTCAATTGATGTTGACGCAATCTTAAAAGCCGAACAGTGTAGCTATTTTTGCCGGCCGGAGTGGCCGAGCGGTTCTAGGCGCAACCGCGCGTCCGCTACGGTCGCAGGTTCGAATCCTGCCTCGGGCATGGATGTTTGTGATGTCCATAGGTTAGTTAGGGTTAAGTAGTTCTAAGTTCTAGGGGACTGATGACCACAGCAGTTAAGTCCCATAGTGCTCAGAGCTATTTTTTTTTTTTTGTAGCTATTTTTGTCAGCTGTGGTTGAGCTGCGTCTGAGTAGCTGCTACGCAGGTCTCCCTGGTTTCGTAGTTGGGTGCTAATTCTGCTATCGATCCGTGACGGGTGCTTTCCGCGGCCGTGTTGCTGGACGGGGGGAGTCCGCGTCATGGACCTCGCTGGGGCGAGTTCCCACCCCTCGCCAGCTCCACCCCGGCGAGTCTACAGCGATCGATCGCCGCTCTCTTCGTGCCCGCCGCCCCCACGCACCCCTCCCTCCATCCCCTCCGTAGCCTCGCGTGAGCGCCACGCCCCCCGAAAACAAGCTTCAGCCCGTGCAGGGCGGATACCGCGCTGTCCGATTCTCGCCCCGTCGCCTCCAGCCGGCTGGAACGACGCGCGGCGACAGACCTGCCACCTTCTGGACAGCCGCGCGGAAAATCTGGCCGACTGGCTTCACCCCCCGTCACGCTCACGCTAGCGTGCTGGCAGGCAATTTCGAGAAAGTGGTGATCAGAACTTGAATTGGACATAACATATTGTAGATATTCTGAAACCTGTAAGAGGTTTCCACCCAGCATATGCATAAAGTATGAAGAAAAGCATTCTAGTGGTTACAATGAAATATCAACAAAGTTAATTAAGGCATGTTCTTGTGAGTTTAGTACAATTCTAAGTTACTTGTGTAACCAGTCAATTATAACTGAGACATTTCCTGACTGGCTAAAATATGCAGATGTTAAGTCTCTATTCAAGAAAGGGGATAAAGAGATACCATCAAACTACAGACCGATTTAACTTTTGCCAGCATTCTCAAAAATTTTAGAAAAAGTAATGTACAGGCAGCTTCTCAACCATCTGACCACAAATAACATATTATCAAGAACACAGTTTGGATTTCTGAAGGGTTCTGATATCGAGGCTATTTACACCTATAGTGAAAATGTACTTAGTTCGTTAAATAACAAATTACAAGCAGCAGGTATTTTCTTTGATTTGTCAAAGGCATTTGATTGTGTGAACCACAGCATCCTTATAAATAAATTACAATTCTATGGTGTCATGGGCACTGCTGCAAAATGGCTCAAGTCATACCTCGCTAACAGGAAACAAAGGGTGTCAGTGCAAGGGACTAGTGAATTAAGTCATCAGTCATCATCGGAATGGGAAAAAATTACATGTGGTGTCCCACAAGGATCCATCTTAGGGCCATTACTTTTTCTTGTGTACATTAATGATCTCTCATCAGTTACACTGCCAGAAGCGGAGTTCGTTTTGCTTGCAGATGACACAAGTATAGCAATAAATAGTATGTATAGTGTAGTTCTAGAAAGATCTGCTAATGATATTTTCATGGATATTAATAAATGGTTTAAAGCCAACTCACTGACATTAAACTTCGAAAAGACTCACTATATGCAATTCAGAACCTGTAAGACGTTTCCACCCAGCATATGCATGAAGTACGAAGAAGAGCAGATAGAAGAGGTTGACAGTCTTAAATTCCTGAGATTACAACTTGATAATAAATTCAATTGGGAGGAGCACACCACAGAACTGCAGAAATGCCTTAACAAATCTGTGTTTGCAATTCGAGTGTTAGCAGACATAGGTGACATAAAAATCAAAAAGCTGGTATACTTTGCCTACTTTCATTCCATAATGTCATATGGTGTAATATTTTGGGGTAACTCTTCAAGGCAAACGAAAGTTTTCAGAGTCAAAAAACGTGTAACACGTATTATTTGTGGAGTAAATTCACGGACGTCCTGTACAAACCTCTTCAAAGAACTGGGTATACTAACTACTGCCTCTCAGTATATTTACTCCTTAATGAAATTTGTCCTAAATAATATATCTCTCTTCCCAACAAACAGCTCAGTTCATACATACAATACCAGGAACAAAAATGATCTGCACAAGGACTTAAAAGCACTTACTTTAGTTCAAAAAGGGGTCCACTACTCAGGAACACTCATCTTCAATAATTTGCCAGCAAACATAAAAAATTTAGTTACAAATACAGATCACTTTAAAAGGATCCTGAAAGACTTACTAGTGGCTAACTCCTTCTACTCCATTGACGAATTTTTTAATAGAAACAAATGATGTATTGTATATATTCATACTATTAGTATTGTTATTTCAGATTTTTTTTTTAAAAAAAACTGACTTGTTCCACATCGGCGAGGATCTCCTCAGCACGGATCTATGGAACAAAAAACTAATCTAATCTAATCTAACGATGTTTGCTCTCCTTGTAATTACCAATGAGACAACCAGAAATCTGGCTTAATTTAGAAACGTTCCTTCATTAGTCTCATATGAAATAACTTTCTTGGGCAAATTTTCCATGGCACATATAGCTACTGCCAAGACAAACTCTGGTGTCCATTCTCCATCCTCATGTGAGGAAGTATTTAAAAAATTAGGGATGATAATAACAACTTCACAGGAGATCTGCTCTCTTATGGAGTCTGTTGTGAATACTGAGACGTCTTTTGAAAATAGTAGTAGCGTTCATAAATATAACACTAGGAACAAAGATAACCTCCACCATCCAGAAAATTGTCTTGCACAAACAAGGGCAACGTATGCATTCACTAATATGTTTGGCCACTTCCCTCGCTAATTAAGGGTGCTGACAAATAATGGAAGTTGAGAAAACAAATTCGTCTTCTTCATAGATGAATTTCTGAGTAGACAGTATGCACATAGATGAGTTACGTTTATCAAGTTTTCTTATTGACAAAGACCTTAGAAAACCCATTTATGTAAACGCCCAGTATGTGGCATGTTTCCACAGAAAAGATGTATCTCATTTGTAAACCCAGTGAGACGTTCCATACCTACATCTACATCTACATTTATACCCTACAAGCCACCTTACAGTGCTTGGTGGGGTGTATTTGTCGTACTTCTTTCTTTCCACTCCTGGCCTGTTTCATTCACGAATGGCGCGTGGAGAAAATGACTGTCGGTAAAGCTCCGTGTAATTGTTGTTGTGGTCTTCAGTCCTGAGACTGGTTTGATGCAGCTCTCCATGCTACCCTACCCTGTGCTTGCTTCTTCATCTCCCAGTACTTACTGCAACCTACATCCTTCTGAATCTGCTCAGTGTATTCATCTCTTGGTCTCCCTCTACGATTTTTACCCTCCACGCTGCCCTCCAATGCTAAATTTGTGATTCCTTGATGCCTCAGAACATGTCCTACCAACCGGTCCCTTCTTCTTGTCAAGTCCCCCTAATTCTATTTAATACCTCGTCATTAGTTATGTGATCTACCCATCTAATCTTCAGCATTTTTCTGTAGCACCACATTTCGAAAGCTTCTATTCTCTTCTTGTCCAAACTATTTATCGTCCATGTTTCACTTCCATTCATGGCTACAATCCATACAAATACTTTCAGAAACGACTTCCTGACACTTAAATCTATACTCGATGTTAGCAAATTTCTCTTCTTCAGAAACGGTTTCCTTGCCATTGCCAGTCCACATTTTATATCTTCTCTACTTCGACCACCATCAGTTATTTTGCTCCCCAAATAGCAAAACTCCTTCATGGCATCAAATTTCCTTACTTTTCTCATTGAGGCCATTTCATGAGATGTACATGGGACAAAGTAATATACTGCCCAACTATTGTTGGAACGTGAGCTCTCGAAATTTCAAATGGTTCCAATGGCTCTGAGCACTATGGGACTTAACGTCTGAGGTCATCAGTCCCCTAGAACTTAGAACTAATTAAACCTAACTAACCTAGGGACATCACACACATCCATGCCCGAGGCAGGATTCGAACCTGTGACCGTAGCAGCAGTGCGGTTCCGGGCTTCGAAATTTCAACAGCAAACATCTCTTTGATGTACAACGCCTCTCTTGTAGCATCTGCCACTATAGTTTGTTCAGAATCTCCATAATTCTCTCCCGACGAGTAAACGATCCCGTGGTGAAATGCGCAGTTATTAGTTGGATCTTCTCCATTTCTTCTACGAGGGCGTGCTGAAAAGGGATGCCTATGAATTTTTTATTTCACACTCTTAAGTCTTTTTAAATGGAAGAAACGTTATTAACATCCCTATTCTTCATGTCTACTTATTAATTTCTCAACATAGTCACCATGGTGACGAAGACATTTCTCCAGAGAGACCAGTTTGCTGAGACTGTCACTGTAGGATGTTTGACTTTGCCGACGGAGCCACAACCTCACCTCTGTTTGCACAGTTCATCACTGTCAATGTGAAGTCCTCGAAGGTGTTCTTTAAGTTTTGGAAATAGATGAAAATAGCTGGGGCTGAGTCGGGACAGTACGTAGGATGAACGATGACAGGTGGGAACCAAGGCGTCGGATTGTTGCAGATATCTCAACGCTCATGTGTGGTCTGACATTATCACGCTGGAGGAGAAGCTGCTCCATCTGTCGTCGAAGTCTTCGAATTCGTGCTTTCAGTTTTCTGAAGGCCTCGCAGTACCATGCAGAGACTATGGTGGTGCCTTTAGGCATGATTAATTCCAAATGCACCATACTTTGAACATCCCAGAAGACTGTGAGCATGACGGCCTGCTGATGGCAAGTGCTTGAACGTTTTTGGCGGCGGTGATCCTTAGCAGCTGAACTCTACTGATGATCTCTTGCTGAACCCAGCTTTCATCAGCTGGCATAAATTGTTAAGGAACCCAGAACCCTCACCCTCTAAAACGAAAAAGAAATTGTTGACAGATATCCAGTCTCCTCTGTTTCAGGCGACGAGTGAGCATTCGAGGCTGTTTCTCATGCACTGACCTAGTTACGCCACACACTGCCATGTAACACACTACAATTTGGACCCCTCTAGCGGCAGAGGCTTGCAACTAGCGTCAACGAAGCGGGACAAGTTGACCAAGTAATATCCATTACATGTAATACCTCAACCGATATCGAGTAATATGCATTACATATAATGCCTCAACCGATACCGGGTAATATGCATTACATGTAATAGCTCAACCGATACCGAATAATATCCATACATGTAATACCTCAACCTGTATTGAGAACAAAAAAAATTCGGAGGTATTACTTTCCAGCACACCCTCGTTATTTGTGAATAGTAACAGCCCTATAATACCATCTTAAGGTGCTCCACGTCATGCCGATTTGTCACAAGTATAATCCATGGACACCACTCGATCTTTCTCTTTGTTATCAGATTTAAATATTGCGTTCATATACATTTAAATAGAGCAGTTATTCATTATACCTAGTCGAAATTTATTCCAAATCTGTCACCACTTACTTACGAACGTCCAGCGACAGCAATTTCTTGCAGACAAAAGCATCAGCGTCAGCGTACAACCTTATAACACTGCTCATGCTATCTGTTAAATTTTTTATGTGGTTATGTGAACAACAGAGGTTCTGTTACGCTTCCTTCACACATCCCATGTTACTCTCATACCTGTAGAACATTCGCGTCCAGCAGAACGTATTAGATTCAACGAGCCAAATATTTCTTGAGTGCTCGAGGAAATCTCATATCTGTAAGCCACTCCGTATGGTAGCATCTTGATTAATTGTTAACATTGCTTCTATGCGGCTTGCTCTCGATCACCCTTAAATGCAGTCGATAACAACAAAAGACACAGTAACATCGTTTATTCATTCTGTCAAACTAAAGTTTTCCGAGACAAGGGTGTCACTTTGTTAGGCTGATCCCATTTACACAATGAAAAAAGATTGCAAATATATGCCGAAACACCAGAGAAAAATCACCTGTAAACTCTTACGAGATAATTCTCATCTAAATCTACGTCTCTACTCCACGAACCACCACGAAGCGCATGGCAAAGGGCACTTCCCATGAGGGATGTCTGCATACATTTATCCAAGGAGAGGCGTAGGGGGCCGGGGGAGGGGAGGGGGGGACAAGAATATGAAATTGACATTGTTGATATAAATGACCTGGTCAGTTTCGAGGCGTGTAATGCCACAAAATCTAAATGTTATTGGCGACACGAAAAACTTTTTACATCCCAGGGAATTGCGGAGTATGAGACTTCTATCATGAATAAAAACTCTGTACTGCAGATTCCAAAGTTGGGGATGGGAAAGGGGGGGGGGGGTGGGGGGGGGGGCGTGATGCGTACAGGTACCTCATGTTGCCTCCTCCCCCCTGCGGAGGTCTATGCTTTCCATTGTACAATGTGTTAGGGCATCTTCCCGTTCCACTCACGTATGGAGCGAGGGAAGCGTAGGAAGCACACACTGCCACACACTTGAGAGTGATCTGCAGAATATTTTTGCAGATTTGGATGTAGAATATGTCGTAAAACAATACACACGTACAAAAGAAGGAGATATGCTATTATTCCTCCTACAGATCCTAAGTGATGCGGCCTTCATGGATGTGGAATAAGTCAAAAAAGTGTTAAAGGTATTTTTATTTAAGAGGTAATAAGAAAATTATCACAAAGCACGTAATCGTATAACACAAAGAGGTTGTTGTTGTTGTTATTTTGGTCATCAGTCCAGAGACTGGTTTGATGCAGCTCTCCATGCTACCCTATCCTGTGCTTGCTTCTTCATCTCCCAGTACCTACTGCAACCTACATCCTTCTGAATCTGTTTAGTGTATTCATCTCTTGGTCTCCCTCTACGATTTTTACCTCCACGCTGCCCTCCAATACTAAACTGCTGAACCCTAGATGCCTCAGAATATGCCCTACCAACCGATCCCTTCTTCTAGTCAAGTTGTGCCACAAACTTCTCTTCTCCCCAATGCTATTCAACACCTCCTCATTAGTTATGTGATCTACCCATCTAATCTTCAGCATTCTTCTGTAGCACCACATTTCGAAAGCTTCTATTCTCTTCTTGTCCAAACTATTTATCGTTCACGTTTCAGTTCCATATATGGATACACTCCATACAAATACTTTCAGAAACGACTTCCTAACACTTAAATCTATACTCGATGTTAACAAATTTCTCTTCTTCAGAAACGCTTTCCTTGCCATTGCCAGTCTACATTTTATATCCTCTCTACTTCGAGCATTATCATTTATTTTGCTTCCCAGATAGCAAAACTCATTTACTACTTTAAGCGTCTCATTTACTAATCTAGTTCCCGCAGCATCACCCGATTTAATTCGACTGCGTTCCATTATCCTCGTTTTGCTTTTGTTGATGTTCATCTTATATCCTCCTTTCAAGACACTGTCCATTCCGTCCAGTTGCTCTTCCAGGTCCTTTGCTGTCTCTGACAGAATTACAATGTACCGGCGAACCTCAAAGTTTTTATTTCTTCTCCATGGATTTTAATCTCTACTCCGAATTATTATTTTGTTTCCTTTACTGCTTGCTCAATATACACACTGAATAACATCACTCCCTTCCCAACCACTGCTTCCCTTTCACGCCCCTCGACTCTTATAACTGCCATCTGGTTTCTGTACAAATTGTAAATAGCCTTTCGCTCCCTGTATTTTACACAAAGAGGTACGTATTGCTAATTCTTGCGCTATTGTGGGCACACATCGACAATGAGGAACTCAAATTAAATTACTTCTTTACATAAATCATATTACTGCACTGAAGAAATTGAGAAGTCCGAATTTCAGTAATACTGTCGTTACCTGATATTGCATTAGCCATATATACATCACTTTATTCTTCTAAGAAAGTCATCAATGCACTAGAAGACGTTGGATACTCTTAAACTGAATTTTAATAATGCCTAAACTTTTTTGTGGCTGCTGGAAAGTTTTTGAAACTGTTTTTTCCTGAATATTTAGCACCATTCTGGACTGAAGTAACTGACATTAATTATTTACGTAGATTATTCTTATTTCTAGTACTGATTCCAGAAACTGATCAGTTGGTTTGAAAAAGGTGGTGTATTCCCGTATTTATGGCAATTTTAATTAAGGAAGAAATACAGTGTGTCCCAAAATAATATATCTACTTTTTGAAATTGAAGCTCTCTTTAATTCCAGCAGATATGAGATTTTTATGAGTAATAATTCAGAAGTCGCCGAAAAATTTAGCATCGCTTCCTTTTGTTGCAAGGATAGGAATTAACATGACGTTATCGTTTGAAGAATTGAAACGGTTCTGAAATGTTACTGGAAAACAGTAATTTTCGGCAGCTAATTTTATATTTGTGTTCCTGCTTAAGAGTAATAAGTTCCTTTTATTGCTTGTCTTATGTTTACGTACATATGTTCTTATCCAAGAGTCTTACGTTGGTTCAACGAGGCTGTAGAGTTGAATCTGGAACACCGCCACCTTCACGGTTAACAACTACAAAATTCGATATGAGTTTGACGTCGATGAAACACTGCATGTGTGAAGACGAGCGTGGCTGAAGACAGAGACGTCCAACAGACAACGAAAATGTTGATACAGTGGTTGAGTCGTACACACCGTCGCCGAAAACATCGTGACACTGAGCTCAGTAAAACCAGTGTTCTCAGAATGTTGCGTACTCAGGGACAGAAATCTCACATTCTGAAACTTCTCCATGTTCTCAACGAGAATGCAGCCGATAGATATATTTTTCTGAGTGAGTCATCAACATATGTGAAGATTAACGTTTCCATGCTCTAATTTTTAAAGCTAAAGCCATATTTAAACTTAACGGAACAATTAACTGCCATAATTCCGTCTAATGGGATGACGAAAATTCTTATGCAACTGGAGAAAGGTACGTAAACGTACTAGGAGTATAAGTACTGGTGTAGTGTATCGTTTAGGACAGCGTTTCTCAACCGCTGTGTCGTGACACACTGGTGTGTCGCGATTACATGCCATGCGTCTCGCGAGAATTTTAGTGCCTTCTAATTTTCCGCAGCTAATTTTCTATTTGTGTTCCTGCTTAAGAGTATTAAGTTCCTTTTATTGGTTGTCTTATGTCTACGTTCATATGTTCCTATTCAAGAGTCTCACGCAATAAATTTGTATCTCATTGTTATTCCATAATTTAAGAAAAGGTGTTGTACCGTACATGCTTTTGTTTGCTTTTGTTGTATCTAGGAAAAAGTCACCTGTCGGGGCGTCGCAGAAGTCTGATACGTACTATGTTGTGCCCCAAGGGAATAAAAAAGGTTGATAAAACGTGGGTCCCGAGGCTTATTCGGTCTGTTCATCTTTGAAGAGACTGCCAGAAATGAGTCTTATCCAGAAACGTTGCACATGATAATATCAGGTCTTAATGATATTTTTGATAATGAAGATAATTACTTTCAACTTGATCTGAGGATATTTCTCGATAGCTCATCCTCTTCGAAATGCATAGAACAAAGAGAAACTGCCGTGTGGTATCCATCTCGGTCACTGGATTTAACTCCTTCACACTTCCGTCTTTCGGGTACTGTCACGAACGCAGAGTACACTGCAGAACCATAAATGGTTCAAATGGCTCTGAGCACTATGGGACTCAACTGCTGAGGTCATTAGTCCCCTAGAACTTAGAACTAGTTAAACCTAACTAACCTAAGGACATCACAAACATCCATGCCCGAGGCAGGATTCGAACCTGCGACCGTAGCGGTCTTGCGGTTCCAGACTGCAGCGCCTTTAACCGCACGGCCACTTCGGCCGGCAGAACCATAAATACTGGGTCATCTAACAGAGCTAATTAATACTATTCCATTAGTAGCAACGAACTGGTATTCGCCCTGTTCTACGAGTGAGTCGTTTTCGACGATGCTTTGCTATGGAATGTGGTCTTTTTGAGCATATGCCTCCTTAAGTTACATTTTAATACATTCGATGCAAAAGCTTTTCATTTCCATCTGCTGTAATTAAAGAGATAATTTTTAAGAGTGTACATGTTACTGGCAAAGTCTGAAAGCCGGCATTTTATGGAATCCCGAGGCAGTATGTAGAATATCGAAAATCACGCAGGGTATGAAATGAATCTCATATAACACTTTGCCTAGGTATTTAATAGAATGACGGTTACGTTTAAAGCAAAGTATGAAAGATAATTTAAAGTCGTATATGGGAAACCTCATCGTCACCGAAGTCAAGAGAGCGTTGCAAAAGCGGACCAGGACGTAGAAAATATGTTGAAAACATGGATACAGTGCGAATACACACATTATTTTGGCACACCTTGCATATTGGGAAGAAGTAATTACTATGCCCAGTTCCTTGAACAGGCCTATACCGCAAGTTCTAGAATTCACACAGCAAATAATTCAAATTAAAAGCTTTTGAACTCTGAAAACTTCAGCTTCGTCTGATGAGTTAAGCGATCTTTCTGTGTCTGTTGTTACCGACTGCCTTTGAGGCTGATCAAGAACAAAGCACCTACATGCACAGTGCACTGAATGACATACACTCCTGGAAATTGAAATAAGAACACCGTGAATTCATTGTCCCAGGAAGGGGAAACTTTATTGACACATTCCTGGGGTCAGATACATCACATGATCACACTGACAGAACCACAGGCACATAGACACAGGCAACAGAGCATGCACAATGTCGGCACTAGTACAGTGTATATCCATCTTTCGCAGCAATGCAGGCTGCTATTCTCCCATGGAGACGATCGTAGAGATGCTGGATGTAGTCCTGTGGAACGGCTTGCCATGCCATTTCCACCTGGCGGCTCAGTTGGACCAGCGTTCGTGCTGGACGTGCAGACCGCGTGAGACGACGCTTCATCCAGTCCCAAACATGCTCAATGGGGGACAGATCCGGAGATCTTGCTGGCCAGGGTAGTTGACTTACACCTTCTAGAGCACGTTGGGTGGCACGGGATACATGCGGACGTGCATTGTCCTGTTGGAACAGCAAGTTCCCTTGCCGGTCTAGGAATGGTAGAACGATGGGTTCGATGACGGTTTGGATGTACCGTGCACTATTCAGTGTCCCCTCGACGATCACCAGTGGTGTACGGCCAGTGTAGGAGATCGCTCCCCACACCATGATGCCGGGTGTTGGCCCTGTGTGCCTCGGTCGTATGCAGTCCTGATTGTGGCGCTCACCTGCACGGCGCCAAACACGCATACGACCATCATTGGCACCAAGGCAGAAGCGACTCTCATCGCTGAAGACGACACGTCTCCATTCGTCCCTCCATTCACGCCTGTCGCGACACCACTGGAGGCGGGCTGCACGATGTTGGGGCGTGAGCGGAAGACGGCCTAACGGTGTGCGGGACCGTAGCCCAGCTTCATGGAGACGGTTGCGAATGGTCCTCGCCGATACCCCAGGAGCAACAGTGTCCCTAATTTGCTGGGAAGTGGCGGTGCGGTCCCCTACGGCACTGCGTAGGATCCTACGGTCTTGGCGTGCATCCGTGCGTCGCTGCGGTCCGGTCCCAGGTCGACGGGCACGTGCACCTTCCGCCGACCACTGGCGACAACATCGATGTACTGTGGAGACCTCACGCCCCACGTGTTGAGCAATTCGGCGGTACGTCCACCCGGCCTCCCGCATGCCCACTATACGCCCTCGCTCAAAGTCCGTCAACTGCACATACGGTTCACGTCCACGCTGTCGCGGCATGCTACCAGTGTTAAAGACTGCGATGGAGCTCCGTATGCCACGGCAAACTGGCTGACACTGACGGCGGCGGTGCACAAATGCTGCGCAGCTAGCGCCATTCGACGGCCAACACCGCGGTTCCTGGTGTGTCCGCTGTGCCGTGCGTGTGATCATTGCTTGTACAGCCCTCTCGCAGCGTCCGGAGCAAGTATGGTGGGTCTGACACACCGGTGTCAATGTGTTCTTTTTTCCATTTCCAGGAGTGTATTAACAAACGTGTAGTACAGAACGAGTATGTTTAAGTGTTGTAGAGAGTTCAGTGGAGGCAGAACAAATGTTCATGACGAATAGGGAAGTGGAAGACCTTCCATTTTGACTGATGAGCTGGTGCTACAATTGGAGGAAACTGTTCTTGAAGACCGCCAATTGAGACTGGATGAAATTTCTGCAATGTTTTCTCAACTCTACAGAAAACTCTTATACGACTCACTCACAGAAGCGCTGGGACACCGGAAACAAGAAAAATCGGGTTAGTAGCGTCCGCGAGTTTCTTGAGCGACTCAGATTGGAAGTTGAAGTTTTTCTGAACTCTATTGCGACTGAAAACGAAACGTGGGAGGCTCATTACACGCCGGAGACAAAAAGAGGGTCGTCCCAGTGGCGTCACACCAATTCCGCATCTGCCAAAAATTCAAAACTCAACTATCGAGCAACAAATATTATGGCCTCAGTGTTTTGAGACCGAAAAGGCATCATTTTGGTCAAATTTCTGCCTCAGGATGAGACCATCAACGCACAACGATTTTCTGAGACCTTAAAAAATCTCAAAAGGAGCAATCGAAACAAAAGGTCGGGAATGCAGACAAGAGGAGTGTGATAGCTGCACGATAACGCCCGTCCTCACACAGGCGTAGCCATCAAGGCGCTCTTGAACTCATTTGGTTGGGACATTCTGAACGTCCGCAGCTCGTGGTCGTGCGGTAGCGTTCTCGCTTCCCACGCTCGGGTTCCCGAGTTCGATTCCCGGCGGGGTCAGGGATTTTCTGTGCCTTGTGATGACTGGGTGTTGTGTGATGTCGTTAGGTTTAAGTAGTTCTAAGCTCTAGGGGACTGATGACCATAGATATTAAGTCCCATAGTGCTCAGAGCCATTTGAACCATTTGATATTATGACCACCCCCTGTATTTACCTGAATTGACGCCTTCAGATTATTATCTTTTTTCCTTCCTTAAGTCACACGTGAGTGGAATTAATTTTCAATCGACGAACAGTTGCAGAAAGAGGCTCTGATGAGGGGAAAGGAGGTGACGGTTGAGTTTTTCGTGGAGGGCATAAAGAAACTCGTGCCACGCATCACCACTTGCATTGAACGGGACGCCGATTGAACGGAAAAATAAACAAGTGTATCAACAATAACCTGTATGTTTTTTCAAATATACTTTTCCAAAAAAAAAAAAAAAAAAAGCAAAAATCTAGTACATTTACTTTCTGAACATGCCTCGTAAATCCTGCGTAAAGAGACACAAGTTAATAAAAAAAAGGCCAGACTGTTGCGGATGTAATCAGTCAAGTTGTCGTACGAGGGGCGTTTGAAAAGCCCATGCAAAAATAAAAACTACTTACGTGTTTGGGGTAAACTTTTTTATTTTCCGACATAGTTTCCTTTTAGACTTTACACTTCATCCAGCGCTGTTCTAATTTGTTGATTCCTTCCAAATAATAGGTACTGTCCAAGTCTGCAAAATAGCTATTAGTTGCTACAATCACCTCCTCGTTTGAATAAAATCTTTGTTCCGCCAGCCATTTCTTCAAATTAGGAAATAAATAGTAGTCTGAGGGAGCCAAATCTGGAGAATAGGGGGGATGTGAAAGGAGTTGGAATCCTATTTCCATTAATTTTGATACCACAACTGCTGTGTTGGTGCATTGTCTTGACGGAAAAGGACTTTTTTTGCGGTCCAATCGCCGGCGTTTTTCTTGCAGCTCGGTTTTCAAACGGTCCAATAACGATGAATAATATGCATCTGTAATGTTGTTACCCTTTTCCAGATAGTCGATGAGGATTATCCCTTGAGATTCTCAAAAGACAGGCGCCATAACCTTTCCGGCCGAAGGAATGGTCTTCGCCTTTTCTGGTGCAGTTTCTCCCTTGGTAACCCATTGTTTAAATTGTTCTTTGGTCTCAGGAGTATACCAATGTCTCCATGTTTCATCCACTGTGACGAAACGAAGCTTAAAGTCCTGCGGATTCTTTCTGAACAGCTGCAAACCATCCTTGCAACACTTCACACGATTCCGTTTTTGGTCAAGTGTGAGCAATCGCGGAACCCATCTTGCGGATAACTTTCTCATGTCCAAATGTTTATGCAAAATATTATGTACCCGTTCATTCGAGATGCCCACAGCACTAGCAATCTCACGCACCTAAACTCTTCTGTCATCCATCACCATAGCATGGATTTTATCAATGATTTCTGGAGTCGTAACCTGCACAGGGCGTACAGAATGTTCAGCATCACGTGTGCCGATATGGCCACTCCGAAAATTTTGAAACCACTTATAAACTGTTCTGATCGAAGGTTCAGAGACACCGTAATGTTTATCAAGCTTCTCTTTGGTTCCTGAGGCGTTTTGCGTTTCACAAAGTATTATTCAATCACCACACGAAATTCTTTTTCGTCCATTTTTTGACAATTAGTCGACTTTCTTGATTCACAGGAATGCCAAACACAAAGATATAGACCACTATGGCTGAAACTTTTGGTGTGTGTTATTTCCAAAGACGCTACTAACTAAGCATGACCTCGATACGCGCCGGTGGTGCCATCTCTCGGACTTTGCACAGACTTTTCAAACGCCTCTCGTATTTGCATTCGAACAGCGTTTTCGATTTGTTCAAGTTCTCGATTTTTCCCCTCTCCATGTCTGTGTCAGCGAGGTAGCATAGCCCGTTTCACGTTACTCAGCAATGAAGAGACAATGAAATTCGTTACAAATGTTGTGCTCTGGCACTGTTCGGTGCTCGTACTATTGTGGGAACTGCGGAGAAATCGGGTGTCAACACCCGCAGCGCTGGCCAGGGATGTAGGAGATTTTCCCTGACTGTAAGGGGAATACCGGAACTGTCCCCAACTATACCTTCCAACCCCCCCCCCCCCCCCTCCCACCCGTCACCCCCGAATTAATTCCCAACTGGGAGAAATAAGAACTCCGCAGTATCATAGATATATTAACAATAAAGAACCTGCAAAAAATATAAACTAGTAAGACCCAGCACAGATGAACGGCCTTGAGAGCGCCGCCCCAATCCTTCTGGACGAGGAGGAAAAGATATTAAGAAAAAGTACGGGGAGTTTTCGGGGAGTTCTGCGGGGCGCCGCTGCGCGGCGCTGTACGCTGGCCTCTCTGCAGCCGCCTGGGATCTGCAGCTGCGAGTAATTGGCTTCGCCGCGAGTTAGCGGCCGCTTCGGGAACTTTCTGCAGGGCTCCGGCGCTCTGGGAGACCGCGCCTTCCTGCGGCAGCCTTTGTGGCCTTATCTCTCAGCCCTCCGCTCGCAGAACTTGCTTTTTTGTTACAAACTACGTACGTGGCCAGCCCACAGGGCAGAAAAAGAGATGACGTGTTTCCTGTGTCTGGTGTTAGTTGCGCAACATACGCTGCCTCCATTAAGTGGTTTTTCGAGAAGTATTGAGATGACAGGCTAAAAATTTACAAATACAAAAAGATTAATGCAGAAACGTGCAAATTGGTCGTGCGATGTAAAAAACAATGCAAATAGCACGTTGGACTTATCAGTAGAGTAGACAGTATGACGATGAAAACAGAATATCATATCTTAGTCCACACCTACTTACAAAGGTTAAAGGTGAACCCAGCGAGGGACAGCTGCCCTCCCTCTCTACCCCTTCCTCGAACCTAAAAACAATTAATAATGATCTTAGCTAACCGGACTTCCGTCATACCCCAGCGCACAGATATGCATAACAATTCAGTGTAAAGAATGCCAGAACAAGTATTATTTATCAGCTGGTAGCCAGTGTATCCGTAGCCATTTGTCGTGAATCTCAAGACAATTTCGCCGTTCGCTGCTCTTTTCATTAGAAATTAAAATGCCAAATGAATGTGGATTCTAAAATAAGATTAAATAGTGACAGCCAAAATCGCAACTTTTTTTATTGGTAATGAATGGTTTCGGTTATCATAGCCGTCAATATCGAGGAGCCGCTGTAAACTACTAAAAGTAGATGATGACGGCTACCTTTTGGTAACAGAAATAAAAGAAATTACGATGTTGACTTTTAATAGCTGTTCTTATATAAACCAAAAAATTCTGAAATTCCAACATGTTAGCACAAATTTTTTGGATTGTAAAAGTTTCCAGAGACATTGTATCTTGATCAGGAAAACAGGATAGTTAAATGAATGTATGTTTATGAACATAAGAACATTCTGAGAATATAAAACACTACATTCTTTAACTTCGAACAATGAAAAAACCCTCGAGTCTAATTTTCTCATCCAATACTAAGAAAATTGTTTACGATAAAGTTCTTGTCTTGAGATGGGCGAAACTCCGCTGACAGTTTAATACATTGTATTTATTTCGATCTTCAGTCCGAAGACATACCAGCTCTTCAGGTCTCTGCCCATGTGGATCAACAAAGACTGACCATAATGCCTTTAGAAGCCATTGTTCATACCGCTACAATGGCTCAAATACTTCACCATGTATTACGACCGCAAAATCTTTCAATCCGCAACCCATAATATTTCAGAGACGACATTTCAGTATATCCTCTCAATAGCCACACCACAATTTATGAGATTCGATGCACTTCTCTGCACTTTATATATAAATTCCCATCACCTGACGTTGACACCGCCTCCATGCCCACCCACAAGGCTACCCTGTCTGAGACTCCTCACGTCCTCTCCGCCACTCGAAGCTATCGGGTTATCCTAAAAACTGGGAAAGGTAAAACCCATAGTGGATGCCCTGCTTGCGTAACTGTTTGAGATTTGACTTTCCTTATTGCGTTCCCAAGGAATAATCATTTCCAATAATATTTACATACTCTGTTATGATATCACAATATTATTTAATACACCTTTGAAGTCTACAGTGTGAAAATTCTGAGAGGGGCAGATATTGGTTCAGATCATTACATGGTAAAAATTAAAACTAAATTCACTCCGTTGACAAAGCAAAAATCCGTTCCCAAAAAGAAGACAACCTACGACGCTTATAAAATGATAAGTAACAAGAAGTACGAAGCACAAACAAGGAATACAAAAATAACAGATGAACTAGGAGAAATAGTTCCCAAGTTGAAACAAATAGCTGAACAGATAGCACTAGTAAATCCAGCGAAAAAACACCAATAGTGGAACAATGTGCGTGATAAAACAGTGGTATACAGACACCAAGACTGGTTAAGGTACCAGAGTCATAAAACAGAAGAATCACATTTGGACGTCACAGAACAAAGAAAGAGAATACAAAAAAATAATAAGAAGTGATAAACTACAAAACCAAAAAGATGTACTTCTAATGACAGAAATAAATAGCAAGAAAATAAACTCAGGGGATTACCTCATAACATTTAGCAGACAACTACAAAGGTTTGAGCCTCCATCTTTAATGTTAAAGGTTAAAAATAATAAGATGTCCTACAGCAGTAGAAGAAGTAAGAGTACAGCAGTAGAAGAAGTAAGAGTACAGAAGTTTTAGCAGAAACATTTAACTAAGTAATAAATTGGGAAGAACCTCACAGAAATACTACAAATAAACACAGATACTCCTTTTAAAACGTCAGCAAAAAATATAAACCCACCCGCAATCCATGAAGTCTACAACGTTTTGAAAGAGGCCAGAAACTACAAAGCAATTGGAGAAGATCAAATATTTGCGTAACTTTGGAAATATGCAGCAGAACCTGTGGAATTATCATTACACCAACGCATAGTGAAAATCTGGAACAAAGAAGAACTACCAGAATATTGGACTACAGCTATAATCCATCCATTATGCATAACAGAAGACAAATCAAGTCCAGGCACCTATAGAGGAATTTCCCTTGTGGAAGCAATTTCCCTTTTGGATATCACATACAAATTCACGTAAAGAATTCTATACAATCGTTCGAAAGATCAACTTCATTCGGAAGTAGAAGAATACCAGCAAGGATTTCGACCTTGGAGAAGCTGCCCAGAACACATAATTAATTTGAAATTGGTAATGTTTTACTACAAAAGGAGAGAAA
This sequence comes from Schistocerca americana, assembly GCF_021461395.2. Classification (NCBI taxonomy): domain Eukaryota; kingdom Metazoa; phylum Arthropoda; class Insecta; order Orthoptera; family Acrididae; genus Schistocerca; species Schistocerca americana. The sequence continues at coordinate 1,250,003,680 of NC_060119.1, read as the reverse complement.
AATAAGTCAGAACCTTTGCAGATTTCAAAAAAGTTTATGATTGTATCCATAGATCTTCAGTGATGAATATACTAAGAAATTTCGGTCTCCATCCCAAATTAATAACAATGATAAACTTAACTCGAACAAACATCAAATCTAAAGTAAAGGTTTTTGAGAGTATTTTCGTTTCGTCTTCAGAAATGTAAAGCATCTACCGACAATATCGCCACGCAAATAAAGAATCTAAAGTAAAGTTCAGAGGAGAATAGCTGAGCCATTTACGATTAAAACGGGGTTAAGGCGCGGAGATGATTTATCAGTGTCATTTTGTCACTTATGCACTTGAGGACGTGATGAGGGAGTGGAACAAGAAAAATCCTAAAAACTGAAGAACTGGAATCAACAAACATCAAATAAACTTAAATTCCTTGGGATTCGCAGATGACGTAGCGTTACTACCTTATAACATTCAAGAGGCCAGAAATCAAATAACAAGTCTACAAAATATAGGAGAAAAAGCAGGACTCGAGATATCATTCGAAAAGACTGAGATAATGGTGGCATATCCACTAGTAACGAACTACATAGCAGGAAAGCAAAAACAGTGAAACAATTTAAACATCTAGGAGAAATTTTAACATACAACTTGGACGAGAAACCTGCATGTCAAGTAGGAACTAACAAAATGATAAAAGATCAAACATTAGCGCCGTCTACACACAAAAAAGTGTGTCAATCAAAACTAAATTAAAACATTACAAGACGGTGGTTCAATCAGAGTTGGAATACAGAAGCGAAACCCTTTTCAGAGGCACCCACAAAAAACAGACTCAACAAAATCCTAAAAGTAGAGAGAAGAATAGCTAGAATATACATAAATAAGAAATATCAAATAGAATGACAATGGTGGATAGTGACAGATGAGGTGGTGTACAATGATGTGGGTTCCATTACAGATACTATACAGAAAAGTCACATTATGAGGACATAAGAAACAAGATTATCAATAAAAATTATAGAGAAACTTTGGAACATGAAAAAACAAGTAGAATGGATAAAGGGAATCGGGGAGGATATCTAAGAGCTAGAATTAACCACTGCGATGCGCAAAACGAAACAGGAAATTTAAAGAAACTAAAAAACATAAAAATAAGATTTGAAGCAAAAGTAGGCAAATGAGAAACAATAAAAAGAGTATTTACAGACGAGGAACGACAAAAAAGACGGAAAGATACGGGCTATTCGGAAAGAAAAGCTATTGAAGAAGATGACAGTAAAATGATTGACCGGAGTGCTCCAGTGAGGCCCTAAAAGCAGAAGAAAAAGAAGAAGAATACACCTTCACTTAAGTGGTTCCAAAGATGAAAAACATTTCAGTTTCTCGTGTCGATGCTTTGATAAGGAATGTTCGTCGAGACATTTTTACGAATTTTATGGTTGTTAACGCTCAAAGTTGTAGTAAGTGGGCTTTTAAATTTGACTCGATTTTGTAATCAGTAATATAATATAACAAATCTTCTCAGCCCGTGTAAATTCATGTAATTTCCTCCTCCTCACCCTCCCCCTTCCCAATTCCGTGTGATTCACTTTTTTTGTCAGACATCACATGTTGAGTCACACGAACAAACTGGACTTTCATGTGCGTCAGATGTCTTCTGTTGCATATTCAGTCCATAAATCAAGATGTTCTCTGGATGCAGGTTATAGCAGCAGCTACCTCTGTGCCGGAGTGTTTATTTACTTATCAGCTTCTGTAGGAACATACAATCCAAAGCTACTTGGTCATGGAACGAGTCAGTACGTAGCTGACAGAGTGCCGATTACAAAAAGTTATAAAGAAAAGAGTTAAGGAATTAATAAAACAAGAAAAAACTTCGGGAGGATGTAGGAGTAAATAAAAAATTAGGGAAGAGTGCTCAATTACCTACACATAATAGGAGTGTGTCGCAATTAAACCTTTCATTTGGGTCTGATTACATGTGTTTATCACTCAATCTTTTAAGTTCTGCTGGAAGCCTATTGTAGATGAAACCTGTTGAGTAGTGCACATCTTTTTGTACAGTTTTTAATGATGAGTAAATCTGCTCCACTTGTACTTGACAAATCCTTTATTTACGTACACAATCGTGTGTACGATTTTTTTCGAATAAAGGATTTGCAAATACAACTCGAGCGGATTTATTCATTACGAAAATTTTAGCAACAACTTTGAAAGTCCCGACAAAGAGAGTATTACTCGTATTTCTGTGCAATGCCTAAGGACGTGTTGCCCAAGTGCATATTGTTTTTCTGTCTAGTGATCACTGAATGACTGCGGTAGTTTCTTTTGAATGAGTCAATACTGTCAACAACACAATCCCATGGTGGAATATGTATACAGGGATGGGCAGGATTCCGAGACACTTGGTAACCCTTCTCCTCTAATGGGCTATGTAAATGACCGTGATTAGGTGAACCTAATCGGTCACAAAATTAAGGCGTTCGTTTCTGAAATAACAACAGATTATTGAGGAAAATGTACAACACCCTTCTTCCTGTGTAAATATTAAATGATCGGTACAAAATAACGTAAATTACGCACAATAAAGATAACGTGAAATACCACGAAATTCTGAGTAACTCACAGCAAATCAATGAAGATATTTCTAAATTCTGTCGCCAGTCGTGTTGGAACAATCACTGTTCATTAACGGTTGGATAATCTACTATAACGTAAACAGAGATTTTATTACGTTACACTGATTTTCACTGTCTGGTTGTTACAGAGCAAACTGACTGACTGAGTGATTGATTGAGACATTGCAACTGAACATTTTTTATCAGTTTCCTTCCAATAAAATGTAACTACCACAAATTTTAAAATATGTTTCTGTCTTTGACAGATTAGATATTCGTTAATGACACTCGGTTCTGTCACAGCAGGAAAGATGGAGGATTCTAGTGTAGGTAACAAAGATTGAGGTTACTGATAAGATCGCAGAGTTGGAATTTTAGATGACGAGCGTTACTATTTACTTTTTTCAGTGAAATTCACCGGGTATGCCTGACAAAAATTCTAAGCTACTCTTATAGGTTGTCGACGCTGCTGAGACGACGGTGTCATGCTGCATTAGCTCCAGTTATTACGAGAGAACACTACGGGCAGGATCTTCATGTTATTTGGAGCTTAATTCATCTGTCGACATATCTGGCTCCCACTGTGTATCGTAAAATTTTACTTGGAGTCCGTTGACTAACTTCTCTCTTCCACGAGATACAGACATCCACTCTGTACCGTGGCTCGTACTATTTTTTTCCAAATTTTGTTCAACATTTATAACTTTATATTGTTATTTTTATGGTACATTATGCTTTATAGACAAGATTAACACGTATCTTTGGTTTTCAAATGGTATATTGAAATTTCCATTGAAACTAAACTCCCCTCGTACGTGTTTTATCGTGTGGTAATATGTTGGTTAAGAGCTGTGTCAGATTTCTTGTTGCGTGATCTTGAGTCCGCTGAAAGTAACTGTGTTTATTTGCCGGTTCGTTCGTCGATCTCCGCAGCATCTCTCCAACTCCATGTCGACGTAGTGCAGCTGAAGCTTTGTGTAGTAATTAGAATGATTAGAAAGAGTAATATTGACTTTCGAGTTTCACCTTATTGTTTATCAAAGAGAAGCACTCGTTTATTTCTTCATTGAATACAACTTTTTCTCTTACTATCGAGTTGCAATATATAATTTGCACAATTACAGTGGAACCTCACCTAATGAGCACCTCCCATAATGCGCAATTCGCATAATGAGAAAAAAAAAAGAACAGTTAAAAGACGACTAGCTTAACGAGCGATGTTTCGCGTAACGAGTGACGACGATTTAGTGTGACGTCACCAGCCGTTCGCGAGCGGCGGGGGAAACGTTCAACCTTTTACTGTCGGCAGCGGCATTTGGACAATGCCTTTAGTACGAAGTGCAGTCTGGGTTTAGCGCTCTTTCTGCTACCATCTTAGTGCAGCTTGTGATCACACATTTTTCTAAAACTTGTGTTCACGCAGTGTTCTTTTGTGTGCGAATTTTAATAACCTTCGTAGGAATGTTCCCGAAGATAAAGCCGCAAGAAGACAACCATAACAGAAAGAAAATGACCTGAGAAACGAAACGTAAAATCACTGAAAAACGCAAGCGTTGTGAGACCATTGCTGATTTAGCACACATCGGTCTAAATCAAGTATTTTCACTGCTCTCAAGGACAAGGACAAGATTAAGGAGATAGATGCTTCAAAGTGAGTAATGTCCAGAAGAGCACGTTAAATGTGATATGGAGATCCAACTACAAGGCTTGGGTGATCAATGAAGTGACTGGCCCTTCGGTGAAAAAATGTTTGCTTGAGATGAATCTGCCACTTCATGTCTTGCTTGTTACGGACAACGCTCCTGCACGTTCTCCAGGCCTACAAGACCACCTCCTTGAAGAATTTCAGTTCATCAAGATGTAATTTCTGCCCCCCCCCCCCCCAACACCATCTGTTTACTCCAGCCTATGGAGCAGCAGACTATTTCTAACTTTGAGAAGCTCTACACTGAAGCACTCTTCGAGCATTGGTTTGAGTTGACTGAAGTTACCAATCTCACTCTCAGAGAGCCTTGGAAATATCACTTCAACATCGTTGCCTGCGTCAAGATGATCTAAAAGTAGTGGTAAGGGGTTAATAAGAGAACTCTCACTTCTGCTTGGAAGAAACTTTGGATGGAGCGAGTTGTCGAATGTGACTCTGAGGCATCTGAGTCAGACCGGTGGAGGCCGTAGTCAACGAGATTGTGTCATTGGCCAAGAACATGGGACTAGAAGTGGATACAGATGGTATCGATGAGCTTGTGCAAGACCACAGCCAAGAAATGACCACCGAGGAGCTTATGGAGTTGCAGTGTGTACTTAGTACTATGTCTATAATTTTTTTTGAATAAATGGCATTAATAAGATAAAACTTTTAGTACTTTTCCAGCATGCAACGCATTGTGGTATTTTACATTAATGTATGTGGGATAAATTGTTTCGTTCAACGAGTGTTTCGCACTACGACTAAGATTCTGGAACGAAATATACTCGCTATTCGAGGTTCCACTGAATAAATTCTCTTCGTCTTTATCAGAGCAAGAACAAAATCGAAGTCATTAACATTACATTCAACAACAGAGATAATAAAAATGAGAGATAATGCAATGATAATATTCGCTTTTCTGGTGCAAGAAGTAACGTCTTTGGTTCCTATGTATACCAAGCTATCTGACACAGTTATTTCCGCAGTAAAATGTGATATTAAAATTTTCACGTTATCACATCACTTACCGGAACGTAACAGAAAACGAAACTCATTCTATAAGAAGTTATATACTCTAAAACAACAACTTGTGTGCCGAGAATGTCCATTCTGACGAACAAGACATTGCTACCAACACAGATTACTCTCTGACGAATATTAAAAATTGCCTAATTGCGAGTAAGACTGCGCACTAATGGTTCCATAAAAACTTAATTACATACATTGAAAGTTCATCCATTTCGAGAATCGAGGATTTCGATAATTTTTGCCTGTTATCGTCACTGATACTGGCATGATATAGGTCTCAGAAATTCCAATATTTTCGAGAACGTTTTCAAGTTCAAAGGCGGATGACAAATGACAAAAGAAAAAAAATTTCGTGTGATGTAATAACGAATTAACAATTTTCTGTTCTTCCTTTCTTTGTACTGTGAAACCTTTCTTCTTACCAAATTTCATAATTCTACATCGAGGGTAAGTAACCCTTCAGGTTTACGTTTCATTACATTTATCGTTTTCCATGGATCCCTTGGAGAAGCGTCTCTGGGATGTGGAAAGAGTCAAAGGTTTATTCTTTTTTCTTTTTTTTTACTCAGATACATGGATATCATACAATTCTAATGCAGACAGAGTTATGAGCTGTAATCCTTGTGAAGATATTCATCAATGGAATAGAGGGAGTTGGGCTTCAATTCACTCTGAAACCGATCTTTATCACTTACAAGACATTTGATATTCTCTGGTAGTTTATTGAATATTTGAGTACCCATGTATCTGACTCCTTTTCATACTAATGTTAAGCTTTTATAGCCCTTATACAGACTGTATTTGGTTCTGGTATTATAATCATGTTTTTCGCCCTTTTGAGTAAAAAGAGACATGTTGGAAATGACAAAGGACATCAATGAGTATATGTACTGAGAAGTAGAAGTTAGAATATCAAGTTTCTTAGAGAGGTCCCTGCATGATGATCTAGGACTGACACCAGATATTATTCCAATAACTCGTTTCTGAATTTTGAAAATGTTCTCTTTGTGAGAGGAGTTTCCCCAAAAGATGATTCCATAACTCGTTAATGAATGGAAGTAGGCCAAACAAACTAACTTCTTCACTTTTAAATCACCTATTTATGATATCGTGTGTACTGCAAAAGTAGCTGAACTAAGGCGTTTTATTAAGTAAAGAGTATGAGTTTTCCAATTTAGGTTGTGGTCAAATTGTAGCCCTAAAAATTTGACACTGTCTACAGCTTTAATTTCATTGTCTGAGTACATTGTACTTATAGGGTCAGGTATTCTTTATGAGGTACTAAACTGTATGTACTGGGTCTTGTCAAAATTCAGTGACGATCCATTTGCTGTGAACCACCCATTGAAACAAATATTTGATTAGCTGGTTGCTCAGTGAGATCAAGGGTACCGTTTTTTATACTAATACTTGTATCGTCTGCATGTAAGACAAAATTTGCATTTTGTGACATTGCATACAGAAGGTCATTAATATATAATGGGAACAACAAGGGATGTAAAATAGAGCCTAGGGGCACCCCTTGTCTGATGGTTTCATATTCTGAATGTTTATTGTTATGTCGTAAGCCTGATACAGATAAACACTGTTTTCTACTAAAAAGATAGGATGAGAACCATGAGCCTGCTACCCCTGTTGTCAGCTAATATTTTTACTTTTGTTTAAGGATATTATGCTCAACACAATCAAAAGCTTTAGCCAGATCACAGAATATTCCAAGTGCTAATAACTTTTGATTTATTGATTCCAACATATCATCTGTAACAGTGAATACAGCTTGATCAGTTGACAATCCTTTCCGAAATCAAAACTGATTGTGAAGGAGAAGATTTTTCTGTATTAAGTGTTGATAAAGTCTATTGTACATAACCCTTTCAAACTTTGTTGAAAATATTATCAATAATGAAATGCGATGGAAGTTTTCCACTGATGATTTGTCTCCTTTTTTGAGTAATGGTTTGACAACAGCATATTTAAGCCTATTTGGAAAAATACCACTGTGGAGGGGTTCATTACATAAGTAACTCAGTAGGTCACAAAGTTCTGAGAAGCAACATTTAATTATGGTAGTGCTGATTGCATCATAACCATTGGAACATTTGTTTTTAAGAGAGCTAATAATGTTAGAAATCTCTTTCGGTGAGATAGGGTATAGTTGAATTTTGTCATACTTCTGCAGAAATGCATTTTTTAAATTTTTAAGCTGTCTTCTGAGGAACTATGCAAACCGAAGTTGCCTGCTACTGAAAGGAAAAAGTTGTTGAAAGTGTCTGCAATTTTGGAGGTATCTCTAATCAACTCATTACTTACATTTAACATAATTTCCTCATTTGCCTGATTAGTTTTTCCTGTTTCACTTTTAACTATGTTTCATATAGTTTTTATCTTGTTATTAGAGACATTTATTTTTTTCTTGGAAATAGATACATTTTGAGGTTCTGATTACTTTGTTTAGAATTTATCAATATAATTTGTAAAGTGATTTAGGTCTGTAGTCATCGTTTTCCCTTGACATTAAGTACAGTCTTCTTTTTGTTTTGCAAGATACTTTTATTCTATTTGTAATCCAAGGTACTGAACATTTAATCTATTTGCTTTGATTAATTTCTTAGGGCAGCAGTTTTCAATGTGAACTATGAACATATTAAAGAAACAGTTATATTTTTCATTTATCCCAGATGAATTGTATAAATCTTTCCAGTCTGTATTCCTCAAACAGTTTCGTATACCTTCTGTTCCTGTTTCATTTATTATTTGTATAGTTTCCCACTTCCTGTTATTAGTTGAATCAGACCCCACTATATTAAGTGTAAGGAACAGGGCATCATGATCTGAAAGGCCATTAAATATTGTATTTATGCTATGATTTGCTAGTGTGGTAGTATCTTTGAAAATGTTATCAGTAGCAGTGCTGCTGGTACCCATAACCCTGGTTGGGAACTATACTAAGGGAATGAGATTATAAGAAGTGGTAAGAGACTCTAGTACGGATCTTGAGTAGCTATCCTCCAGAAAATTTAAACTGAAATCTCCATTAGTATGAGTTCATTATGTTTAGAAGATAAGAAATTTAATACTGCATTAAGCTGTTTAGTGAATAGCTGGAAATTACGAGTTGGAGCGCTGTATACTGTGACTATAACTATTTTTCTTTTGCGTGTTTCTACTTGTGTGATAGATGCTTCAAAATGCTGACCACTACAGTATTTAAGAATGTCAATGTTTTTATAATTGTGACCCTTTCTAGTGTAAGTGGCATCTCCCCTTTTCTCCATCTCTTTTCTACCATATTTGAAGCTAAGGTATACCCTTCCATATTAAGCATTTCAATTCCACTACCTAAATGATCTTCAGAAATACAAATAATATCAACAGGATTTGTAGACTGTAGCTCATCTAAGTGGATCTGAAATTCATTACTTTTGTATTTTAAACCTCTGATATTTTGATGTAGTATATTCACTGTTACTTTTTTTTATCTTCACGACTATTATGCTTAACATTTTCAGATACATCTTGTTTCAATATTGAATGTGTAGATAATGAGCTTAACCTAAAAAGAAGTACTGTCATGAGTTGCAGTGTCCTCCCATAAATAATTTGCTATCAACCTAGCCGGGATATCCTTCCCTCTTCTATTGAGGTGAAGGCCATAAAAGTAAAGCCCTACCTACCAATAGTGTCAACAGGAATCAAACCAATCCCTGACCCTGCGTCAGCCCGAAGCAGTCGACCCAATTCCATATTGACCCTCTTCACAGAGCTGTTCAACTGGGGTCGGTTGTACCACTTGAAAACAGGCACAAACTCAACATTAGTATGGCTCGTTGCTGAGGTGACTTAAATGGGCATATCTTTTGATTGCGCTGATGTAGAAGCTTTACATTTTTACGTCGCCAAAGGACTACAGACATCAGTATGTGATATAAATTCCAACTTGATACGTCCGTTCGTTCTTGACAAAAGGGGTCTTAACAGACAGAGGGATACACAGACAGCCTCATAACAAATTACAAAAAAATTCTTTTCGTGTGCTGTAATTACAAATCAACAGTTTTAGGATTTTTCCTTCGGTTGTACTGTGCAACCTTGCTACTTGACAAATTCCATGATTCTAGGCCAAAGTACGCTGTAGGTTTCTATGAGTGAGATTGCGAATATCAAAGTATGTGACACAAATGGCCGGATCTTTTGAGTGCATTGACTTAGCCTGTTTATTATGACACCAAGAGACCATAGCTACGAATTCCTACGAAATGGGTTTTTAACAGTAGGACAGACTTACAGAGACACGGGCAACAAAGGGTTCTTATAGGGATTCCGTTTCTACAGTCTGAGGCACGGAACCTTAAGAAGCACTAAACTGTTCTTGGTATTTCCTTGTGACATAATCCAGTCTCATAGTACTTTAATAAAATACATAGGGTGTTAAAAAATAAACTGTCACTTTAATAAGTTTCGTTCTGCGTGCAGAGTGAAAATTTTTTGATTTATCTGTCTTGTTTAGTGGCATATGTTTCTACTGATTGTTCTCCATGCGTTACAAGGTGTCAGTTCAAAGCAGTAGTTGGGTGCGTTGAAGTGAAGTTCTGAAGTGACGCTTTGCGATCTTTGCAGCCATGGGTCTGGCATGCAGTAGTGCAAAACATAAAAAAAATACTGCGTTTTTTTTTTTAATATAACTGTAGCCATATTTTGCAGCTGTGGACGTGACTGTATTCAATACACAGGAAGGATGAATAAGCACTCCTTCAGTCACAATTTTTTCGTGTTTTCTTAGATTGCACAATGCATTTCGGACCCTGTGGGTCCATCGTCACGTGTAAATCGTCTAATACATAATTTACATTTGCTCTTGAGAGAAGTGAAATGCATGTTCCTGTCCAGAGGAGGTTAGAAGTTAGGTTTTGTATTTCATAAATCAAGTGTGGAAAATACCACATGATTATAATTAAAGTGCAGCTGCTCACAGAAGACCAGTAAGGACTGTAATTATCCTAAGGAAGTGAAACTTGATAGATATTCTAATGCATTAATGCGTAAACAACTTAAGCTGGAAAAACTTAGTTCCAATTTTGGTCACCAGGTGCATACCTGGCGCTGTGGATACAAGAAAGGCGTACAGAAATGTTTCCATATGTAATGGATTAGGAACGAAATGTCGACAGAAAAGGTCAAACAAGTGGGAAATGTTGATGTTGTTATTAACCTCTGCTTAGACCGTTTATTCAGTATGAGTACCGGAGACATCGACGAGATGCTGTACAGCGGCAGATTGCAGCTGGTGGCCAAAACTGGGACTATTCTTTTCCCAGGGTAAATCGATTCTGCATTAGCAGATCTACCAAGTTTCACTGTCGTACGATAGTTACAACCCACACTGGACTGCCGTGAATAGAAGCACTTTAATTAGAACGGCGCGGTATGTGAGAAACAGTAAAAAAAACCAGCGCAAAACTTACCGAACATTTAAGGAAAAAAGTTTTTAAGCTTTTCAGGTCAACATACGTTGGTTCATTCACTCTGTCATCGCGCTTAACGTCACTCAAGGCGCACTTTCTTTTATACACTTCAAAAACACTTCACACGTGTAGTTTAACGTGATACGATGAAGATGAAGTTTATCACGTATCGTCAGCGATCTGTGTGCAGCCATTGCCGTAGCCGTAGTTATTTTGCTAATTGTAAACACTTATTTAAATATTTTTGCTTGTGTATGTCAACTCCTTTATACTCAGATCTCTGTCACTACATGATAAACTTCATCTTTGATCATATCATGTTAAAATACATCTGTGAAATGTTTTTAAAATACGTAAACAAATTTGCTTCTTGATGGACGTGATGTTCGATGACAACGAATAAACAAACGCATGCTGATCTTTGAAGGTTAAAACTCTTCTTCCTTGTTTGTGCGGTAGGATTTTTCACTTTTTTATTTTTTTTCTACTGTTTGTCACATATTTGCCGCACGTGATTACTTGATTCACGAAATATAAAAGCTAACGTTTAACATTCTCGTAACAGGAACATGGATTTCAGCTGACTCAAATTACAGGGCTATTACAAATGATTGAAGCGATTTCATAAATTCACTGTAACTCCATTCATTGACATATGGTCACGACACACTACAGATACGTAGAAAAACTCATAAAGTTTTGTTCCGCTGAAGCCGCACTTCAGGTTTCTGCCGCCAGAGCGCTCGAGAGCGCAGTGAGACAAAATGGCGACAGGAGCCGAGAAAGCGTATGTTATGCTTGAAATGCACTCACATCATTCAGTCATAACAGTGCAACGACACTTCAGGACGAAGTTCAACAAAGATCCACCAACTGCTAACTCCATTCGGCGATGGTATGCGCAGTTTAAAGCTTCTGGATGCCTCTGTAAGGGGAAATCAACGGGTCGGCCTGCGGTGAGCGAAGAAATGGTTGAATGCGTGCGGGCAAGTTTCACGCATAGTGATGTGAAAGATTCAGTGTTTAAACCTCCTCTACCAAGAAAAGTGCCAGAGCTGCGAGCTCGCATCAACAATGCTTTCGAACTCATTGATGGGGACATGCTGCGCCGAGTGTGGGAGGAACTTGATTGTCGGCTTGATGTCTGCGGAATCAATAAAGGGGCACATATCGAACATTTGTGAATGCCTAAAAAAACTTTTTGAGTTTTTGTATGTGTGCGCAAAGCATTGTGAAAATATCTCAAATAATAAAGTTATTGTAGAGCTGTGAAATCGCTTCAATCATTTGAAATAACCCTGTATGTTAGACGATTTGCAGATGAAGATGGAGTCCCAGGGCCCGGTAATTTAACAATCTGCCAAGTGCGAACAACACTCGCGCACTGACGCTTCCGTGCAAACGTAGTTACGTATGTATATAGTTCATGTATCCCGAAACTCGGGAATCTCGACGATTTTTGGCTTATATCGATATCGATACTTGCAATACGTCAGTCCCCGAATGCCATGACCGTTATCAAAATCTCTACAGTAGTTGCTAAGACTAGCAGGGATATACAAAAAGAAGCGAGCAGGGAACGCCAGTTTGTATGTGTAGACAGAGGAGATGTAATAAAATATTTTTATTTACTTATTTAGTGATTTTAGGTCAACGGGAAGTATGTGTTATAAATTTCAATTTATACGCCTAGCTGTTCCTGAGAATAACAGTCTTAAAAGACGGAAAAGAGACGGACGGATAAAAAAATGATAAATGACATTTTTTTCATGTGATATAATTACAAATTAATAATTTTCGGATTTTTTTCCTTACTTGTACTGCAAAATCTTGCTTGTTGCCAAATTTCATGATTCCAGGCTAACGGAAATTTCCCTATAGATACTGATGAGTGAGTTTGCGAGAGCGAAATTATATCACGTAAATGGCCATTTCTTTAGATTGCATTGACTTAGAGGCGTTAATTTGTTGTACCCGCAAGGGGCGAGACACCTTAGTATTTAACATACATTTGAACTTGATATGCCTGCCTATTCCAGAGAAAAAAGAGGGTTTAACCGACGGACAAACAGACGGAAAACTATGAAAAAAAATTTTTTTCTTGTGATATAATTACAATTTAACCATTTTCGGATTTTTTCCTTTACTTGTTCTGTGAAAACATGCTTCTTTCAAAATTTCGCGATTCTAGTACCCTATAGGTTTTGATGAATGAGTTCGAGAGTATCAAAATATGCGGCATAAATGGCCGTATTTTATAATGGGATTGTCTTAGCACCTTAAAATTTTTGCACCGTCAAGGGACCATAGCCCGTAGTATGTGACACAGACTAAAACTTTATACGCCCACTCGTTCCCGAGAATGTCTTAGCAGACGGACAGACAGACTGACGGTTAAAAACCAACAATAGAAATATTTTTTCTTTTGATATTATTACAATTCAAAAATTTTCAGATTTTTTCTCTTTACTTGTACAGTGAAACCTTGGTTGTTGCCAAATTTCATGATGCGAGGTCAAGGGGAAGCTCGCTATCGATTTTAATGAGCGGATTTGCGAGTATAAAATTATATGACATGAATGGCCGCAGGTATTGATTGCAGAGGCTTAAATGTTTCACACCGTAAAGGGACGAAAGACCTTAGTATGTAATATAAATTCGAACTTTTTACGCGTACCCGTTTCCGAGGAAAAAGTGTTCTTAACTGTCACATACAGAGAAAGACGGGCTACAAAGCTATCATGCAAGAATTCCGTTTTTACCGACTGAGGCACGGAACCCTAATAAAACATGATAAAACTGCGACTGAAGGCGGTGTTTATTCGTACTCCCTGCATATTTTGAATCATTTTACTTGGAGCGCAAAACACGACGAGAAGAGAGCGCCAGTGGTCGTTACTCGGCGCCAGGCACAGTGTGGGCGACCTGCAGACGGAGGGCGTGGCAACACTCAGTTCTGTCTGTAGCTCCCGGACTCGCGACAGTTTTTTCACGTGGCTCTGTCGGAGCCCTGGTCTGCGTTCCCCTCCTTCTCTTTCTGCTGCGCTCCGCCCCGCCACTCCCACCTTTCGGGCTGCCGGTATTGATTTCCGTGCTACCGCCCACCTGTATGAGCGAGTTGTAGCTCGTGGACGAACGTTCGCTACTGAAATCAAAGCTGTTTTCCGCTACAAGAGTCGGCTGAGTGCATGTGCATGCCTTCATCGCAGAAATTTATTTGTGGTAACTATGATAAGAATACGGTACGAATGTGAACACTACACTGTCTTTATCAAAACACACACACACACACACATATACACACACGTGATATTTTCCGATAAAGTCGAGATTGTGATACAATGTGTATAGTTTGAACATTGGCATAATGAACAAGGCTAGTGAAATGAAATGTCGACTCTTGTTTCATTACACTTTTAGCAATATCATGTGAAACAATCAGTTTTCATTGAGCGATATGTCTTCATCGGAGATAATAACACGAGTAACAACTACGATACTCAATCACACATTAATAAAAAATCATTTATCTGTAAGAAAAGGCAACGAATATCGTAAAAAGAGTTCTGTTGTAGAGACCACAAAATAGGGCACGAACTAAAAAAGAAGTGTCGTAAAATAATCGAAGCTAGTATCAAAGAATAAACATGAATTGTATATCTCAAGTGGAGAATACGGTACACAGTAATGAAAATCCATGTATATGAGAAGAAAAGCACAGAAAACAATAGAAACTATTAGCCGCACAGAAAAAATAAACAGTAATCTTTTGTAGGCAATTTAGCGAAATTTTGCGGTGGGATACATTGTCGCTGGAGGTTTCGGTTTCCGAGTTATTCAAGAAAAACATACAAAGGTGAAGTTCAAACGCACTTCCACCCCGCACTCATCCCTCACCAGACAGGATTTCTAGTATGTTGTTCGTGCCACTCTCTGCTACCACAGTCCAGCAAACATCAGTCCAGCTTCCAAAGTGACGTCGCCTCTTGCTAAGTTTTCTCTTCTTCCACAGGATGACCACAGCATTACGAAAAGACTATGTAACATCAATATGACCTTATTGTTAAGTTGTTTTGTAATGCCATATATCGTGAAGATGAGGTATTCCCTCGAAACATGTCGCGGAATAAATAAGTAATACAATAGTTGACAAAATTTGTGACTGGTAGCAGTAATTTAAAAAGACCTTTACATATTTATTGAGACAGTCACGGTCGAAAAATAGTCAAAATGGCTTCAAATACTTTGTAATTACCAAGTCTGAAATTAAATTTATTGGTCTTTTCATTTCTGGTATTTGTCATTGCTTCTATCTTTCTTCGATTTACTCTCAGTCCGTATTCTTCTTTACTTTCACTGAGAGTAGCAATGTCGTCAGCGAATTTTATCATTGATAACCTTTCATCTTGAATTATAATCCCACTCTTCAACCTTTCTTTTATTTCCGTCATTGCTTCTTCGATGTACAGATTGAAGAGTAGCGACGAAACACTAGATCCCTTTCTTGTGTTATATTCTTATCAGCAATTTTGATGTAAGAGATGTTAAGTTGATTGGGCAATAATTGTCGTACTTGTCTGGTCTTGCAATCTTCGGAATTGTGTGGATGACTTTTTTTCGAAAGTCATATGACATATCGACAGACTCATACTTTCTATACACCAACGTCACTAGTCGTTTCGTTATCACTTCACCCAATGATTGTAGTAATTCCGATGCAATACCATCGACCCCTTCTGTCTTATTTGATCTTAAGTGCTCCAAAGATCTTTTACGTTCTGATTCTAATAATGGACCCCCTGTCTTTCCCCTGTCGACTCCTGTTTCGCCTTCTATCACGTCAAGGCCTCCCCATTACAATGGCATCCAGTGTACGCTTTCCACCTATCTGCTGTGTCCTCTGCATTTATCAGCGAAATTCCCGTTGCACTCGTTATGTTATCACCCTCACTTTTAATCTCACCGACAGTTGTTCTGGCTTTTCTTTATACTGACTCAGTTCTTCCGGCAATCATTTCTTTTTCGATTTCTTCACCTTGTTCATGCAGCTATTCCACCTTAGCTTCCCTGCACTTCCTATTAATTCATTTGTACGTGACTTTATTTTTGCATTCGTTTGTGAAAGTCTTTCCCGTTTCTGTCTTGCCTTACCCATGTTCCTGCGGTTTGTCGATTATATCCGTGGACTCAGAACTGTGTGCTACTTGTTGCTGGCTGCAGGTGGGGTCAGCATGTGTCTGTCTGTCTGGAACGCTTTCTGCAGCCGTTCAGCTCTCAAGCGAGCAACTGAAAAAAGTCCTGCGTGAAACATAGCTTGTAATTTTCTAGAATTCCTTGCTAGTTTTCGAATGTTTTCATTTTAGTTTATTTTCCGAAATTATCTAACCTGGAGATTGACAACAGTAAAATTGTAGTCAAATACTCTTGAGAGTAGCGGAGTGGTTAATGGCCCTCGTGCCCCCTAACCTTATGGATTTATGCCTGATAACCGCGACCTGAACGCAGTCGAACGTGCGTGATTGTAAGTAAAAGGTGTCCAGAGAGCACAATATAAGAGGAAATGTGTCTGCAGAAAATCTCCGTGAGCTTACGGACTCTTCCCTTCTGTCATTCACTGGAGAGGAATAGGCAGGGCACTGTTGGGCGGTAGAGCAAACGTAAGAGAAGAGACCGGGCAATCGCCGGTCTAGCGGATGCTGACATCGGCGATCTCGTTTTTAATTTAGGCTCAGCTTACACCAACGACGACGAACCGGACGACTGCAACAAAGACGAGGATGTTACTGGAGGTGACGTACTAGAGCTGTTTCTCTCACCCCTAAAATCTTTTTTGCATTGTGTACATAATGAGGAAGTTTTAACGAAAGCAAATAACAAAACTGACCTCCTGTTTAATGTCTCACAACCGTGTAAATTAATTTTCATTTAATTGTCTCAAAACTGCTACGTAACGTGTAGCAATGAACATATAAATAAATAAGACGATTTCAACTGGAATGACATATAAAGGTTGGGTTGGGTTGTTTTGGGGAAGGAGACCAGACAGCGAGGTCAGCGGTCTTATCGGATTAAGGAAGGATAGGGAAGGAAGTCGGCCGTGCCCTTTCAGAGGAACCATCCCGGCATTTGCCTGGAGTGATTTAGGGAAATCACGGAAAACCTGAATCAGGATGACCGGACGCGGGATTGAACCATCGTCCTCCCGAATGCGAGTCCAGTGTCTAACCACTGCGCCACCTCGCTCGGTGACATATAAAGCTGAAGCAATCAGCACAACATTCCACAATGAAGCGACTGTAAACTAAACGTATTAAGTCTGCTTTCGCTGAAAAAAAAAAAAAACCGGTGAGTTACACACAGAAGTACTTTCTGCTTACAAAGTTAGGCCACCCCACGTTACTAGTGAGGGAAAGCTGTCACAGTCGGTCGATTACCTTCGATTTGCATCGATTCAGCTAGTTGGACACCGTGCCGGGAGTCTTCTTGTCCTTCGAAAATAGTACTGTGTATACAACAGCATCACCCACAGGCAGCCTCATTGTGTCACCGTCGTCATTCACTAAATTTTTTTTTATATTTATATGAACAATGATAGTTTTATACCATTCCCTTGGGATAGACCTGAAGGAACATTCGTATCGGAAAATTTCTTCTATTTTCTGGTCGTGCATCTTATCTCCTGATTTCACAAGGTTTTTCCTTGTTTGATTTATCTCTTCCTCCATGTGCGTATAAAAAGAGCAGATGACAGTGGGCATAGCTACTTTACTAGCCTTTTTCCAATTTAACTGTAACGAACAGCAATATTTCATACATATCCAGTCGCACGCCATACATAAACATTATTTTTCTAACACCAGCTATTTTCTCTTTTCTTATCTGGCTTCCAGGACGTCGTCTGTTTTCGAATACATTTTTCTCTTCGGACTGCGGTACAGCTAAGAACGGAAGTTATATCTTTGATCTCCTTTGAAACGCACTTAGGACGGAAGCAATAACCTTCCAGAAGATACACACACACACACACACACAAACACACACACACACACACACACACACACACGTACACAGACCGTGAAGGGTTTCCGTCCCAGGTTCGATAATTCAGCTTGTGTCACCGCTTTTAGTGCCTCCATAAACGTGTTTATGGGCACCATTCTCCGCGTCTATGTGTGTGTGACCGTTGTTGTTGCCTACGCTCGTGACTGGTAGCTGCATCGTGGCCCGCTAACCTCACAAGCCGTGCCGCAGATTTGGATTCAAATCAGAAGTCGTCCTGCCTGCGCAAATTGTACCAGTACCGCCTTCGATGTATATCTCCATTTTTTTTTATCTGCTGTCAGCGTTTGTAGCCGCCCACTTAAATTGTAAAAAGCTTAGTCAGCCGGGTCGTAATTTTGAAATGAGAGTTAGTACGAATGTCGCGTAACAAATATTTCGCGTGAAGCGCCGTTGCGACACAGGCAAAGGTCAAGTGTGGAAACTAAGGCACTGAATACAATTAAAAGTAACGTTATTAAGCAATACACCCAACTGACTATGCAAAATAAGAGTGAGTGGTTCAAAATAAGAATTAATACTGTAAGGGAAATGGGTCATAAGCATAGTTACGTCGGTGCACACTCAGCTGTATGCGAACGTACGATCGGGATAGAGGCACGTACGTTCCAAGTACAATCATTCCCCTTGGCCTGGGTAAAAAGAAAAAATGGTTCAAAAGGCTCTGAGCACTATGGGACTTAACTTCAAAGGTCATCAGTCCCCTAGAACTTAGAACTACTTAAACCTAACTAACCTAAGGACATCACACACATCCATGCCCGAGGCAGGATTCGAACCTGCGACCGTAGCAGTAGCCCGGTTCCAGAATGTAGCGGCTAGAACCGCTCGGCCAACCCGGCCTGCGGGTAAAAAGAACTGTGACCAAAATGCATTTATTCACCTGGGAAACAAAATAATCGGACTTCGTAATTAAATGAAAAGAAAGATTGCAGGTTGTGAATGTCGCGGCAAATATGACCTAAATATTACGACTGACAATGGCGGCCACGAAGGGAAAGAGATGAACACATTCACGTACCTCTATTGTGATGAACACATTCACGTACCTCTATTGTGATGAACACATTCACGTACCTCTATTGTGATGAACACATTCACGTACCTCTATTGTTGGGCAGCGCCGTCGTGAAGATCGTCGCCTCCATCTAAATTCTCCATCCAAAATTAAAATAATAATAATAATCTTCCAGAGTTACAGGAGCTGTGATCCATGGCAACGTAAAAGAGAAAATAGTGTTGTTTCAGAAGTTGCTTTTCATTATTTAGCACAATTTCGCTCGAATTTGACGAGCACTTCCATTATACATCTAATCATCAGAACAAGAGAACAACGAAAGGTGAGTATTACTAAAACTAATAAACGAAGAGCGTAAATCTTATTTTGTCCGTTAGTGGTAAATACTTTTCAAATTAATCTTTGGTATGAGAGTCGAATAATTATCTACACATTTATCAACAATAAAAAATTACTGAGTTCTTTTATACACTGCAACTGGCTTGATGCGGCATGTCACGATTTTATCTTCTGTGTCAATCTCTTCACCTCAGAGTATCATCTTCATGTTTACGGGCGCCCTTTTGGAAGGAGTGGGATAAAGGAAAATCATTAACTTATCCAATAAATAAATTGTTGAAATTAAGAAAATATACTGCTTGATAATATGATATTTGAGTGACTAATGCCTTTTTTATTGTACTAGTCACATTAAAAACTCAAAGTTTTGTTCTACTCGGCACTTTTATTAGATGAAATATAATAAAAAACGAATGCTATAGCTGTTAATAAAAACTTTCATTGAAATTTGATATTAGATGCAGACAGTAGGGGAAGGCTGGCGTTAAGTTGCTACCCTAGATAAAATGTTTTTCTCTGACATCATGTCGTAGATAAGCATATGAAATAAATCTGTATAAATTGTATACCTTATATAGTGATAAAACGGTTGTACTACTATTCAAATCCTCCATTTGCTGTAGAAAAGTGAGCTTAAATGAAATACCACAAAAAGTCAGAGGCAGAGGATTACAAAAATAAGATTCAGATGAAGTGTAATGTTGTTTTCTAAGACTTATGTTTGGATGTCTCGTTTTAAACTGTACCACCCAATCTTTGTCTGCCATATTTTTCTCTTTTTGTTGAAGGGATGTGGTAGATCTTTCCGCTCAACAAGCCGAAATGCCGTATCGCGTGAATCACTGATTTGCCAAAATATCTTCGTTCCATGTCAAAAATTCAAACACACGGTCAAGAAGTGTTTACTCGTAGTCTTGGTTGAATAAACATCTGAAGTTCCCAAAAATCTTGTTGTCTTCAATAGCAACATGGCCTTTTTTAAGAACTCTTCTTTTAAAGAAACTGAAATTGAAAGACTGAATACTTTGGCTGATGCAGCAAACGGCATCTTTTCTCTTTTCTTACAACATCTAATGCCTGTTGGATAGCTAGGGAATCCCGTGATTGTTGTAGTGGTTTTGTTAAATAATTTGATGGTATACACGTATAATAAGAGATAATAGTTTTTCACCAAGTTGTTAATATATTAAGGCCTTAGCCTAAATACCTTACCCGTCAGGTGACTGGCCACTTTACCCGTTTTTAATACACACAAAGAAATTTGTTACTTGCCTTACATCAGGGATAGAGGAAACACTAAATGTTTCACTGCGGAGGAGCGCGTGCAACTATCGCCACGGCACCCGGGCAACACTCACCTCGCTAGACGTCCTGCAAACCTGGCGTCATTTTCACGTCACACGCAATATCGACAATCGATGAGGCAGGCGTCTTATTCATTTTGGCATATTTAACTGTTTAGCATTATAACTTGGAGTACAGCTTTTCAACGCAGCGGCACAATGAAAAAATATCGGAAACACATGTCCCAAGTCATTAAATGTCAGTCAGGGAAGGAGCGCCTGGTCCCCGGCACAAATCCTCCCGGCGTACTTGTGTCGAGTTCCGGTGACCCGGCCAGTCTGTGGATGGTTTTTAGGCGGTTTTCCATCTGCCTCGGCGTATGCGGGCTGGTTCCGTTATTCAGCCTCAGCTACACTACGTCGGCGATTGCTGCGCAAACTAGTTCTCCACGTACGCATACACCACGCCAACGTAGGGGTTACACTCGTCTGGTGTGAGACGTTCCCAGGGGAGGGGGGGGGGGGTCCACCGGGGCCGAACCTCCCACACAATAACCCTGGGTTCGGTGTGGGGCGGCGGAGGGGTGAAGTGGACTGCGGTAGTCGTCGTGGGGTTGCGGACCACTGCGGCTGCGGCGGGGACGGAGCCTCTCCGTCGTTTCCAGGTCCCGGTTAACATACAACATAGAAATGTCAGTTAATTACGCATCAACGAGGTAAACCTTCAAGAGATACTATGGTAACCGAGGCGCACACGATGTAGACATAATCATCAGATTGTTAGAACTGGAGATGCCACTTACCAAATATTGTTTCGCATCGGGTGCGAAGGCAAATGAGAGCGAAAATAAATTTCTGAAC
Organism: Schistocerca americana; assembly: GCF_021461395.2. Taxonomy (NCBI): domain Eukaryota; kingdom Metazoa; phylum Arthropoda; class Insecta; order Orthoptera; family Acrididae; genus Schistocerca; species Schistocerca americana. The sequence goes on along the minus strand of NC_060119.1, from coordinate 1,249,982,344 downwards.
ATAAACAGACGCGCTAACTTGCGCATTGAGTGGGTGATCCATGTCACTGGATAAATGGACTTTGGAATAGCACTGACAACTTCCTTTTTAAAATTATAGCAATAGAATATGACGGCAGACATCCAGTGCGTGCAAAGGAAGGTCCCGAACTCACTAAGGATGGTGTTATAAACCTGAAACTGACAAGAATGACAAGGCAGTGAAGGATTTTGCTGTTCGAGACTTTTCTTCTGTCCCCAAGATTTACTCTGGAGAAAACTAAGCTGCATACATCAAGGATTTACTGAATGCTTCAGTTGGGTCTGGGCATTGAAGAGGAACCTCAGGCCACAGAAGGAGAAAACGTGGATCCCACCGATTGAAGGTAACAGTGAAGATGTCTCTCGAATGCAGGACGTTGTTAAATTTGTTTCCGTGTGCTACCTTTAAAAACTGATCATCATTTATTACATGAATGCAATAATTCGTGACTGTAATTAGGTGTCACCTTATTTATGTCATTTCATTGTAAGCTAGTCATTTTTGTTACAATTTTTGTGGGAAAAAAAGTGTAATGGGTAATCTAGGTTCACGTCCTATAAAATATTTTTTTCAACTTTAGCATTCTTAGCAAATTCGGGGACTTTATAATGAATGTAATAAATGTAATGCATTATTTTATGTTATTTAAAACTCCCGTCTGATTAGAGAACGAAGGATGAAATACATATTTGGCTGTTTATTCCCAATATGTGAAAATTTCCGGGATTGTCGTTAGGCAGGAACCTAAGAGGACAGCTTTAACTACTTTGACTGAAACGGTAAGCAGTAACATTCATGTTCTTCCTTGTCACAAGTATTTCACGGGTATCACTCATCTCACAAGACTTCCGGCAAAGCAATGGCACTTTCGTTTAGTGTATTAATGCCGCTAACGACAAGTGTGAGCTGTTGCCCATGCGAGAGAGAGGTCCGTATCGAACGCTAACGAAAGTCGATAGCACTTTTTACGGTTCTCGATAATGCATGTAACGTCAAAATGACGTCACGTTTGCAGGAAGTCTCGTGAAACAAGTATTTACCAAGGAAACTCACTGATAAATCCAAAACATTTTCTTATAATAATTTTAAATGTTCAGCACTAGGCTGCAACAGTCTCCAAGAGAATAAAGCGAAGTGGTCACTCTACCTACCATCGCCGCTATAGTTGTCCTTACCCTATATACATTAAAGAGCCAAAGAAACTGGTACATCTGCCTAATATCGTGTAGGGCCCCCGCGAGGACGCTGAAGTGTCGCAGCACTACGTGGCACGGACTCGACTAATGTCTGAAGTAATGCTGGAGGTAATTCTCACTATGAATCCTGCAGGGCTGTCCATAAATCCGTAAGAGTAGGAGGGGGTCGAGATCTCTTCTGAACAGCACGCTGCAAGGTATCACAGATATGCTCAATAATGTTCATGTCTGGGGAGTTTGGTGGCCAGCGTGAGTGTTTAAACTCAGAAGAGTATTGCTGGAGCCACTCTGGACGTGTGGGGTGTCGCATTGTCCTAATGGAATTGCCAAAGTCTGTCGGAATACACAATGGATATGAATGGATGCATGTGATCAGACAGGATGCTTACGTTCGTGTCACCTGTCAGAGTCGTATCTAGACGTATCAGTGGTCCCGTATCACTCCAACTGCACACGCCTCACACCATTACAGAGCCTCCACCACCATGAACAGTCCCCTGCTGACATGCTAGGTCCATGGATTCATAAGGTTGTCTCCATACGCGTACGCGTCCACCCGCTTGATACATTTGAAACGAGACTCGTCCGACCAGGGAACATGTTTCCTGTCCAATGTCGGTGTTGACGGGCCCAGGCGAGGCGTGAAGGTTTGTGTCGTGCAGCCATCAAGAGTACTCGAGAGGGCCTTCGGCTCCGAAAGCCCATATCGATGATGTCTCGTTGGATGGTTTGCACGCTAACACTTGTTGATGGCACAGCATTGAAATATGCAGAAATTTGCGGAAGAGTTGCACTTCTGACACGTTGAACGATTCTCTTCAGTCGTTGTTGGTCCTGTTCTTTCAGGATCTTTTTCCGGCCATAGCAATTCTTTCTCTTGGAAACTGTCCTGTTTGGTTCAAAATTACTATATTCGGTTCAACATACTGAAGTTGTTCGTCCTCTGACTCTATTTCCGACCCACTATATCCGTCATTCATTTGTTTTTGCGCATTTGCTGACTGTGATACCAATCTTGAAACTGCTACCATTCCCTCTGCACTATCACTATGCCCCGTTTCGTGACCTTTTGTTCTACATCAATTTGTATCGTCTCAAGATCTTGAATTTGACCTATCTGCGATACTCTCCATTCTTCCGCCGTTTCTGATCGTTTAGCTAACCTCTGTCTTTCTCGAACTGCGCGAGCCTGTGCTCTCGTCAACATCAAGTTATAGGACCTTACACGTTTCCAAAATACAACAAAAACTTTCTTAGACTACGTACACAACATTAGCGACACTGTTCACTGTTTGTGTAATTTCAACCCAACTCAACAACGCCCTTTACCAATCGCAACGTCCCTTCTACCAAACTGCGTCGAAACTTTAAGAGTTTTCTGTTTCATAGTGAGTTTCCGGCAATCGGACATTTTGTGCCCGTTCCAGGTGCCTAAAGTACATTGACCTTTCCATGTGTTGCACTCGCTGGACGAAAATGTTTCACTTGCTTTTGTTCGTATCCCGTTGGAATTTCGAAACGCGGTTTTCTAAAGCTTCTTCTCTGCTCTTGTACCGATGCCATCGCTACAGGCAGCCCTCCAGCTTGAATCGCCCGGCCCAGGTTCGCTGTCCTCCTTCCTGCCACCCCTTTAAGTGGTTGCCGACGTAACTCCCACAGCACGGTTTCGCTACGCCTTTGTGGAGCTTTCTTTTCAAAACTAAAAGCGACGTCACTCGCGTTCCCTGTTCTACCTTCTGCTCAAGGACATGCAGTGCATAGGAATGGTGTGTTAATTACTGTTGATTGACTGTGATCCCTTTTTGCATTACATATTGATAGACAAATGTTCTCATAACTGTCGATTTACGTTAGGTGTCACCTTCACCTTCACATTGCGATTTGTAAAGGTCTCATGTAAGGTGCGAATCTGACCATATATTCTACCACCTTAAAAACCTGTCTCTAAAGTACGAGGTGTTGTTTTCCTTTGGGACACCATGCATACACTTTTCATATAAATTTTGACAACTGCGAAATGCTGCATGCCCACGAACTCGCACTGCATGAAAATTATAATAATTTTTGTTTTATGTGTCGGAAGTAAATAGTTAACATTTTAATTTTTAGTGAAGAGATCAGTGAAACAGGAAATTAGTCTTGAGCCTGAAGGCCTACCGTTGGTTGATTTAGAAAAAGAACCCGCATTTATTTGATTTAAGAAAGCTGGAAGTAAAAATGCTTTATTTGTAAATAATTATTTTTAATATAATCTTTGAATGATACTCGGAAAGCAATCGGAATGTATGAACAGGATTTCATACCATGAAACAAAGATAATGGAAAATGATAAGTCTACAACGAACTACAATTAGAAAGCATCTTGTTTTCAAATCAAAGAAATTATTCACAATGACAGCCATACAGTTCTACAGTCTGTCCAGTTTGACATTCTTACGAGACACTGCTGAAGACATTGCTGGTGATTTTACAGGGGCGTCGGGGACCTGGAGGCGACAGTCTTTCGCCGAGCACTCTTTGTTAATTGACATTCTGTAATTCGGTGCAGCTGCGTACGATAATTTGTTATGATGCCTTCCGTACCAAAATCTAACGCATTGCAACTCACTGAGTGACAAGGTACCAAATGTACCGAAAATCGGAAAATTCTGCTCATGCTGACTTCCTGGAGCAACTTCCTGTGTCTCATTGTCTGCGTCAGCAGCATCCTGTGCAGACACGTTTTCTCATCCTTCCGAAATTTACCGGATGTAGCACCTGTCCTGATAGCACTGTACACTTTGCAAGTCCTGGAGATGTAAATTACAAATAAAATTTGCACGTTTTACTATACATTACTGCAATTTGTATACATAACATTCAAGACACTTATTCGCATATACCTTACATTTACACAAAATCTGTTAGTCATAAAAAAGAGGAAAAACAGGATTGGGTAAGTGGGGGTAAAAATGCCCATTTTTTTTTTACTAAAAATTTAAAAAGAACTTGCAACATATTATGTCAGTTAAGCATAAGGTAATGCGGGATTTCAACAAAGAAAACATCAAAGGCATTCAAATTGGTAATGAACACATTACATATCTGGCCTATGCAGACGACATTGCACTATTAGCATGCACACAAGAAGATCTGAAGAGAAGTATCCAGACCTTGGAGTTATTGGCAGCTAGTATCGGTCTACAAATTAGCTCTGAAAAGACAGAGTATATGACCATAGGAAGAAAGATCCAGAACTCTGAAGATTTAATTGTGAACAACACCAGGTATAAACATGTGAAAGAGTTCAAATACCTTGGATCATTTTTTACAGAAGTAACATCAACTGAAGCAGAGATAAAAGCACGACTGCAGGCGGGAAACAGATACTATCACTCTCTAGACCCTATATTAAAATGTAGAAGTGTCTCGCAACAACTAAAGCTACGGTTGTATAAGACATTAATAATGCCAGTAGTACTTTATGGTTCTCAAACCTGGAGCACTCGAAAACAAGACCTTAAGCGACTGCTAACATTTGAAAGGAATGTCCTCAGGAAAATATTTGGACCAGTCAGAGATCAGACTACTGGAGAATGGAGAAGACGCCATAACACTGGATTAGAAGAGCTGTACAAGGAGCCTAACATCTTGGGAGTGATGAGAAGCAAAAGACTGCAATGGGCTGGACATGTTGCTAGAATGGAGGCAACAAGATGGCCCAAAATCACAATGGACTGGATCCCGTCAGGCAGCAGACCAGTGGGAAGACGTAGAAAGAGGTGGATCGATGGAGTGAGAGAAGACCTGTTGCAGCTGGGAGTCACGGAAAACTGGAGACAGACAGCAGGAGACAGGGACGGATGGACAGCTCTAACTGTGGTGGCGCGCGGTCCTCTGGGCCTGATCGCGTGAGGAAGAAGAAGAAGAATACAACAAGTCGTTTGACGTCTTGGTAACGTGTAAAATTTTCATTGCCATAAATTATTATTAGAAGAGCAATAAAAGTTTTCCTAAAAAATAATTTTGCATACGATTACCCAGTACTGCGGGATAAGAGGGCATGGGCCTGGGGGGAGTGTACTTTTACCACCAACAAAATAAAATAAAAAAGATTACAAATAAATCCACGCAAAAACAAATTGGGAACTAAATTTTTGGCGAATGCTAAAAGTAAATGTAATGATCTGAGATTAACACCGAAAAAATATTTATCGAGGGAAACGGAATGCTGCACGATTGCTTCTTCTTTCTCCAACGGGAAAGTTTTTGTGAATCGGCCGACCTGCACTCTACTTTTGACGGTTTTAAAACATTTTCTTAAGGCAGCCTCTGAAAACCTGTTAGCTTCGGATGTTTGCCGTATTGAGCTCCCATTTTCAGTATGGTCAAGACCTTGATGGTATAGTGGCTGTGTTACTGGCTGTCGACTTGATGTTTCTGAAAAAAGAAGGCCACTGTGTAAGATGAGACTGTATTCGAAGTGTGTTTGAGAGGTAGGCATGTTTGAAAAAAAAAAAACTGTCTACCCAACGAAAGAAAAGCTGTAGACAAGAAAAATTAATTAAGTTATCTAAAAGGAAGAATGAGGTATCCAAGGTAAATAAACACAAATGAAAAATGCTTGACTGCGCAGAAGGGACTAAGAAGTCAGAGTATATGTTATGCGGTAAGTGTTCGCAAATAGTTTCTTGACGGGAGACAAGTACGCGCTGATAACTTCTACCCGATTAGATCTGCGTACTCTTACCCCACTCCCGTATTTTATTCTTTGGCAATCTACAGATAAAACACACAATTAAAATAATGGGATTAAGGACGATACTGGGAGCTATTTACAATACCGAACTTATCTAATATTCAAATAGATTTCGGTTCAACTACAACTCAATAAAAACTAAATTTTACATCGAGAGGGTACAAAATTGACTAAATGCATTTTCTCTAGCTTTGACCTTTCGACCACCATGAGGCTCCGAATAAGAAATGAGGAAATGATTACGTACGCGCTGTCTTGTGGGAGAGTCGTGAACTTCCGTTTTAGGGGCCGAAAACATGATACACACTCTTGCCTATATTACACTACTGGCCATTAAAATTGCTACACCACGAAGATGACGTCCTATCGACGCGAAATTTAGCCGACAGGAAGAAGATGCTGTGATATGCAAATGATTAGCTTTTCAGAGCATTCACACAAGGTTGGTGCCGGTGGCGACACCTACAACGTGCTGACATGAGGAAAGTTTCCAACCGATTTCTCATACACAAACAGCAGTCGACCGGCGTTGCCTGGTGAAACGTTGTTCTGATGCCTCGTGTAAGGAGGAGAAATGCGTACCTGCACGTTTCCGACTTTGATAAAGGTCGGATCGTAGCTTATCGCGATTGCGGTTTATCGTATTGCGACATTGCTGCTCGCGTTGGTCGAGATCCAATGACTGTTAGCAGAATATGGAATCGGTGGGTTCAGGAGGGTAATACGGAACACCGTGCTGGATCCCAACGGCCTCGTATCACTAGCCTCGTATCACGACCCGTGGCTCTACCCTTCATTCGATTCCTGCGAAACCCTACATTTCAGCAGGATAATGCACTACCACATGTTTCAGGTCCTGTACGGGCCTTTCTGGATACAGAAAATGTTCGACAGATGCCCTAGCCAGCACCTTCTCCAGATCTCTCACCAATTGAAAACGTCCGGTCAATGGTGGCCGAGCAACTGGATCGTCACAATACGCCAGTTACTACTCTTGATGAACTGTGGTATCGTATCGAAGCTGCATGGGCAGCTGTACCTGTACACGCCATCCAAGCTCTGTTTGACTCAATGTCCAGGCGTATCAAGGCCGTTATTATTGCCAGAGGTGGTTGTTCTGGGTACTGATTTCTCAGGATCTATGCATCCAAATTGTGTGAAAATGTAATCACAAGTCAGTTCTAGTATAATATATCTGTCCAGTGAATACCCGTTTATCATCTGCATTTCTTCTTGGTGTAGTAATTTTAGTGGTCAGTAGTGTACTATAGCCTGTCCTGTTTTGACCGCAGACACTGCAAGTCTGTGATCTGATAGTCTCTACTGGCTAATATAAGCCCCTTTCCTGAGTTCCTGCACTTTGCTCAGCTGACAGAGGCGCTTGTTCCTGCTCTCGAGCCTGTAGCTGACGCCAGCCCGGCCTGAGCGCAGCTCTGCCCCGGGCCTCTTTAGCTCGCTCTGTGGTGGGCTGAGGCTCTTCAGTAACCTCTTTAGGCGCGGCCGCTCCCACAAGGATCATTTTGCTAAGTAGCTCCGCGCTCGCCTCCCTTAAGCAGCCATCATCCTACCCAAGCCGAGCCAGGCACGCACTGACGTCCCCACACAGTGGTTTGCTACGGAGCTTCCAGATGCCTTTACACGCCAGTCACAACGTATACAGTTATCTATCCTCTAGTTTAATAAAAGTTCAACCCTCAACTTTTGCTGTGACTCCTGCTGCTGAAGCGTTACCTTTGACTAAAACCAATGCCACCTTCTCTTTAGTAAACTCTTATGCTTGAAAAATCTGCTTCTTTACCAAGCTCTCTTTAAACAGCGTAGACGTAATACACTCGTACATTCATAAACACAAAAGAAGTCGCTGGATGGGATGTGGCATTGGCAGAAAAACTTTTTACTGCCAATATAGCACTAATTAATATTTATTATTGACGACTGGTTTCGAAATTGAAACTGTCGTCTCCTAATCTTAATCAAAGTTTGGTTAGAAACTACGTTATATTATGAGTTTACCACTTATGCCACGTCGTCATTACGGCACGTTTTATAACCAAAATATTTTTAGAATATCAGAAGAAGACAGATTCAGTTGTCGAAACCGATCGTCAGTTATGAATATTAATTAATGAGATCTTTGCTATAAAAGCTTTTTTCGAGGTAAATATATATCAATATGAGAAGCATCAATCGAAACACAAAACTTTTGTGACAAAAAATACGCAAGATTGAATTTATTAATTTACTAGTGTGTACATTAAATAAGAATTTTCACTTCATCTACATCTACATCTACGTGGATACTCTGCAAATCACATTTAAGTGCCTGGCAGAGGGTTCATCGAACCACCTTCGCAATTCTCTATTATTGCAATCTCGTATAGCGCGCGGAAAGAACGAAGACCTACATCTTTCCGTACGAGCTCTCATATCCCTCATTTTAACGTGGTCACCTTTCCTCCTTATGTAGGTCGGTGTCAACAAAATATTTTCGCATTCGGAGGAGAAAATTGGTGAGAGAAGATCCCGTCCAACGAAAACCGCCTTTATTTTAATGCTGTCCAGCCCAAATCCTGTATCATTTCCTGTGACACTCTCCCCCATATTTCGCGATAATACAAAACGTGCTGCCCTTCTCTGAACTTTTTCGATGTACTCCGTCAGTCCTATCTGGTAAGGATCCCACACCGCGCAGCAGTATTCTAAAAGAGGACGGACAAGTGTAGTGTAGGCAGTCTCCTTAGTAGATCTGTTACATTTCCTAAGTATCCTGCCAATAGAACTCAGTCTTTGGTTAACCTTCCCCACAACATTTTCTATGTGTTCATTACAATTTAAGTGGTTCGTAATTGTAGTTCCTAGGTATTTGGTTGAATTTACGGCCTTTAGATTTCACTGACTTATCTTGTAACCGACGTTTAATGGATTCCCTTTAGCACTCATGTCGATGACCTCACACTTTTCGTTATTTAGGGTCAACTGCCAATTTTCGCACCATTCACATATCTTTTCTAAATCGTTTTGCAGTTTGTTTTGATCTGATGATGACTTTAGTAGTCGATGAGCGACAGCGTCATCTGCAAGCAACTTAAGACGGCTGCTCAGATTGCCTCCCAAATCGTTTATATAGCTAAGGAACAGCAAAGGGCCTATAATACTGCCTTGGGCAGCGCCAGAAATCACTTCTGTTTTACTCGATGACTTTCCGTCACTTACTACGATCTGTGATTCTCTGACAGGAAGTTACAAATCCAGTCTGAGACGATATTCCATAAGCACGCAGTTTCACTATAAGCCGCTTGTGTGGTACAGTGTCAAAAGCCTTCTGGAAATCCAGAAATACGGAATCGATCTGAAATCCCTTGTCAATAGCACTCAACAGTTCATGCGAATAAAGAGCTAGTTGTGTTTCAGAAAAACGATGTTTTCTAAAGCCATGTTGACTGTGTATTAATAGACCGTTTTCTTCGAGGTAATTCATTATGTTCGAACACAATATATGTTCCAGAATCCTGCTGCATATCATCGTCAATGATATAGGCCTGTAATTAAATTGGATTACTCCTACTACCTTTCTTGAAGATTAGTGTGACCTGTGCAACTTTACAGTCTTTGCGTACGGATCATCCGTCGAGCGAACGGTTATATATGATTGTTAAATATGGAGCTATTGCATCAGCATACTCCGAAAGGAACCTACTTGGTATACAGTACGAACCAGAAGACTTGCTTTTATTAAGTGATTTAAGTTGCTTCGTTACTTAATCCGAGGATATTTACTTCTACGTTACTCATGTCGGCGTCTGTTCTCGATTCGAATTCTGGAATATTGATTCGTCTTCTTTTGTGAAGGCATTTAGGAAGGCTGTATTTAGTAACTCTGCCTTGGCAGCACTGTCTTCGATGGTATCTCCATTGGTATCGCGCAGAGAAGGCACTGATTGTGTCTTGCCGCTAGCATATTTCACATACGACCAGAATTTTTCTGCCGTGTTTCAAGACAAAGTTTGGTCGTGAAAACTGTTATAAGCATCTCAAATTGAAGACCGCGCTAAATTTAGAGCTTCTGTAAAAGATCGCCAATCTTGGGGATTTTGTGTCTGTTTAAATTTGTCGTGTTTGTTTCGTTGTTTCTGCAACAGTGTTCTGACCCATTTTGTGTACGGTGGGAGATAAGCTCCATCGTCTGTTAATTTATTTGGTACGAGTATAAACCTCTCAATTGCTGCCGATACTATTTCTTTGAATTTAAGCCACATCTGGTCTACTCTTATATTGTTAATTTCGATGGAGTGGAGATTGCCTCTCAGGAAGGCGTCAAGTGAATTTTTATCTGCTTTTTTTGAATAGGTATATTTTTCACTCTTTTTTCGAGGATTTGGGGATTACAATATTCAGTCTCGCTACGACAACCCTGCGTTCACTAATCCCTGTATCCGCTTTGATGCACGTTTATTAACTCAGGTGTATTTGTTGATAAGATGTGAAGTGTGTTTTCACAACCATTTACTATTCGCATGGGCTCATGAACTAACTGCTCGAACTGAACTAACTCGCGCTAGTCATTGCAGTTAGCTGATAGTTCTAATGTAGATGATCAAGATGAATTTCTACGTAATCTTTCCACCCTTTTAATGGCACAGTGCATTCACAGTCTACAATCAGTACACACGAAGTTGTTTCCCTAAAAAAATTGTTAACGAACTTCCAACAGGCTGGAATAATCTGTATGCGCTGTAACTGTTTGTTTTCACTTCGTAATACATATATATTTTAGACAAGTTTTTTGTATTTTAAAAAATAACATTTTGTTTATCTGGATGATTTGAAAATGGGTCCCGGTCCGAAACCAATCGTGAAGCAAATAAAAGAGTGAAATTTGCAACTTTGGCTGGTTTTCCGATGTGCTGAAAATTATTATTGTCCGACGTTAATACTTTCCACACACTTCTCCATCTCGTACATATTGCCGCAATGTCAATCAGCTGTGAAGTTCTCGATTTTCACGTAGATGTAATCCACCATTAAAGACAAATACCTTATGATATCTTTCTTGCTCGTGAATATTCTCCGGGAAAATACCTCGTCTCTTCAGTTCTCGTTCCTCCAGTCTGCCTTCCTTTAATTCACCCACCGTTATGTGTACAATCAATAACAGAAGGCTCCGTGTAGCCTTCAACAAACAGTTCTGCAGCACCGCCATTATGCAACGACACGCCGAAAATTTAAAGCCCGTAATACTTTCTCTCAAAGTTGACTTTACGTTGGGCAACATCGCCATACACCTTGTTTAACGCCTCTCTCACTGGTGCAATCCGAATTACTATTCCTCCACTTCTTCATTATACCAACTTCCATAAAACCGCAAACTGTAGCTGACTTCCTTATGGCTTACTCTAGGTTCCACACTCAACTCTCAAATGTCCTCGCTTTCCGTTTTAACACACATATTACTTTTAGTCCCACTTAATAAAATAATTTACATTAATTTGTTACATTAAACAAAATTTCTACAAGTAGGATATGTTTAAAGACAACACTTTACATAACGAAATGCATTCGTAAATAAATTACAGTCGTGTGAACAGAAATAAGTTAATACGAAATTACACTCGAAACAAAACACAGTAAGCTAATTGTAGCATATCGACCATTTAGAATATGTATATATATATATATATATATATATATATATATATATATATATATATATATATATATATAATCGTTAATTCCCCACTAAGGAGAGCGTTAAAACACAATCAATATTCACAATGACAATATGGTACATAAATTGGTACATTTCAAATTCATGGCACTTTTTTTTCTGTCTTTCTTTTCTCTTCCCAAAAACCTCTCATAAATTCACTGTGTTTCTTCTTCCTCTCTTCTGTCCACTTCTTTCCTGATTTCTTCTCTTTTGGTGTTTCTTCGAATTTCTGTTTGTTGATTTTTTCTCTGTATTTTCCTCTGTTTGATATTTCTTCTGTGGAGATGTTTAGATTTTTGAGGTCTTACATGGTTTCCTTTACCCAGTTAGTTTTCACCTTATTCGTCACCACTATGTTAAAAATCTTCTTGGTCAGCCTATTTTCATTCATCCTATGTACGTGCCCATAGAATTTTGCCCTTCTTTTTCTGATATTGTCTGTAATTGTCTCTGCCTGTTTGTACAATTCCTTTGTTGGTCTCTTTATCCAGATCCCCAGTCTCTGTACTGGCCCATGGATCTTTCTCAGAATTTTCCTCTCTTGCTTTTCCATTTCCTTGATTTTAGTTCTTCCTCTGATTACTGTTGTTTCTGAGGCATACAAGGCCTCAGGTAAGACTACTGTTTTGTAATGTCTTAATTTGGCATTGACGGAAATATTTCTTTTATTGTAATGGTTCCATGTAAGTCTGTACGCTTTTTGTAGTTTTGTAACTGTTTCTTCATTGGCTGTTGAATTCAGTCCTGTTTTCTGTATAATCGCTCCCAGGTATTTGAAACTTTCTGCTTGTGTTATGTTTAGGTACTTTGTTATCAATGGGCTTCTGTCTGTAGATTTTGTGTCCACGTACTGGGTTTTTTCATATGATATTTGTGGACCTGTTCTGGCTGCGATTTCATGCAATATCTCTGGGGCTTCTCTGGCTTCTTTTCTGTCATTTGTAATGATGGCTATATCGTCGGCAAAGGCCAGACATTTTATGTTGACGGTTCTATTTTTCTCTTTCCCCATCTTTACCCCATTGACTCCTTTGTCCCACGTCCTCATTATTTTCTCTAAAACAGCGTTAAATAAAATGGGTGACTGGCCATCTCCCTGTCTCACTCCTGTCTTGATTTCGAAAGATTCTGAGATCTCGCCCATGAACTTCACTTTTGACTTTGTATTTGTTAATGTTTCCTGAATTAGTTTTCTGGTCTTATTGTCTACCTTCATTTCTTCTAGTGTATTAAAAAGTGTTTCTCTGTCTATGGAATCGTAAGCGTTCTTGAAATCAACTAATGTTACTGTGGTGTTTCTGGACTTTCTCGTTGTTAATAATGTTCTCAGACACCAGATCTGCTCACTGCATGATCTTCCCTTCCTGAACCCTCCTTGGTATTCTCCGATCTGTGGATCTATCTGAGGTTCTAGGCGATTTAACAGAGCTTCTGATAGAATTTTGTATGCCACCGGCAGTAACGTAATTCCTCTATAGTTATTAGGGTCTGTTTTGTCTCCTTTCTTGTGGAGGGGGTGTATTAGGGCTGACTTCCATTCTTCTGGTATCTTTTCTGTTTCCCAGATGTTTTTGATTATACTATGAATTTTGGATGTAATGTTTTCATGGTATAATTTCCAGATTTCTGCAGTCAGTCCATCTTCACCTGGTGCTCTGTTAGTTTTCAATGATTTTATTATTTTCACGATTTCTTCATATGTTGGGGGTTCGGAGTCCCGGTTGGGTTCTGGTTTTGTAAACTGTAATCTCTGTTTTGGTTTATCACAGTTAAGTAACGTGTCAAAGTATCTGGCTAGTATTTCACAGTTTTTCTTCGGATTTGTCTCCAGTGTTCCATCTTGTCTTTTGAAGCATAAACTTGGTGGCTGATATCCTGTCATATTTTCTCGGAATACTCTGTAAAAATTTCGTGTGTTGTTTCTGGTGAAGTCGTCTTCCATCTCCTTCAACCTGCTGTTTTCGTAACCTCTTTTTTCTCTTCCGATTATTTTTGAAGTGTTTTTCTGTATCCTGCTGAAGTCCTCCCATATTTCTTGTGTTTTATGGCTGTTAAATTTTTTCCATTCTCCAGGCTTGTATTATATATATATATATATATATATATATATATATATATATATATATATATATTCATGAAATTTCTGTCTGACAATGTCCTCGTACAAGCGACAGTCGCTGTTGCAGTACGCACGGAATAACAAAAGTGTCTTGGCTGGGGTGGCCGAGCGGTTCTAGGCGCTACAGTCTGGAACCTCGCTACCGCTACGGTCGCAGGTTCGAATCCTGCCTCGGACATGGCTGTGTGTGATGTCCTTAGGTTAGTTAGGTTTAAGTAGTTCTAAGTTCTAGGGGACTGATGACCTCAGATGTTAAGTCCCATAGTGCTCAGAGCCATTTTTCAATACACTTGATAAAGAACAGGATATGATCACATGTATTTATTCGATTCAGGTAGAAGCATTTAGTCACTCGTTGACCAGTAAAGGATAGTAAAGGAAAGGGCGAAGTTTTAAATTCGATGTTTAAGAAATCGTTCACGCAGGAGAATCGTGCACATGTACCGTCGTGTGAACATCGCACAGAGTCCTCTGTGGATGACGTAGTAATAAACATCCCTGGCGTAAAGATACAGCTGAAATAGTTGAAAACAAATAAGTCATCAGGTCCAGATGGAAACCCAGCTCGGTTTTACAAAGAGTACTGTACGTCCTTGGCCCCTTACCTAATTTGCATTTATCGCGAATCTCTCAACCAACGCAAAGTGCCGAGCGACTGGAAAAAAAGCGCAGGTGAATAATGTAAATAAGAATGGTAAAAGAACGGACCGCAAAATTACAGACCAATATCCTTAACATCGGTTTGTGCAGAATTCTTGAACATATCCTGAGTTCGAATATAGTAAATTTCCTAGCGACCGAATAGCTCATGTCTACGAATCAGCCCGGCTTTAGAAAGCATCGCTCATGCGAAACCCAGCTTGCACTTTTCTCACATGATATACTACGAACTATGGCTGAAGGGCAACAGGCTGATTCCATATTTCTAGAGTTCCGAAAAGCATTCGACACGGTACCACAGTGCAAACTATTAACGAAGGTACGTGTATACGGAATAGGCTGCCAGATATGTGACTTGTTCGAAGACTTCTCAAGTAAAAGAATCCAGTATGTTGCCCTCAACGGTTCATCGGAGTCGTGTAACATCAGGAGTGCCGCAGGGAAGTGTGACAGGAGCGTTGCTGTTTTATACATACATAAGTGATCTGGGAGACAGGTTGGGCAGCAGTCTGCGGTTGTTCGCTGATGGTGCTGTGGTGTATAGGATGGCGAAGGCTGATACGAGATGACCAGACAAAATTTCTAATTGGCGTGATGTATGGCAGCTGGCCCTTAATGTAGAAAAATGTAAGTTTATGCCGATGAGTGGGGAAAACAAACTTCTAATGTTCGGATACAGCATTACTAGCTTCCTGCTTGACACCGTCACACCATTTGAATATCTGGGCGTGACGTTGCGAAGCGATATGAAATGGAACGAGCGTATGAGGATTGTGGTAGGGAAGGAGAATGGTCGATTTCGATTTATTGGGGGAATTTTAGGAAAGTGTCGTTCATCCTTAAAGGAGAGCACATTTATGACGCTAGTACGCCCTATTCTTGAGTATTGCTAGGGTGTTTGGGAATCTCACCAGGTCGGATTAAAGGAAGACGTCGAAGCAGTTCAGATGCGGACTCCTATTTTTGTTACTGGTAGGTACGATCAACACCCAAGTATTACGAAGATGCTTCGGGAACTCGAAGAGAATCCCTGGAGAGAATTCGACACTGTTTCCGAGGAGCCCTACTGATAAACAGCATTTGCTGTTGACTGCAAACGACGCTACTGTCGCCAACATACATTTCGCGAAGATAACATAAGAGAAGTTAGGGCTCATACGGAGGCATAGACCGTAGATAGTCGTTTTCCCCTCGTTTCATCTCTTCGTGGAACATGAAAGGAAATGACTAGTAGTGGTTTAGAGTACCCTCCGCTTGCGGAGTATGTATGTAGTGTAGATGTAGATGATTACAAGACGATGAGCCTCCAGACGTACGTACCTCCTGTTTGTTCTACGCAAGTGCTACATGTTCTTACTCTTGCGCTTTGTTCTGGAAGTTTGAACCCTGAATTCCTTTCTTGTAATATAGTTCACACCCGTTTATTTATTGTTTTCTTTCATGGCATTACTTAATACAGCTATTCCTTTAGCTTCAGGAGTAACTCTAACATGAGCACACTACAATCCTATAGAATCTAATCATACTGAAGCACTACAAGGATTATTCTTTACAGTATTATTAGGACTCTATGTCACAACACTTGAAGCGTATGAATATTGAGAAGCACCTTTTATTACTGCAGAGGCAGTATATGGATCAACATTCTTTGTTGCAACTTCTATGCGGCATCTCGCCTGCTCTCACTATTCATCACATTTACTTGCGACAGTAACAGGTAATACATTCTTAACATGTGACTCATATTCTATAACCAATCTATAGCATGACAGCTGCCAAGACTACAGAATGGGAACGGACACGCCAATAAGCGGATGGAAAAATCATAACTGTGTTAAAAAAAAAGGAAAAAAAACGGCGTGCGAGGGAGATTTGAACCCAGAGCTCCCGCTTGGCAGTCCAACACCATCAACTACGCCGCCGGTGTTCCAATTCGTTCGATGTTGCACCTCTTAAGCTTGGACCGTTCATTGTTTATATTTTGCTTCTCTTTTTCACCATTCAGTACATCTTCTTGTTTTCATTCTTGATCTGTGTTAAGTTCTTGATTGGCTATCAACTGCCGCATCCTACCACTAAATCTGAGGGAGTGCGATGGGGAGTTCAGAATGTAAGAAAAGTCTCAGTGATGTGAACTAAATTTTGAGAATGTGCTTTTCTCAGTGGTTCGAACGGACTACTGCATCTATTTCAATAATATGCGGGTGGTCGGTTAAGTATGAAACTAGTAATTTCTTATAGAAATTGGGTGAAATTGCGGCAGCAAATCTATCTTCAACAGAAGCATTTGACCAATCGGTGACTTATGCCTCCAGCACGATCGAAATGTCATTCTTTCCAAAATCTGTTCCAATGTTTTGTAGAAAATAGTGAATAACATCATCTTGCAAGAAGTAACAAAGGAAATAACGTGCGTTTTTTCTACATACATATAAACAAATAGAATTACACATACATTAGACGTTTATATTTGTTGTGTGGGACGTATTGTTCCAGAATTGAAAGTAAATGAAAATTATTTCTTACATCTCAGATCACACAAATAGTTACAATTATTTATTTCGGCTTCTTAGCTGAACATCACATGATCAGTATCTTCACTGGGGAAAAGTCGAAAACAGTAATGATAACTATTGGTGTGACCTGAGCTGAAATATGTAAGAAAAAATTTTCATTTACTTTTAATTTAGTTCTCAGGCAAAGCGTCCCCCGCAACAAACACAAAAGTCTAATGTATGTGTAATGCGAGAGGAGGTTTTAATTTAAATTACGCTTGAGGTCCAGCACTCAGTTCATTAATATCTTAACGACCACAACATGTATCAGAGTTGGAAAACGCTGACGGAGTTTGCTACTCACGAGTTATCAGTTCGAGCTCCGTAAAACAGAAGAGCATCAAAGAGCGCAGCGGAAGTCGAGAGAAGGTTTCTGTTTCGCTTGCAGGCCTCCGGCCCTGTCTTGCTACATTGAAGTTTGGAGTGTGTAGAACGAGGCGACTCGCTACCCTCCCCTCCTCGAGTTCGCCATCTTTTCTGCAGGCTGCCTGACTTCCGATCTCATCGGCCTCTCGGCAGTACAAGCTTTGCACAAGGAACCTGAAAGTCCGGGTCCGCACTATCAGAGTTACAGTATTCCCGACTGAGAGCATGTTATACTGGAGAAGGTGACCTGTCCAGTTTGCAAGACGCCACTAGATAGTAATTACAGTGCCAAAGCAAGTTATGGAACTCAGCATACTCCCACTCTAATATGAGACTTCTCATTCGGCAAGCGACAAATGAAAATTTCTATTAAAAACAAGAAAACCAATAAAAATATCACTAGACGCAATATTTGGGTACATAAAAATGAAATACACTAACAGTTAGGATACACAAAACCAACAAAATATTACCGCTGCACTGCATATGAAACTTGAAGGTACTAACAGTTACGAGAGAAAAAGACAATATGCGAACTGACACAAAAAAAAAAAAAACACAACACCAAAAAGTAATTAACGTAGAGCAATGAAATTTCGGGAATACATTTGTCTAGGTAACATATGTAAATGATTAACATTGCAAGATCAAAGGTTCATGCAAACGCGAGATAAACCGTTGCAAATGTGAGATGCTGAACATTAATAACCGGTGTAATCGCCAGGACGGTGAATGTAGGAATGCAAACGTGCGCGCATTGTGTTTCACAGATGCCAGAGTCAGTTTGTGGGATGGAGTTCCATGCCTATTGCACTTGGTCGGTCAAGATGAGGATATTAATGCTGTTTGTGGATAGTGCTGGGGGTGTCGTCCAATGAGACAGATCTGACGACCGAGTAGGCCGAGCAATATGTCGGCTCTCTATGGAGCATATTGGGTTACAGCAGCAGTACGTGGATGATCGTTATCCTGTTGGAAAACACCCCCTGCAGTGCTGTTCATGAATGGCAGCATGTTGTTGTTGTTGTGGTCTTCAGTCCTGAGACTGGTTTGATGCAGCTCTCCATGCTACTCTATCCTGTGCAAGGTTCTTCATCACCCAATACCTACTGCAACCTACATCCTTCTAAATCTGCTTAGTGTATTCGCCTCTTGGTCTCCCTCTACGATTTTTACCCTCTACACTGCCCTCCAATACTAAACTGGTGATCCATTGGTGCCTCAGAACATGTCCTACCAACCGATTCCTTCTTCTAGTCAAGTTGTGCCACAAATTTCTCTTCTCCTCAATCCTATTCAACACTTCCTCATTAGTTATGTGATCTACCCATCTAATCTTCAGCATTCTTCTGTAGCACCACATTTCGAAAGATTCTATTCTTTTCTTGTCCAAAATATTTATCGTCCAAGTTCCATACATGGCTACACTCCATACAAATACTTTCAGAAACGACTTCCTCACACTTAAATCTATACTCGATGTTAACAAATTTCTCTTCTTCAGAAATTCTTTCCTTGCCATTGCCAGTCTGCATTTTATATCCTCTCTACTTCGACCATCATCAGTTATTTTGCTCCCCAAATAACAAAACTCCTTTACTAATTTAAGTGTCTCATTTCCTAATCTAATTCACTCAGAATCACCCGATTTCATTCGACTACACTCCATTATCCTCGTTTTGCTTTTGTTGATGTTCATCTTATATCCTCCTTTCAAGACACTATCCATTCCGTTCAACTGCTCTTCCAGGTCCTTTGCTGTCTATGACAGAATTACAATGTCATCGGCGAACCTCAATGTTTTTATTTTTTCTCCATGGATTTTAATACTTACTCCGAATTTTTCTTTTGTTTCCTTCACTGCTTGCTCAATATACAGATTGAATAATATCGGGGAGAGGCTACAACCCTGTCTCACTCCCTTCCCAACCACTGCTTCCCTTTGATGTCCCTCGGCTCTTATAACTGCCATCTGGTTTCTATACAAATTGTAAATAGCTTTTTGCTCCCTATATTTTACCCCTGCCACCTTCAGAATTTGAAAGAGAGTATTTCAGTCAACATTGTCAAAAGCGTTCTCTAAGTCTACAAATGCTAGAAACGTAGGTTTGCCTTTCCTTAATCTAGCTTCTAAGATAAGCCGTAGGGTCAGTATTGCCTCACGTGTTCCGATATTTCTACGGAATCCAAACTGATCTTCCCCGAGGTCGGCTTCTACTAGTTTTTCCATTCGTCTGTAAAGAATTCGCGTTGGTATTTTGCAGCCGTGACTTATTAAACTGATTGTTCTGTAATTTTCACATCTGTGAACACCTGCTTTCTTTGGGATTGGAGTTATTATATTCTTCTTGAAGTCTGAGGGTATGGCAGCATAACAGGTCGAATCACCTGACTGAGGCGCAATTTTGCAGTCGGGGCGCGTGGGATAACGTCGAGAGTGCTCCTGGTGTCGTTCGAAATCGCACCCCAGACCATAACTCCAGGTGTAGATCCAATGTCTCTGACACTCAGACAGAGCGCTTCTAGGCGCTACTGTCTGGAACCACGCGATCGCTACGGTCGCAGGTTCGAATCCTGTCTCGGGCATGGATGTGTGTGATGTCCTTAGGTTATTTCGGTTAAAGTAGTTCTAAGTTCTAGGGGACTGATGACCTCAGAAGTTAAGTCCCATAGGGCTCAGACCCATTTGAACCATTTGACACTCAGACAGGTTTTCTGGTAAACCTTCCGGGATGTAAGGTTGTGGTCCATGAAACTCTTCAGCTCCTAAGTCGGCAAGACTCATCGGAGGAGAAACACCCCTCTGAAGAAGTCCAGCGCAGCTCTGGACGAAACGTTAGGAGCTGAAGAGTTTCATGGACCACTACCTTACATCCTGGAAGGTTTACCAGAAGATATGTCATCCGGTCGTGAAAGCCTTCATACCATGACTCAGACGGGTTGCTTCCACGTCCACAA
This sequence comes from Schistocerca americana, assembly GCF_021461395.2. Lineage (NCBI taxonomy): Eukaryota > Metazoa > Arthropoda > Insecta > Orthoptera > Acrididae > Schistocerca > Schistocerca americana. The sequence continues at coordinate 1,249,962,024 of NC_060119.1, read as the reverse complement.
CGGCCCTCCTCCTAAACAACACATGGCCATCACTGGCACCGAGGCAGGACCAGGTGTCCTCAGAAAACACTACAGACCCTTATCCTGCCCTCCAACGAGCTCTCGCTTGACACTACTGAAATTGCAAATGGTAGTTGTTTGGGGTCAATGGAATGCACACTACAGGGCATCTGGCTCGGAGATGTCATCGAAGTAGCCGATTTGTAACAGTTCGTTGTGTCACTGTGGCAGCAACTGCTGCTCTGATTGCCGTTGCAGATGCAGTACGATGAGCCAGAGTAATTCGGCGAACACGATGGTCTTACCTCTCGGTAGTCCTGTCTTCTTGCGACCGTACATTCCCTTGAACACCGCTGCCAGCAATCATGTACGGAGGCTACATTCCTGCCAAGTCTTTCTGCAATATCGCAGAAGGAACACGCAGCTTCTCATTGCCCTATTGTACCGAGCGAGGTGGCGCAGTGGTAGCACACTGGACTCGCATTCGGGAGGACGACGGTTCAATCCCGCGTCCGGTCATCCTGATTTAGGTTTTCCGTGATTTCCCTAAATCGCTCCAGGCAAATGCTGGGATGGTTCCTTTGAAAGGGCACGGCCGACTTCCTTCTCCATCCTCCCCTAATCCGATGAGACCGATGACCTCGCTGTTTGGTCTCTTCCCCCAAACAATCCAATCCATTCATTGCCCTATTACACGATTTCGTTCAAATTCAGTGACATGTTAATAATGGCGTCTTTGTCGCCTTAAAGGCATTCTTGGCTAACATCAACTCACCACGTCCAATCTCAAAGGTAACTACAGCTCACGACCGTTACGGTGTGTATTTAAAGCAAAACCTCATGTACATCCTCGTAGTAGCGCTACTATCTTATGCGACTGGCGTGAAATCTGAATAGACATCTTTCAGATGTAAAACCAGGTCTATCAACTTTCATTTATGTCGCAAAACTCCTTCTTGGTGATGTGTTTTTTTTTTCTGTAGGTGTATTACTGTCACATTGCATATGAAAAGTACTAACATTGAAGACACAAAAGCAACAGAAATATTACTGCATGCAATAAGAAAAAAAATTCTTCATCCAACTGGCCTCGGAAGGCCCAGCGGCACCGACGACTGCCGTGTCATCCTGACCCGACAGGTGTCACTGGTGGCCGACGTGGAGGGACATGTGGTCAGCACACCACTCCCCCAGCCTGTGTCAACTTTCGTGACCGGAGCCGCTACTTCCGAATCGAGCAGCTCCTCAATTGGCCTCAAAAGGGCTGAGTGCACCCGACTTGCCAACGGCTGTCCGCAGACCCAGACGGTCACCCGTCCAAGTTGTAGCCAAGCCCATCAGCGCTTCAGCAATTTGACGGGAGCCGTTGTTACCACTGCAGTAAGGCCGTTGGCTGCGTGCAGTATCACAGTTAAGGAATTAGTACTGAAAATGTTCAGCCTGTCCACAAGAAAAACATTTACAGCTTCTCAAGCCAAGACTGTAGGCTACGATTTATTGATGTAAACAGCAGTTTGGCTATGTGCTTTCAAAATGTTCAAATGTGTGTGAATTTCTAAGGGACCAAACTGCTGAGGTCATCGGTCCATAGACTTACACATTACTTAATCAAACTTAAAGTAAATTATGCTAAGAACAACACAAACACCCATGCTCGAGGGAGGACTCTAACTTCCGGCGGGAGAGGCCACGCAATCCGTGACATGGCGTCTGAAACCGCGCGGCCACTCCGCGCGGCCATGTGCTTTCATCGCGTGACACCACACAGATGAGAGGAAACACGATTTTGCTATAGGCCTCTTAATCTGCCCATTGGCAGGCTTCAACATCACTACAAGCACACTGTTATCAAGACTGGTAAACAGCTACGATACGGCACCCAGCTTCCACGCCAAGCGAAGCAAGTTATCGTCCTTGATCGGTACAAGATCGCTTATCTAGGGTTGCCAATGCTCCTTCCGATTTCCATTGCGTTGCTGCAGCTGTACAGGTACTCATTGTATCTCCTCTTCCGAAAGGACTAAAGCAGCTGTTGTACCAGTTGCCACCTGTGCAACCTGTTGGCGGGAATCTCAAGGAGAGATGTTTTAGGATAGGCAAAAAGATGGTTCTCAATTAAATCTCCGATATTCCAGTCGTCGGGAGCTTGTCACGATTCACCAAACTGGCCTACAAATCTCCGACTTCCATGATGAGCTGTATGTTGTTGAATGTGTGTCTCACAAGATTTAATTGGCTTGCACACAGCCTTGCGCTGAGTTCGAGGTTTCTTACCTGCCAAAGTCCAATAAAATTTTGTGTTAATCAGTGTGGATGATTTGGCTTTTCTAGTCTTTCCTTGCCTAAGAAATCGAAGAAAACATCCACCCCCAGAATCATATTTATTCTGGCAGACTTATGGATGTCGGCAGAGCAAACAGAATATTCCAACGTGTTGTATCTGTGTACCTAGATAGCAACTCACTGTTGACATGGTCCTTAAAAGCACAAGTGGTTACAACGAGAGAATCATTAAGCTTCGAAGACGCAACTTCTAGAGTCATCAGCCGGCGCGGTGGCCGTGCGGTTCTAGGCGCTACAGTCTGGAACCGCGGGACTGCTACGGTCGCAGGTTCGAATCCTGCCTCGGGCATGGATGTGTGTGATGTCCTTAGGTTAGTTAGGTTTAAGTAGTTCTAAGTTCTAGGGGACTGATGACCTAAGATGTTAAGTCCCATAGTGCTCAGAGCCAGTCTAGAGTCATCAGTCTGAGTACACCTTCTGTCAACTGACATTTGAGGCAATGTATTGTGCTTTCCAATACAGATATTAAAAGTTGGAGCCTTGCACTAACCAGCAAAGTGATCAGGCTAAGAAAATCACAGCTTATTTTTCGTGTCAAATACTTGTCAATCGTCGCTACCGATTTCTTGAAATCCCTTGCATTTGGTAACAGAGTGACGTTGGTTAGAAAATTCACAATTTTCTTTTCTACTAGCGTAACCCAGGTGTACCTTCTGCATATGTTTCATTTCACTTATAGTAAAACGAGGGTTTGAACTTAAATAGTGGCAACTGTTTATTCATAACGGATACAAAAGAGTTACATGTTTGCCCCTGTTACTGTCCTTCAAAGTAGTCACCAGCGTTGTGTAAAACCCGTTGCCAGCGATTTGGAAGGCGTAGTATACCGTCAGCAGAGTCTGTTCTGTTGATGGTGCGAATGGAGCGGTCTACTACCTGTCGAAACTCTGGATCAGTTCTGAAGCGAATGCCACCGTCAATGCACAGTATTACCGCTCGTTTTTGGAGCATCACGTGCGACCATCTTTGCGAAAGAAGCGGCGACACTTTCTGCGCAACCCACCCATCATTTTGCACGACAATGCGCGGGCGCATACAGCGCAAGCTGTGGCTCCTCTGATCGGTCGATGGGACTGGGAAGTACTGTACCATCCACCATACTCCCCGGACTTAAGTCCTAGTGACTTTGATTTGATTCCGAAGATGGAGGAACTACTTCGTGGCATTCGCTTCAGATCTGTTCCAGAGGTTCGACAGGCAGTAGACCGCTCCATTCGCACCATGAACAGAACAGGCTCTGATAACGGTATACTACGCCTTCCAAATCGCTGCCAACGGGTTCTACACAACTCTGGTTTCTACTTTGAAGGACAGTAACAGGTACAAACATGTAACTCTTTTGTATCGGTTGTGAATAAATAGTTGCCACTATTTAAGTTCCAACCCTCTTATAAGTGCCTTGCAAATCTTCTGCTGTGATACTATGTTTTGAAAATCTTCTGAAGTCCCGCTCCTGCTCCGAACGAAGCCAAGAGTTGTAAATTTTAATTCAAAAGAAATCGTAAATTAATTTATCAACTAGAATTACTGCGATACTGTAGTGCCTGTGTTCTTCAAAGATACCATGCAAAGATCCTTCAGATATGCATGCCCGTCTGGAGGAACAAGCACTGCGGGACTACAGCCGTTATAAAATACACGAAATGACATTTGGTGGACGACATATGGAAGTTTGGTCTGGCCGTGAGTCGTGCACGGATAGTCCAATGGTAAGGCGACCTATCGCGATAAGCGGGATAACCCGGTTCAAGACCCCTTCCTGCACAAATTCACTAGTCATTCCACTATAGAAACAGCTGCGAATACGTTCCATGCACCCTGAATTGCTTCCTAAAGAACGACTTCATGAAGAGCGATGTCAGGTTTAAGATCCTCTAAGGATTTCAAATGGCAACAGACATTATTAATTAACTGTCTATAATGAGTTTCCGTGAGTTGGCCGACTGTAGGAAAGGCCATGAAAGCCTTTTGCATGTCTGGCTGCAATTTTCTGGATTGTCATATCTTTACACGAGAAGGCCCCAAGCAATCGATGGACTTCCTGATGTGATAGGTATGTTTCAGTAATTCCTTCGCTTCACCTCGCAAACTAGAATTGAGGAAATGTAATTTTTCGACGTCATCAACAATTATTATTCTTAACGAGGTTGAAAACGCACCTCTGTAGGACGGCCACTTAAGGTAGCCCCCTTTAAAAACTGTCAAGTTAGTAGCTGGTAGTTTCTAAGTACTGGCACTGCCTGCCGGAGTCGATTCCAGTGGCTGTGTCAGCCGAGCGTGCCTCTTCATTACACCCTTGATAATGAATTCAGTGAAGTCGCAGGAATCCTGTCCGCCCCGGTAGCTGAGTGGTCAGCGTGACAGACTGTCAATCCTAAGGGCCCGGGTTCGATTCCCGGCTGGGTCGGAGATTTTTCTCCGCTCAGGGACTGGGTGTTGTGTTGTCCTAATCATCATCATTTCATCCCCATCGACGCGCAGGTCGCCGAAGTGGCGTCAAATTGAAAGACCTGCAGCAGGCGAACGGTCTACCCGACGGGAGGCCCTAGCCACACGACATTTCCAATTTACAGGAATCCTCGAATTTCGCCCCGTCCCTACTATGATCCGCAGGTTTGTCTTCAATTTCAGGTCGATCTTAAGACGACTCAAAATCAATATGAATCCGCGTCAGTCTGTTTAATTTTGGCTCCAGCATTTCAATACTGGCACTAACTTCAGTCTACAAAAAATTCCATATACGTGCGGGAGCGGCCTTCGCAACCTCTCTGTTTGAGTAATCTTGTAGTCTCAGAGATATCCATTTTGGGAATAGGCAGATGATAACAGGAAGCCAACAGTTGGTCTTACCAGGTTGCAGCGGCAATTCAGGGCAGTACAGACTGGAACAGCCGCGACATCGGCAGATGGCTTGTCACAAAAGACGATGATTAGCACCTCCTACGTCTGTGTTCCCCCTGTTTATAGTTCAGTAAGACATATTAACCGTAGGCGAAAAATGTATCGAAACAGGCTTAGAGCATTCGTTAGCACCTACCGACGAAACCAAAAATGTGTGCAACTCACACGTGGTTAGTTTCTCGCGATTTTATCACGTTCACAAAAACCGTAACAAAGAAACACGTGAACGAACGTGAGTATTCCTCGTATTCAGTGTATCCAGGGCCATAAAATGTGCGCAGTTCACTTGCATGCTCTGGTCCTATATCGGAACATTTAAGTTTGGAGGACTCACTGCCCTCCCCTTATTTCCACTCCACAATGATGAGATAGAACTCAGCGTAAAATACATTATTCCATAATCTACAAGGTGCTACTTCTAAAAAATATACACGTTTTCCCGCTGCAGTGCTTGGCTGGCCGAGACGTTTTCCATTCGCTACGGTGTCTGCAGGCTACCTGGCATCCGCTCAGCAACACCTGCGTCTACAAAGGACCTGGAGAGTCCGGTTCCGCACTCCCAGAGTTAACGATATTCCCGGCAGGCAGCAGGTTATACTGGAGAAGGTGACCTGTCTATAATGCAAGATACCAATAGATGGCACTCGGAGTGGCAAAGTGAGTTACGGAGCTCAACAAATTTAAATTAAGCTTGGGGACCGGCACTGAATTTATTAATATCTCACCGACCGTCACATCCATCAGAGTTGGGAGAAGCTGAGGGGGTATCAAAGGGCACAGTCGGCGACGGGAATCGAACTCGGCTATAAATACCGGCGTCAGACCAACAGTAGCTCACAGTCTGGTTGGTATCGAGGCAGCGAGTGCACATAATAGAAAATTTCGCAGCACCAGAAGAAGCCGGCAGCGTCAATCGTCGAAATATTGTGCGGAAAATGGAAACAACGAGTCGGCTGTACACCCGGAGACTCTCTGTTAATCAGCCGAAAAACCCTGAGATATCAGATTACTGTATATCTCACTGTGACGGCTAACTTTACGACTCTAGATTTTCGTCGCATTAGTCCGAACATTCCTTCATGCTTCATAAATGGTAAAGCTTTACAGGTATTTACGATTAGAAAAGTAGAAATTAGTGCATATCATGAGCATAAAAAGATTTTCAAAGTTATTAATATTTCATAATTTGATAGAAGTACCTTCAAGAACAGATCCATAAGGATCTTTAATAGTAAATCGTTAATTTATACACAAATAAATACTCATAAATTGAACAAAATTAGCATCGCATCGTTTCCGATATCACCGCACTTCGCTGATTTACAACTGGAATATGTGTTAGCTGATTTGGTGAAGGCTGCCGGTCTTGCTTACGAGATGAAGGCAGAGCTCACCATCTGCAGCATCGTTGACAGAACCGACTGCGGACCTTTGGTGCAGAGCCGGGTGGAGGGTCTGAATCAGAGGCTCAGACGGTTTTGCGACCGTGTTGGCTGCAGATTCCTTGACTTGCGCCATAGGGTGGTGGGGTTTCGGGTCCCGCTGAATAGGTCAGGAGTTCACTACACTCAGCTGGCGGCTACACGGGTAGCGGAGGCTGTGTGGCGTGGACTTGGCGGTTTCTTAGGTTAGAAGGCCTCGGGAAAGTACGGGGTGGGCTGCAATCTCAAAGGGTGCATGGCAAATACAGGACGTGCTTGGATCAAGGAACAGTCGGAATTGTAGTTGTAAATTGTTGTAGTTGTGCTGGGAAAGTCCCTGAGCTTCAAGTGCTAATAGAAAGCACAGAAGCTGAAATCGTTATAGGTACAGAAAGCTGGCTAAAGCCTGAAATAAGTTCTGCAGAAATTTTTACGAAGTCTCAGACGGTGTTCAGGAAAGATAGATTAGGCAGAATTGGTGGTGGAGTGTTTGTGTCTGTCAGTAGTGGTTTATCTTGTAGTGAAGTCGAAGTAGATACTCCGTGCGAATTGGTATGGGTGGAGATTACACTTAACAGCCGAACTTAGTTAATAATTGGCTCCTTCTACCGACCCCTAGACTCCGATGATATAGTTGCGGAACAGTTAAGAGAAAATTTGAGTCTCGTAACAAATAAATACCCCACTCATACGGTTATAGTTGGTGGGGACTTCAACCTTCCCTCGATATGGTGGCAAAATACCTGTTCAAAACCGGTGGTAGGCAGAAAACATCTTCCGAGATTGTCCTAAATGCTTTCTCCGAAAATTATTTCGAGCAGTTAGTCCACGAACCCACGCGAATTGTAAATGCTTGCGAAAACACACTTGACCTCTTAGCCACAAACAATCCAGAGCTGATAGAGAGCATCATGACTGATACAGGGATTAGTGATCACAAGGCCGTTGTAGCTAGGCTCAATACCGTATCTTCCAAATCCACCAGAAACAAACGCAAAATAATTTTATTTAAAAAAGCGGATTAAGTGTCACTAGAAGCCTTCATAAGAGACAATCTACATTCCTTCCGAACTGACTATGCAAATGTAGACGAGATGTGGCTCAAATTCAAAGATATATTAGCAACAGCAATTGAGATATTCACACCTCATAAATTGGTAAGAGATGGAACTGATTCCCCGTGGTACACAAAACAGGTCCGAACTCTGTTGCAGAGGCAACGGAAAAAGCATGCGAAGTTCAGAAGAACGCGAGATCCCGAAGATTGGCTAAAATTTACAGATGCGCGAAATTTGGCTCGGACTTCAATGCGAGATGCCTTTAATAGGTTCCACAACGAAACATTGTCTCGAAATTTGGTAGAAAATCCGAAGAAATTCTGGTCGTATGTAAAGTACACAAGCGGCAAGACGCAGTCAATACTTTCGCTGTGCAGTGCCGATGGTACTGTTACCGACGACTGTGCCGCTAAAGCGGAGTTATTGAACGCAGTTTTCCGAAATTCCTTCACGAGGGAAATGAATGGATTATTCCAGAATTTGAAACACGAACAGCTGCTAGCATGAGTTTCTTAGAAGTACATACCTTAGGGGTTGCGAAGCAACTCAAATCGTTTGATACGGGCAAGTCTTCAGGTCCAGATTGTATACCGATTAGGTTCCTTTCAGATTACGCTGATACAATAGCTCCCTACTTAGCACTCATATACAACCGCTCGCTCACCGATAGATCTGTACCTGCAGATTGGAAAATTGCGCAGGTCACACCAGTGTTTAAGAAGGGTAGTAGGAGTAATCCATCGAACTACAGACCTATATCATTGACGTCGGTTTGCAGTAGGGTTTTGGAGCATATACTGTATTCAAACATTATGAATCACCTCGAAGGGAACGATCTATTGATACGTAATCAGCATGGTTTCAGAAAACATCGTTCTTGTGCAACGCAGCTAGCTCTTTATTCGCGCGAAGTAATGGCCGCTATCGACAGGGGACGTCAAGTTGATTCCGTATTTCTAGATTTCCGGAAAGCTTTTGACACCGTTCCTCACAAGCGACTTCTAATCAAGCTGCGGGCCTATGGGGTATCGTCTCAGTTGTGTGACTGGATTCGTGATTTCCTGTCAGGAAGGTCGCAGTTCGTGGTAATAGACGGCAAATCATCGAGTAAAACTGAAGTGATATCAGGTGTTCTCCAGGGAAGCGTCCTGGGACCTCTGCTGTTCCTGATCTACACTCCTGGAAATTGAAATAAGAACACCGTGAATTCATTGTCCCAGGAAGGGGAAACTTTATTGACACATTCCTGGGGTCAGATACATCACATGATCACACTGACAGAACCACAGGCACATAGACACAGGCAACAGAGCATGCACAATGTCGGCACTAGTACAGTGTATATCCACCTTTCGCAGCAATGCAGGCTGCTATTCTCCCATGGAGACGATCGTAGAGATGCTGGATGTAGTCCTGTGGAACGGCTTGCCATGCCATTTCCACCTGGCGCCTCAGTTGGACCAGCGTTCGTGCTGGACGTGCAGACCGCGTGAGACAACGCTTCATCCAGTCCCAAACATGCTCAATGGGGGACAGATCCGGAGATCTTGCTGGCCAGGGTAGTTGACTTACACCTTCTAGAGCACGTTGGGTGGCACGGGATACATGCGGACGTGCATTGTCCTGTTGGAACAGCAAGTTCCCTTGCCGGTCTAGGAATGGTAGAACGATGGGTTCGATGACGGTTTGGATGTACCGTGCACTATTCAGTGTCCCTCGACGATCACCAGTGGTGTACGGCCAGTGTAGGAGATCGCTCCCCACACCATGATGCCGGGTGTTGGCCCTGTGTGCCTCGGTCGTATGCAGTCCTGATTGTGGCGCTCACCTGCACGGCGCCAAACACGCATACGACCATCATTGGCACCAAGGCAGAAGCGACTCTCATCGCTGAAGACGACACGTCTCCATTCATCCCTCCATTCACGCCTGTCGTGACACCACTGGAGGTGGGCTGCACGATGTTGGGGCGTGAGCGGAAGACGGCCTAACGGTGTGCGGGACCGTAGCCCAGCTTCATGGAGACGGTTGCGAATGGTCCTCGCCGATACCCCAGGAGCAACAGTGTCCCTAATTTGCTGGGAAGTGGCAGTGCGGTCCCCTACGGCACTGCGTAGGATCCTACGGTCTTGGCGTGCATCCGTGCATCGCTGCGGTCCGGTCCCAGGTCGACGGGCACGTGCACCTTCCGCCGACCACTGGCGACAACATCGATGTACTATGGAGACCTCACGCCCCACGTGTTGAGCAATTCGGCGGTACGTCCACCCGGCCTCCCGCATGCCCACTATACGCCCTCGCTCAAAGTCCATCAACTGCACATACGGTTCACGTCCACGCTGTCACGGCATGCTACCAGTGTTAAAGACTGCGATGGAGCTCCGTATGCCACGGCAAACTGGCTGACACTGACGGCGGCGGTGCACAAATGCTGCGCAGCTAGCGCCATTCGACGGCCAACACCGCGGTTCCTGGTGTGTCCGCTGTGCCGTGCGTGTGATCATTGCTTGTACAGCCCTCTCGCAGTGTCCGGAGCAAGTATGGTGGGTCTGACACACCGGTGTCAATGTGTTCTTTTTTCCATTTCCAGGAGTGTATATAAATGACCTGGGTGACAATCTGAGTAGTTCTCTTAGGTTGTTCGCAGATGATGCTGTAATTTACCGTCTAGTAAGGTCATCCGAAGACCAGTATCAGTTGCAAAGCGATTTAGAAAAGATTGCTGTATGGTGTGGCAGGTGGCAGTTGACGCTAAATAACGAAAAGTGTGAGGTGATCCACATGAGTTCCAAAAGAAATCCGTTGGAATTCGATTACTCGATAAATAGTACAATTCTCAAGGCTGTCAATTCAACTAAGTACCTGGGTGTAAAAATTACGAACAACTTCAGTTGGAAAGACCACATAGATAATATTGTGGGGAAGGCGAGCCAAAAGTTGCATTTCATTGGCAGGACACTTAGAAGATGCAACAAGTCCACTAAAGAGACAGCTTACACTACACTCGTTCGTCCTCTGTTAGAATATTGCTGCGCGGTGTGGGATCTTAACCAGGAAGGATTGACGGAGGACATCGAAAGGGTGCAAAAGAGGGCAGCTCGTTTTGTATTATCACGTAATAGGGGAGAGAGTGTGGCAGACATGATACGCAAGTTGGGATGGAAGTCATTAAAGCAAAGACGTTTTTCGTCGCGGCGAGACCTATTTACGAAATTTCAGTCACCAAGTTTCTCTTCCGAATGCGAAAATATTATGTTGAGGCCAACCTACATAGGTAGGAATGATCATCAAAATGAAATAAGAGAAATCAGAGCTCGAACAGAAAGGTTTAGGTGTTCGTTTCTCCCGCGCGCTGTTCGGGAGTGGAATGGTAGAGAGATAGTATGATTGTGTTTCGACGAACCCTCTGCCAAGCACTTAAATGTGAATTGCAGAGTAGTCATGTAGATGTAGATGTAGCGAAAACTTTGATATTTTTTGAAAAAAAAAAAACCCTTACCTGTGGAACGAAATATTACTGCCTTTCACATGTTGCTGTGTGCAACCTGTACAACAAATGCATGACTTTATCATCATCATGAAAAAGTCGTGCTTAAAAACACTACTGCTGGCCGCTGGGGCCGAGCGGCTTTAGGCGCTTCAGTCCGGAGCCGCGCGACCGCTACGGTCGCAGGTTCGAATCCTGCCTCGGGCATGGATGTGTGTGATGTCCTTAGGTTAGGTTAGGTTTAAGTAGTTCTAAGTTCTAGGGGACTGATGACCTCAGATGTTAAGTCCCATAGTTCCCAGAGCCATTTGAACCATTTGAAACATACACAGCGGATGTCGTATTCTGTACTTGGATACAAGCTCTGTTTCCCTGTTTTGAACATTTTGTTTATTTTGTGGTACTATTTCTATAGGAAATCATCATCCAGCTGCCAGGACCGATTGCAAAATCGGAGCACACAATCCAGAAAATAGCGGATGAAGAGACAGAAACCCCCTGGAGGAACTCTTCGAAAGTCAAATGGAAAAGTTCAGGATCTTGAAATCATATCCACAAAGGAGACGCGTCTCGAGGAAGAAAATAACATACTGCAAGCTTTACTACGGATGGCGTAAAATGACAGGGAAATCTGCCCCCCCCCCTTCCCCACAAACAAGAGAAAATCCAAAGAAAAACGAGACGAAAGCATAATCAACGCCAAAGTGCGATAAATTGCGAGACAGAAACTCCGAAAGCATGCAAGACGTCGATGTTCCAAGTTAGCAACGTTTCAGTTGGGCAGATTATACGGAGAGACACCATCTTTAGTGTCTACTCTACGGAACGAATGACAGCAAGTGATAAGAACCTGTTTGTTTCTTTTCACAAGTTGACTATCGGCTCAGAAGCAGCATAGTTGTCATCCAATCGTATAGTATGAAACATGACGTATAGGACGTCTAGATGAAATAAATGGATAGGAGACAACACAGGACTTCGGGAACGGCTGCGCCAATGGAACTGCTGCGATGATTAAAAAAGCATTGAAATGTCACAAGTTAAAATGCTCGACAATGTTCGCGGCTTATCTCGTGTAATAGCGGGAACACACAACCTTAATCTATACGCGCCGTCTGGAAATCAGAATAGAGAAGCTCGGAAATATTTCTATTAAACTGAAATACTCAGCTCACCAGGATCCCCTCATGACGACCGTATTATAGCAGGAGATATTAATTCTTTTGTCGACGTAGGTTTAGGCTCCGAATTGTAGCTGTAGCGAAGAACTTGGCTACCTAATTAACATTGTAGGTAAGAGGGATACGTGGGAGGTATGTCACAACGTCAGCTCTAGGCAAACATTCGTTACGGACCAAACACCAACCAGCTTAGACTGCATTTACGTATCCCGCAGCATACCGCCTAAACTGACTGGAACAGAAATTTGGCCACTATGTTTTTCGGATCGCTGCGGTTACCACTGTAAAATAAATATACATCGCCAGAGTCCTTATAGAGGTTGGAGTTCATGGGGAAAAAACAAAACACATCAGTGATGAGGCATGCTATAGATGAAAACGATGCAGGAAGCAAATGATTAGTTGCCCAAGTGAATAAAATGCGCAAAGCCAAAAATCAGAACAGTTTTAATGCATTCGGCTAGAAATAAATGCGAATGGGAAAACAGCACGAAAGACTTTCTGTTCCACGCCCTGAAAGACGTACACAAGAAAAGATATAACCAAATACTCGAACGGTGCTAAGAAAGTAAAGGCGAAGATTGGTGAAATTACAGAGATTCAAATATTTGGATACCAAGGGAGAGAGAAAGGGCATTTCATACCACAAGCCGACACTACTTCTACTTACCGCATGGTCCAAAAAAGGGGTAACACGAAGCGAAACTTAATATCCGAAATATAAACATCTGATGGAAAAAGAAATACTGGAGACAATGCCACAATATCTGTCCAAATTATTCCCAGAGGAACCGACAGCTGAAAATGAAGCCGAAAAATTGTTGAACTTCCTAAAAGAATACATCAGCGAAGAAGAAAATGCATCTTTTATGGAGCAAATCACAGACGTTAAAAAGAGCTCCAAGAGAAAGGCACTAGCACATGACAGCCTGCCCTTATAGTTTTATGTGGAATGTTACGAATTGCTGAAAAATACGTTTACGGAAATGCATAATGAGATGCTACAAACGACTCACGTTCCTGCTAAAATTCGAGAAGGGCTGACATTCATGATTACTAAAGACCCGCAGGCGTAGACTACATGGACTGCACAGAATTTCTTGTGTTTCTTTAATCGAATTTTTATGTTGTTCACAAATTGTAACACCAACTTAAACTCTTCACACTAATTAAGGCCGCACAAGCATGGTGTTTTCCGAATGTACTTCTTACCAAAAAGCGATTCTAGTAGATGGAGTCCAAAGCTTTTGTCTTCATGCCTTTTGCGTTCTTGTGGAGATATTTACATAGACACTGTCATCCTTTAACACATATTTCTTTATATTTAAACGAGAAGTCAAAAACCAATTTTCGTAGATTTAGCTTTAAAATTGTTTAGTATAAATAAATATTTCTCTAAAAATTTTCATCCCCTATTTCACCCCCTTGGGGGTTGAATTTCCAAAAGCAGTGAATAACATATTTTTTATTTCTGACAGAGAAGCTAAATACAAATTCTCATAGACTTAGCTTAGAAAGCAATTTCATAATGAAATAATTTTTTAAAACTTTTGATCCCCTATTTCACACCATTAGGGGGCTCAACTTCCAAAATGACTGAAAAACTTTTTTTTTTCCTAACCTAGAAGCGAGACACTACTTTTCAAAGATGTAGCTTTAAAAATGCTTTCACAGTAAAATACTTTCATAAAACGTTTCATCCCTTTAAGCGCTGACTTTCCAAAGTCAGTGAATGCGTTCTTTTTATTTGCAACAGAGAAATCAAATACAAATTTTCATAGATTTAGCTTCAAAAATGATTGAATAATGAAACATTTCCACAAAAGCTTTCAACCCTGAGAAGCAAAATTCAAATTTTCATAGATTTAAGTTTCGGTAGCTCAGTTGGTAGAGCACTTGCCCGCGAAAGGCAAAGGTCCCGAGTTCGAGTCTCGGTCGGGCACACAGTTTTAATCTGACAGGAAGTTTCAATGCTATAGTAGTTCTTTAATAATGATTTTAAAGAAACTTCCACCCACTATGTCACCCCTAGGGGTTAAATTTCCAAAAATTCTGAAACATATATTTCTTTATTTCTGATCGATAAAATACCAATTTTTGTAGGTCTGGCTTCAAAATTGTCCTAATAGTGACATATTTTCAAAAAGCCTTTCATACTCTATTTCACCCCGTTAGGAGAGAAATTTCAATCAATCTTTTCTGAAACTATGCCTACAGTAGATGATCCACACCCCTACCAAATTTCAAGTTTCTATCCCTAGCGGTTTGGGATGGTCGATAACTGGTCAGTGAGTGAGCCAGTCAGTTAGTCAGTCGGGACATTTACTTTTATATATATAGAGATTGACTCCATTGAATTCTGATTTTGAGATTTACCCGAATAACAGCGGGAAAAATGAAACCCTTAGTAATCATACTTATCGGCAAATGCAAGGACCGTGTTAGGAACAGCCGATCTACTATTCAGAACCTAATCAACGTTAGAAATGCGGTAGTGGTTTTGCATGCAGCTAATGTTAAATCGGCGATTGACTTTTTCAAGCGTTTTTTTTTTTTTTTTTTTTTTTTTTTTTTGTGAAATCTAATGGAGCTTAACTGCTAAGGTCATCAGTCCCTAAGCTTACACACTACTTCACCTAAATTATCCTAAGGACAAACACACACACCCATGCCCGAGGGAGGACTCGAACCTCCGCCGGGACCAGCCGCACAGCCCATGACTGCAGCGCCCCAGACCGATCGGCTAAGCCCGCGCGGCTTCAAGCATTTAATCGTCTGAGCCACCATTACCTAAATAAGACTAGAAAATGATTTATGTGACGAATTCTGCTACTTAATACACGCGGTATTAAATGACGCCTCGCGAAAAATTCAGATAATCGGAATCATAAGAAAACCGATCGAGGTTAACCTTTCACTCAGACAGGGCTGTCAGTTGCCCATGTTATCGCTCCCTTGCGCAAAAGAGCTTTATTCGTCGAGACTTTTCGCCGAGAAGTTGTTGGGTTGCCGTATCAAGGGAAAAAATTAATACTTTCTGCTTACGTCGACGATGTTAAACAATTAGCAACATAGAAAGAAGGTACAATAAAGATTCGGGACTTAGTTGGCAGCTATTGCACAGCCTCTAATTCAATATTAAAAATATGAGAATCTAGAATTATGAATGTTGGGCCCGACGCCAACTACATTGGAACTAGATGGTCAGAAGCTTCTGAAACTATGAAAATTCTATGTCTACATTTAATGAAACTCCTACAGCAAGCTAGCGGGATCAACTGGAGAATAGCGCTCGGGGCTATACAAGGACAATTTGCAAAGATTTCTCACGGAGAACTTAATACCGTGTAAAAAAAATGCAGTGTATAAATAATGTGGCGCTGTCCAAAATATAGTATCTAGCACGCATATTTCGTATTGTAGTGGGAACAACTGGAAATGGCTGTTAGGTGGTTTTTGCAGAACGGTGTAATGCACATGTTCTATGGAAGAGGAGGATTAAAACTTATGAACACCAGACCAAAGTGCTGTGCCAGCTTCCTGTGAAACATGTTTCATCATCGTGAAGGTATTCAAAAATGCCTTCCGACAAGTAGAGAACTGTTAAGTGATGTAAGCCGCATCCATCCTCACCTTAGACACACACGCATGTTCTTCGTAGAGTATAGTTACATAGAAAAAATCAATTGCAGCAAATGTAACATTTTTGAAAATATGCAACACAACAGCTAACAACATACGAGCAAACTTGAAACCGAGAGTAACTGTGACGACCGGTAAAAGAGATGGGCAAACATGCACAACCCTCTAATCAATACGGAAGCACGACCTCTAAGGTACAGGGTTGCCCACCAAAATATTTCCACAAACAGCAAACTGCATAAAATAGTGATTAGTTCCTCGGTAATGTGTACTCGCTGTAGTGTCGCCTAACATGTTATGAAACGCCTGAAACTTGGGAGAGGACGAGAAAATAACTTGCAATCGTAACACGAGCTTGGTCATCCACGTACAGTTCGCAAAAAATTCTATACCCGGAGATGTAGTTTTATCTAAAAATGGAAAACAATGCATTTCTATAGCTCCAAGCCAGTTATACGTGCTAGTTAGTTAGCAAGAGAACCGAAAGCAGTCTCGAAAAGTATTGGTATTAGCCTACAAAATGGTTCAAATGGCTCTGAGCACTATGGGACTTAACACCTGAGGTCTTCAGTCCCCTAGAACTTAGAACTACTTAAACCTAACTAACCTAAGGACATCACACACATCCATGCCCCAGGCAGGATTCGAACCTGCGACCGTAGCGGTCACGCGGTTCCAGACTGAAGCGCCTAGAACCGCACGGCCACACCGGCCGGCAGGTATTAGCCGACAGTACAGCACAACAAACTCATGCAATATATACGAAATACAGTGATAACTTTGGCTAATTTTTGAACCCTGTGGAGCCATACTGACGCATGCTACAGAACAGAGGTTTTCGTTACTCTAGAAGGGGAGCTTTGTATGTCACGGAAGAAACGCTTGTCCGGTTTAGGAGAATAGCCTCGTGGGTATTAAAAGAGTAACCTCACTTGTTTCAGAAGAGGTGCTTTGTTTGTTTTAGGTGAAAGAAAGAAGTTGACTTTAGAGGAGAAATTATTTCGTTAGTTCACGATGTAAAGGTTTTTTGTTTTACAAGAGGATTGTTGTAGTCTTCAGTTAGATATCTTCGTTGCCCTCCTAGAAGAGGAGCCTTGTTTGTGTTAGGAGAAGTGTCCCGATTGCTGTAGGATAGAAGCGCTGATCTAAAAGAAGAGAATCGCTTGTTATAGACAAAGAAGAGAAGACTGCTTGTTATAGAAGAGGAGAAATTTTGTTTTAGAAGATGAGCAATATTTATTTCAGAAGAGAAAGATTATTTGTTTTTAGGAGAGGAGTCATGTTGCTCATAAAAGAGGAATCTTCCATGCTTCCAAAGAGGATTTTGGTTTGCTTTGCAAGAGTAGTACTGTCTGTTTCGGAAGGAGTTTTTATTGCGTTTCGATGAGTAACCGTGGGTGTTACATTACACCGAAGAAGAGTATTGCATATTATTCCTTAAAAAAGGGAAGAATATTGCGTGAGAAGTTAGCCATTTTTGGAGAGGAAAAGAATTAGCTAGAAGGGAGTGTGGGACCCAAAAAAATGTCGGTAGAGTACCTGTCTTCAAAAGGCAAAGATCCCAGGTTCGAGTCTTCTCTAAGAGGAAGTTTCAAATCAACGCACGCTCCGCTGCAGGGTGGAAGTTCATTTGGAAAATAGTTAATGCTCATTAAATCAAACGCACCAGTTGCCAATTATGTTAATGTCTTACATACAGAACTAGTTCAAATAAATTTAGAATCATTTTTATTTGTTTTAAGTACTTATCTCTAGGACATCACTTTCACATTTCGTCTGTATTTATACTAAATAAACTATAGTACTCGGCTCAGGGAGTTGATATGAGATTCTATGGTAGATGGAATAAAGGGATGAACTGTTTTAGTGTGAGAGGTAAAAAAAAAATTTAAAACAAATTCTATTTACGATAGAAACAACATTTTTTATTTTGTTATCCGGAGTATATATCTACAAATTTTTAGAATATTCTGCTCGAGAGCAAACCACGTATAATAGACAGTGACAGAAGCAGGAGTCTGTGAGGTTGATGTCGCAATATTTTAAAGTTTGTCCTTGCTCTTTGTTAACTGTACAACTGTAGGCTAGTTTAATTGGAAATTGTATTCTTTTAAACTGAAATGGCACTGCAGTAGAAGTCAGTGGTTTGCTGGGAGTAAATAGTGCGTGTCCTTTCTACTTTCCAGTCATAAGTTCGGCTTCGATGATGTTTTTCGATGGCTATTTGACGATCATCCTTGTTCCATTACACGTCTTGGTAGGTTGAGGTTTCTCAGTAGTACGATCGGAGATAGAATTCTAAGTCGAGGGCAGTGTGATGGTATTCCTTGTACTTGCAACAAGCTTGCAAATTCTGTAGGGAAATTCACACTTTTCTTCAACGTTTACCGGCGTGTCGATCAATTTCTATATTCTCCTTTCACCGAAAATTTTCTTTTGAATTTTGAAAGTAATATCTACATCTACGTCCACATCCATACTCCGCAAGCCACCTGACGGTGTGTGGCGGAGGGTACTTTGAGTACCTCTATCGGTTCTCTCTTCTATTCCAGTCTCGTATTGTTCGTGGAAAGAAAGATTGTCGGTATGCCTCTGTGTGGGCTCTAATCTCTCTGATTTTATCCTCATGGTCCCTTCGCGATATATACGTAGGAGGGAGCAATATACTGCTTGACTCCTCGCTGAAGGTATGTTCTCGAAACTTCAACAAAAGCCCGTATACCGAGCTACTGAGCGTCTCTCCTGCAGAGTCTTCCACTGGAGTTTATCTATCATCTCCGTAACGCTTTCGCGATTACTAAATGATCCTATAACGAAGCACGCTGCTCTCCGTTGGATCTTCTCTATCTCTTCTATCAATCCTGTCTGGTACGGATCCCACACTGGTGAGCAGTATTCAAGCAGTGGGCGAACAAACGTACTGTAACCTACTTCCTTTGTTTTCGGATTGCATTTTCTTAGGATTCTTCCAATGAATCTCAGTCTGGCATCTGCTTTACCGACGATCAACTTTATATGATAATTCCGTTTTAAATCACTCCTAATACCTACTCCCAGATAATTTATGGAAAGAACTGCTTCCAGTTGCTGACCTGCTATATTGTAGCTAAATGATAAAGGATCTTTCTTTCTATGTATTCGCAGCACATTACACTTGTCTACATTGAGATTCAGTTGCAATTCCCTGCACTATGCGTCAATTCGTTGCAGATCCTCCTGTATTTCCATTGTTACAGCCTCTCGATATACTACAGCATCATCCGCAAAAGCCGCAGTGAACTTTCAGTGTTAGCCACAAGGTCATTTATATGTATTGTGAATAGCAACGGTCCTACGACACTCCCCTGCGGCACACCTGAAATCACTCTTACTTCGGAAGACTTCTCTCCATTGAGAATGACAGGCTGCGGTCTGTTATCTAGGAACTCTTCAATCCAATCACACAATTGGTCTGATAGTCCATATGCTGTTACTATGTTCATTAAATGACTGTGGGGAACTGTATCGAACGCCTTGCGGAAGTCAAGAAACACGGCATCTACCTGGGAAGCCGCGTCTATCGCCCTCTGAGTCTCGCGGACGAATAGCGCGAGTTGGGTTTCACACGATCGTCTTTTTCGAAACCCATGCTGATTCCTAAGTAGATTTCTAGTCTCCAGAAAAGTCATTATACTCTAACATAATACGTGTTCCAAAATTCTACAACTGATCGTCGACAATATTATTTTTAATTGCCAATATTGGCCGTTCAAATGTTCAACTGTGTGTGAAATCTTATGGGACTCAACTGCTAAGGTCATCAGTCCCTAAGCTTACACACTACTTAACCTAAATTATCCTAAGGACAAACACACACCCATGCCCGAGGGAGGACTCGAACCTCCGCCGGGACCAGCCGCACAGTCCATGACTGCAGCGCCCCAGACCGCTCGGCTTATCCCGCGCGGCGCCTTTCAAATAGCCAGTCCGGATTGGTGAACAATGTTTGGATAAATTTGGTTCATTTTCAGCAGTGGCTATGTTGCAGAAATCACTGTTAAGGAGGTGTTAATTTGACTACTCACACTACATTGTTTCTTTTATTCACTCACTGCTACACTTTCTCGCAATTCTTGATTCTTCAATCGATCCTTTCGCTGTTTTTCGGTTTCTCTGCTTCTCACGATGCTGATTCTAGTTCGTTGGGAACTTAAACGTGCCTCGTGCTCCTCGTCTCTTTCGTTTTGTTTTTGTTTTCACGGTTTTCCTTTAGAACTGGCAGGACCTCAACCTCCTTTTCGTTTGAACATTGTCTAAAATATAAATCAAATCAACTTTTTATTAAGAAATACAGTAAGTACACTTAACACAATTTTTCACACTTTATTTTCGATTTGTATTTCGTCGCTGTATCACTTTGACAACTCACACTTTACTGTTCGTTTTAGTTCACTTACTGCACCACTTTTTCGGTACCTTCCTTCGTCGCAGATAAGGAACCTACGTTCGAACCTAAGAGAGTCTTGTTTTTTACACCCCTACCACGGGTAGCCCCAGCGATGGAGAATTCCAGAATATACCAGAAAGGCTTCGAATTGTCCACAATGTTACAGAGCATTCCACAACATTCGAGAGTGTTCTGGAATGTTTCACAATGATTTAGGACGTTCTGGGATGTTCCCGAACATTCTGGGCTCTTCCTCAATGTTCCAACTCTTCCTGGACATTACAGGACATCCTGGATCATTGTAGAACATTTCTGAAGACTCTGGAATGCTTTAGAATACTCTCGAATGAATGTTCTCGAATACTTTCGAGTGTTCTGGAATGTTTTAGAAATTTCTAGAGGGCGAAACTTCCCAGCCCTTATATTTTCAAAAGCACGCCCTTCAGGTAAAATCGGGAACCTTCTCCATGGATGGGGGACAGAGGTCTATCACATCATATAACTCGCTTGACCGTACCGGGACTCGTTTCTAGGTTTTAGCTGCACGCTATTTGAGTTTACATATTATCGTTTTGTCATTTGGAGATAGTGAGTCGAGCTCTGAACTCCAAAAAATGGAGTACCAAGTGGAGAAATCGGAACATTTTCGGCATATCCTCTGTCTGAGTTAAACGGAGCCGTGACAGTAGCGGAGGCAGCAAGAAACAATTACGCCGTGTATGGGGATAACGGTATTGGACAGAGGATGGCAAGAAAATTGTTTTATAGTTTTAAGGAGGATCCTTTTGAAATTAGTGACTTTCCACATTGAGCAAGACCTTCGTCGTTTGATGAAGATTGTTTAGACACATTAATCCAGAATGATCCACGCCAGTGAATTCGAGAACTGGCACATGTGATGAACTGTCAGCATTTCACCATCGTGCGACAGTTGCTTGCAGTGGGGAAGGTTCAGAACTGGGGTGTATGGGTACCGCATGCTCTAAGCCAAAATAACAAAAATCAGCAGGTGGCCGTACATGCATCTCTGCTTGCTCGTTATCAATTGGATCGTGATCAATACTGACCAATGCTATTCTGTACCGTTACTGGTGACGAGAAATGGTGTCTTTATGCTAACACAAGGAAGAGAAAGGATTGCTTGATTCCAAACAAAGCAGCAAATCCCAGTACAAATACCTGCACGCATACACAAAACGTAATGTTATACCTCTGGTGGAAAAGCGACGTTTTGATGTTCTACAAATTGCTTTCCAGAGGTGCAACCATCGCTGCTGACTTTATTGTCAACAACTGAAACACCTTGCAGACGCAATCCAAAACCAACGGCCAGGAAGAATGCGTGAAGTGATATTACTCCACAATAACGCCCACTGGCATTTTACTAGACTGACAGAAAACGCTATGCAGGAGTTGGGATTGGAAATCATTCCGCATCCACCTTATTGACGTCGTCTTGCGTCCTCAGATTTTCAGCTTTTCCGCTCTCTATCGAACAATCTTCAAGGAACTTCCTTTCCGGATGAAGATGTGCTCTGAACGTGGCTCTACGAGTTCTCAAAACCACATAATTTCTTACGGCCTTGGAATCGAAATGGTACTCCAGCGTTAGCAGACGGTTGTAAATAATGACTGAGAATGTTACGTGTATCTGTTGTGTTTCTTAACTTATGAAAAAACGCTACGAAGTTATGCAGCAACCTGTCCTCGGCTTGAATACTTAATATATTTCAAGATGACTCGTAACTGATTTGAAACATTTTCTGTAAATAAAACCACTACAAAAATCACTGTCATTGGAAAGAACAAAAGTATAGGTAGAATGAACTGGCATAAGCAAGAAAAAAATAATTTCGAATCCTTTGTTGCAACTGGCATTCAGTATAATTTACGCCCAATAAATAGAAGAACGTGTACATGTAAAGGGACGTAGCTGAACTTCCGTTACGCTGATGACATTCAACTAATTTCTTCAAAGAGCAAGAGAAATAAACGCTTTTGGGCAGAACGAAATACTTCGTCAACGAAGGGTCGCTGAAGGTGCTTATTATGCGATACTTCTCTCACAATCTCCCTTTGCGTGCCCAGAAACTGTAGTTTCCAATAAGTAGCCCTCAGCTAGCAATGAGATTTCTGCGTTTAATTAATTGTCTGCGGACCTTTACCCTCAACGAATGCGACATGACAATGTTACTTGATTACTGATGCACGTAACACAGGGAGGAGCAAAGAGAAGAGGGTTGAAACGTTTATTAGGAAGGGGGAAAGCGACAAGTGGAGATCTCTCCCTGACGGGGTTGCACCACATGACGCAAGCAAAGATAATTGGGCTAATCAGTCAAAGCGTAGATACATAAAAGGGGATTCTATATCACCAAACCAAGAGAGAGTTTTCCAAATCTTTAAGAAAGAAGGGGGATACGGGATGATGGAACATATCGAAGCCACTGTCATTTCATTGGTGACGTTACGCCTTTTGTCACTGGTGCAGAAGATCTTCAACAGCGAGTGGAAGAACTTCGTAGAGCAAATACGACTGAAAAAATTATAATGCGACTAAAATAATGTGTAAGCAGCATATCAAAAGAATATTGTACAATTTAACAATGAAGTCAAAGAACCAACTGAAGTTTTTTTGTGTTTACTAGAGTTCAAAACAACAACTTTTCGTTCTGAACAGCTAATTAAATCAACAGAATCTGCGTCCTTATAGGCGTTATGGTTGCTTGATGTTCATACATGTGCACATATACGTTGCTGGATACTTTAAGAAATCATAATATTACATGAGAAACATTTTCCTCTTTGGTCATCATGTATCTCTTCTCTATTAAGCTGATCCTTCTAGCGCTACCTTCTGGCAATATCCTTTACTGTCATTTCAGAAGTAGCAATAAGCTCATCATCAATCTTCTTCAGTAGGTTGTCAGTGATGTAAAACGTATCAAATCCTAGTCTCATAAGGGTTCTGATTCTTTCAGTACTACCATCATTGATCAAGGGACAACCATCATATGAGGAAATTTTGACAATAATAGATTAGCAAACAGATGTCTTTGGCAGTCTCATCGAAATGAGGTTTTGGTTCGGATTTTGTGTTCCACCACGTATACATTTCTTTAATGAAAAGTAATTAATCTAAAGTGGGCTCACGGCCTTCTGTGTTCTACAGTTGTCTCCTCTGATGGCGGGAAATAATAAAATATCGTAAATAGGGACAGAATCTTGTAGAAAAAGGGGTGTGGCACTGCACATTGATTGAAACATGATGCTTGTAATTATTTGTAGCACGAATTAAACTCTAAAAACTAGAGACATCATTTGTAACATGCTACAAAACTCACTGATTGCAAAGAATTTCAACATTTTTGACCAATTTTACGTACATCCTCCCTTGAGGTACTTGGTTTAGACCATGATCATTTAAGAAACTTACCAGGGCAGGTTTGAGGCCAAAGCGACGCAATCCGTCGCTTGGGACACCAAGGTGGAAGGAGTGTCAGAGGCAGACACTGAGATAGGTGAAAGTGTACGAGAGGAAAACGGGGTAGTGGGGGGGGGGGAGGTCACCAAGTGACAAGTCGCTTGTGTAGAGACTGTCTCCCAAATGTCTTACAAGGATATATTATTCTGCCTAGTAGAAAACTTAACATGATCTTGATTACCACAAAACCTATAATCTGAACCCAATATTATTAACGGGACAATTTGCGTTGTAGCATATCCTGGGCAGCAAACGGTCATTATTACCAATTAGGCACAATCACATAAATTAGAAGTTAAATTTTGGGCAGTTAGTTAATCGGGAGTGTCACAGACCAGTTGTCACTCGCTGATGTAGTCATAGGATATTACTTTTCTGAGTTTTGTGAAGTGCATAATTCCCCATTTATGAACATTTAAAACAAGCTGCCAATCTTAGCACGCTGTGAAATCTTATCAAGATGTGACTGCGCATTTGTTTGGCTTTTTCAATCTAGATAACTGCATAAACTGTGAAACGGCTGAGGTTACTATTAATATAGTCTGTCTTGTCATTAACACAGAACATAAGCCACAAGGGTCCCAACACACTTCCGTACGTTAAGTTACTTCACATTTTCGAGGACTCTTCGTTCGAGATGGCTCTGAGCACTATGGGACTCAACTGCTGTGGTCATAAGTCCCCTAGAACATAGAACTACTTAAACCTAACTAACCTAAGGACAGCACACAACACCCAGCCATCACGAGGCAGAGAAAATCCCTGACCCCGCCGGGAATCGAACCCGGGAACCCGGGCGTGGGAAGCGAGAACGCTACCGCACGACCACGAGATGCGGGCACTTCGTTCGAGATAACATGCAGAATATTACCTACCACGAAACCCTCAATCTAGTCACAAATTTTGTGTGATACCTCCTATAATTGTATTTTTATTAATAATCATAGGTGTAGTACCGAGTGTAGCACTTTTTGGAAAGAAAGAAATACTTTACTGAATTGCTTACCTTGATTAGTGGCTCTCAGAATGTCATGTGAGAAAAGCGTAGATTGGGTTTAGCATGATCAATGTTTTCAACACCCGTGCTGTTTGAAATATAGGAGGTTATTCCGTTCAAGATACTTCATTACGCATGGGTTCAGAATATGTTCTAGGATTTTACAACAGGTGGACATCACTGAGACGGGGTGATACTATTGTGGACTACTTCTGCTATCCTTGTTGTGCATATATATGTGAGCTGTGTTTCCGTCCAAGCACAAGGCACATCTTTCTGTTCCAGGGATCTATGGTAACAGTGAAAGCTAACTGAGCTGCTGATTGTGTGCAGAACGTGGCAGGGAATCCGTTGGGTCCTAGAGCCTTGTCTAATCTTGGCAATTTTAGCTATTTATCAACGCCATGACACAAATATTTTATGGGAATAACCTTTTAAACTTTGCGAGAGGTAAGCTGGGCCAGTAATTCAGAATCTTGCTCAGTAAAAGAACATTTGAAAACGGAATTCAGCGTTCCTGATTTTATTTTGCTACCCTCAGTTTCAGAATGTTTGTCATCCACTAAGAGCCACTGACAGCCTTTCTACAGCTAAATATACACAAGTACTATGTATGCCACTGTACAGTGCGTGGCGGTGGGCGCATCGTACAACTACTATGGACTGTCTTTCCTACTCCGCTAGCGTACTGAGCGAGGGTAAAAGGCTTTCTGTGCACCGCTGTACGCGTCCTAATTCCTCTGTCCTTTTCTTCATGGTGCTCACGGGGGATATGGTTTGATGACTGCATAATGGTCGCATAGTGTTCTTCAATTACGGGTTTTCTATATTTGCCAACAGTGTTTCGCGAGAACAATGTCGTATTTCTTCCAAGAATTCTCCTTTCTCTTCCCTTAGGATTTCTATTACACGTTCGTCGATCCATTACGATCCTTGCAGTCTATTTCGGAATTCGTTCGATATCTTATGCTGTGCTTAATTGATAAGGATGGAATAATAATCTGTGTCTGGTCGCAGTGGTGTCTTATGTGTATTTTACTTTGCAGTTGCAGTGAAATATGTCAGAATTATTTCAACAACTCTGTCTCTCGTTCATTTTCCCTAATGCTGACTTTATGTGATCGGCTCACTTCATATTGCTTCTTTGTACGATGGCTATTTTTTTTTCAAGGTCCGATGGGTTACCGCTGTAAAAAAAAAAATAAAAAAAACGTTAGTTTGCGACATTTAACAACACGTTCCAGCTAGTTCTCTACACAGTCGCCGTTCTCACTCAGCCAATTATCGCAGCGTTGTACCGAATTCGCAATGCCCTCGCCACAGAAGGCAGCCGGTTGTAATCAGGCACAAAAAGCTATACGAAGAAAATGGTTCAAATGGCTCTAATCAGTACGGAACTTAACATCTGAGGTCATCAGTCCCCTAGACTTAGAACTACTGAAACCTGATTAACCTAAGGACGTCACACACATCCGTGCCCGAGGCAGGATTCGAACCTGCGACCGTAGCAGCAGCGCGGTTCCGGACTGAAGCGCCTAGAGCCGCTCGGCCACAACGGCCGGCTATGGGAAGAAACCAGCTGTAGACTTCATAACTACAGGTCGCCCTAAAATTATTTTGTCGGTGGAAGGAATAGTTAAATAAAAGTGTTTATGTGCTTAATATTTCAGTCTGTTACAATAAGCTTGCATACAGCATTCACTACCTAGCCTGTATTCAGATGGGACATTACACAGTGATCAGAAGTACAGTAGCACGTTCTGATCACTTTGTAATGTCCCTTCTGAATAGGCACGATGCGAGGCGCTATGCCTCAATACGTACTATAGTTCTCAGTTACATATGCTGGTGCGTCTGGTGGTCGATAGAAAGAAAGATCCAGTTACATGTTTTAGGGTTGCCTTCACACTTTCTTCACCTAGTCTTTGTATGAGATGTACCGCTTCTCACGACTGCTTCAAACTCTGGGACTTTGTTACAAATGCTTCGGTAACTGATAACGGATGTAGATATTTCCTTCTGTGGGGGGCAGTTATTTGGGTCTTACACCAATACTCCGTTTTCATTATCTGGACTGGATGGAGAGACGCGTCACAGAAAAAACTCCCGTGTGTACTCCAGACACGGCGAACCTCGCTAGCGGTCTCTGATGTGTAGTGCACCCGTGGCGTCTTTAGGGGGGGGTCTTACAATTCTTAACTTTGTGGCGTAAGTTCAGGTAGTCACAATCTAACTTGTCACATCACGATGTCCTGGAATGCTTTTGTTAAACTAAATGAAACTTCTCTCTCAAAAAAAGTTTCCGATGTTCCTAGAAAAGGAAGTTAACCCTCTGCTGTTCCTGATTTATATAAATGATCTAGGTGATAATCTGAGCAGCCCCCTTAGACTGTTTGTAGATAACGTTGTAATTTACCGTCTAGTAAAACCATCAGACGATCAATTCCAAGAACAAAATGATCTCGACAGAATTTCTGTACGGTGTGAAAAGTGGCAATGAGCACTAAACAAAGAAAAGTGCGACATCATCCACATGGGTACTAAAAGAAATCCGATAAATTTTGTGTATACGATAAATCGCACAAATCTAAGGGTTGTCAATTCGACTAAATACCTACGAATTACAATTACGAGCAACTTAAATTGGAAAGACAACATAGCTAATATTGTGGGGAAGGCGAAACAAAGACTGTCCTTTACAGCCTACATTACACTTGTTCGTCCTCTGCTGGAATATTGCTGCGCGGTATGGGATCGTTACCAGGTAGGATTGACGGAGGACATCGAAAAAGCGCAAAGACGGGCAGCTCGTTTCGTGTTATCGCGCAACGGGGGTGAGAGTGTCACTGATATGATACGCGAGTTGGGGTGACAGTCACTGAAACAAGGGCTGTTTTCTTTGCGGCGAGATCTGTTTACGAAATTTGAATCACCAGTTTTCTCTTCCGAATGCGAAAATGTTTTGTTGACGCCCACCTACGTAGGGAGAAATGATCATCATAATAAAATAAGAGAAATCAGAGCTCGAACGGAAAGATTTAGGTGTTCCTTTCTCCCACGCGCCATTCGAGAGTGGAATGGTAAAGAAGTAATATCGAAGTGGTTGGATGAATCCACTGCCAGGCACTGAAGTGTGAATTGCCGAGTAACCATATCGATGTAGATGTAGATGCAGAGTAACAGTTGTGTCCTCGGTACAAACTACCAAATGGAAAGTCGGAATTAATTACAACTTGGAGGATTTATTCTGAAAACAAGGTGGAACGTAACTCAGAGTAATCACTCGTGTCCAGGTCCGTAGTCAAAGTACACCTCCCGTAAAGACTATCGCAGTAACAGCGCCTCGACTGAGAGGACACCGGCTCCGTACTCGAGGAGGTCCACCAGACAACTCCCCTGCCGGGCTGCGACAACGCGACTTAAGCACGTGGGGTTGAACCCTGATTGGCTCCGCCGGCTCCAGCGGTGTGACTGCTGCATCTCTCCTGGAGCCCACACTGTGAACACTTTCAAGTACGCTGCGCTGCCGCCACTGGAGCGTTGGTACACGGTGCTCGAAAAGGCGATCGCGCTTTATGAACGCACGACACAACAGTGTGTATTACCAGTCTTGAATCAGATAGTGAGACATGGGATTTGATGCACAAACCTTTCAAAAACAGAATTGTTCACCGCGTGAGCAAAGCGGAGGTGCTTCTTTTTGAACTACGAGAAAATACATGTATACAGACAAATGGGTCAGAGGATGATGCATTACACTGAGGACTCCTTAGATAACAGAACCAAGTACATTATATTTAATGAGGAGACGCCATCAAAAGTAAGAGTAACAAACAGTATACCGGTATCTGAGGTGAGTGTGGTCGGATCAGTGGTGACATAATGTCTAACGTGGGATTTTAACCGTCTTGTTACATCTTTCACACTAACACACTAACTACTGCGAAAGCAAAGAGAGCTCCACACCAAGTTTAAACGCAGCCAAAACCTCTCAGACAAACAGAAGCTAAACGATGTCAAAGTTAGCGTAAGGAGGGCTATGCGTGAAGCGTTCATTGAATTCGAAAGTGAAATTCTATGTACCGACTTGACAGAAAATCCTAGGAAGTTCTGGTCTTACGTTAAATCAGTAAGTGGCTCGAAACAGCATATCCAGACACTACGGGATGATGATGGCATTGAAACAGAGGATGACACGCGTAAGGCTGAAATACTAAACACCTTTTTCCAAAGCTGTTTCACAGAGGAAGACCGCACTGCAGTTCCTTCTCTAAATCCTCGCACAAACGAAAAAATGGCTGACATCGAAATAAGTGTCCAAGGAATAGAAAAGCAACTGGAATCACTCAATAGAGGAAAGTCCACTGGACCTGACGGGATACCAATTCGATTCTACACAGAGTACGCGAAAGAACTTGCCCCCCTTCTAACAGCCGTGTACCGCAAGTCTCTAGAGAAACGGAGGGTTCCAAATGATTGGAAAAGAGCACAGATAGTCCCAGTCTTCAAGAAGGGTCGTCGAGCAGATGCGCAAAACTATAGACCTATATCTCTTACGTCGATCTCTTGTAGAATTTTAGAACATGTTTTTTGCTCGCGTATCATGTCATTTCTGGAAACCCAGAATCTACTATGTAGGAATCAACATGGATTCCGGAAACAGCGATCGTGTGAGACCCAACTCGCCTTATTTGTTCATGAGACCCAGAAAATATTAGATACAGGCTCCCAGGTAGATGCTATTTTTCTTGACTTCCGGAAGGCGTTCGATACAGTTCCGCACTGTCGCCTGATAAACAAAGTAAGAGCCTACGGAATATCAGACCAGCTGTGTGGCTGGATTGACGAGTTTTTAGCAAACAGAACACAGCATGTTGTTATCAATGGAGAGACGTCTACAGACGTTAAAGTAACCTCTGGCGTGCCACAGGGGAGTGTTATGGAACCATTGCTTTTCACAATATATATAAATGACTTAGTAGATAGTGTCGGAAGTTCCATGCGGCTTTTCGCGGATGATGCTGTAGTATACAGAGAAGTTGCAGCATTAGAAAATTGTAGCGAAATGCAGGAAGATCTGCAGCGGATAGGCACTTGGTGCAGGGAGTGGCAACTGACCCGTAACATAGACAAATGTAATGTATTGCGAATACATAGAAAGAAGGATCCTTTATTGTATGATTATATGATAGCGGAACAAACACTGGTAGCAGTTACGTCTGTAAAATATCTGGGAGTATGCGTGCGGAACGATTTGAAGTGGAATGATCATATAAAATTAATTGTTGGTAAGGCGGGTACCAGGTTGAGATTCATTGGGAGAGTGCTTAGAAAATGTAGTCCATCAACAAAGGAGGTGGCTTACAAAACACTCGTTCGACCTATACTTGAGTATTGCTCACCAGTGTGGGATCCGTACCAGATCGGTCTGACGGAGGAGATAGAGAAGATCCAAAGAAGAGCGGCGCGTTTCGTCAGAGGGATAGTTGGTAACCGTGATAGCGTTACGGAGATGTTTAATAAACTCAAGTGGCAGACTCTGCAAGAGAGGTGTAGCTTGCTCGCCAGGTTTCGAGAGGGTGCGTTTCTGGATGAGGTATCGAATATATTGCTTCCCCCTACTTATACCTCCCGAGGAGATCACGAATGTAAGATTAGAGAGATTAGAGGCTTTCAGACAGTCGTTCTTCCCGCGAACCATACGCGACTGGAACAGGAAAGGGAGGTAATGACAGTGGCACGTAAAGTGCCCTCCGCCACACACCGTTGGGTGGCTTGCGGAGTATCAATGTAGATGTAGATGTAGATGTAGAACAACTTAGTGAAGAAGCGGTAAGTGACACAAAATGTCCTGGAGCCGGCTGACGACTCATCACCGAACCTTTGTGGACTGACACTGACTCAAGAAACCAATATGCCACTCAAGTGGACCACTACTCTTCCAACTAGTGCAATACTAATCGAATGATAAGCCTTTGGTGTCTTAAGAACTAAGGAACGAATAGGAGAAGGAGCAATAAGTAACTATAAACGCTATTTGTGCAAGTCTGCAGGAAACACCACTTTCATTTTGTAATGATGTTTTACGATCCATAATTAAGGGAATACAGCTGATAAAAATTTCTGTTTAATTGCTCGATGTTGGCAATAATCAGACAGTTCATGGAGAAACAATCAAATCCCTGATGGGAACTTTAATTGCGTGCTTTTGCCTACAGTACGTATTTGGCTGCCTGCAATGTGAACGCGGTCCGTTATTTTTAAAACCCGCTGTTATTTTCGAATAATTGGCGTAACTACACAGTAATTGCTTTGTGAGCCGGTCCATTTGCGTCATACGTGACGTCAGGACTGCCAACAAATTGATCTGCATTACTGATATGCCACCCGATTCCTGCAACGGACGAGGTCACCAACGTAAATAGGTTTCAGCAAACATTGTTCGGGAAATATTGTTGGCACACAGCAATATGTCGAGTTTGCAACTTCTTTTTTTAGCTTTCTGCGTAGCTTGCTGTCAGTCCACAATGTCAAAGTATGCATGTTCGGGAATTCAGCCTCAATCCCATTAGCGCGGTCGATTTCCATGAACAGACAAGTCCTTCGTTCCGCGGTATTTAAAAAAATAAAGCAAGAAAGAACAGTGTTCAATTTACGAGCAACGTGAGGTAACAAAATACTGAGTGCGAGGTTTAACTGGACAAAGATATGGAAGAAAATCGGTCGTTGATTTTGAAAGGAACTATCTTTGCATTCGATAACTACGGAAAAATCTAAATGTGCATGAACAAACATAGATATGAATCATACTCTTACCGATGACGAGTCTTTCATCGACCGAAGTCCGAATTCGAATAAATACTCGTTTAGTAACTTTCCCATTTAGTTTTGGTTTATACTTTTCATGTCCTTGTACAAGAGGGCCTGCTCATGTAGTTTCATTTGACTGTCTACTTTCATGCATAGTAGATGTAACGTGTATAGGGTTTGAAGCGAATGGGCTTCTTCACATTGGAATGTCTTTGGTTCGTAACTTATGTACCATTTCAGTTAGATTTTGACTGCGCACATCATGTGTCAGACAATACCGTATATTATAACACATTTACTAAATAAATGTACTGAAGTGCATATCTATGAATGACTTCCAGACACTCCAGTTCTCTATTTCTTGTAAACACCAAATAACACTTACATTTACGAATACAGATGGACGTACCATTCACAATGACGTATTATCTTTGTATGGATTTGCTTCTTTTCGCTGATCCATCGCAACCCGATGTATGGAGATTTAAATAGCTATTGTATGATACTGATTACATCGTACGTGAGTGTGACGTGTCTATGCTGACGAATAAAGGTGTCAGAATAGCCTGACACAAGCAGTCGAAAGCAAGACTATATTGTAAGTGATAATTAATTAATTAATATAGCCGTAAAAATAATAGCCCAAGAAAGTGAGGATTTGTCACATGACGATTCAGTTTGTCTTTGTTGTTGTCGTGGTCTTCATTCCGAAGACTGGTCTGACACCGTTCTACGTGCTACTCTATCCTGTGCAAGCTTATCTTCGAATAACTTCTGCAACCTACATCCTTCGAATCTTCGTACTGTATTCGTCTCTTGGCTTCTCTCTACGACTTTGCTCTGCACACTTCCCTTCAGTACAGAATGGGTGATCCGTTGTCGTCTCAGAATGTGTCCTATCAATCGATCCCTTCTTCTAATCAGGTCGTACCACATATTTCTTTTCTCCCCAATTCTATTCAGTACTTCCTAATTAGTTACGTGATCTACTCATCTAATCTTAAAGCATTTTTCTGTTGCACCACATTTCAAAAGCTTTTATTATCTTGTTGTCTAAACTGTTTATTGTCCATGTTTCACTTCCACACATGGCTACACTCCATTCAAATATTTTCAGAAAAGACTTTCTGACATTTAAATCTGTACTCGAAATTCTCTTCTTCAGAAACGCTTGTCTTAACATTCCGGTCTACATTTTATACACACTCTATTTCGACCATCATCAGTTGTTTTGCTCCCCAACTAGCAAAACTCCTTTACTACTTTAAGTATCTCATTTCCTAATCTAATACCCTCAACATCACCCGACTTAATTCGACTACATTCCATTATCCTCGTTTTGCTTTTGTTGATGTTCATCTTATATCCTCCCTTCAAGACACCATCCATTCAGTTCAACTGCTCTTCCAAGCATCTGTCAGCACCTGCTTTCTTTGGGATTGGAATTATTATATTCTTCTTGAAGTCTGACGGTATTTCGCCAGTCTCATACATCTTGCACACCAGATGGTAGAGTTTTGTCAGGACTGGCTCTCCCAAGGCCGTCAGTAGTTCTAATGGAATGTTGTTTACTCCCGGGGCCTTGTTTCGACTCAGGTCTTTCAGTGCTCTGTCGAACTCTTCCCATTTCATCTTCATCTACATCCTCTTCCATTTCCATAATATTGTCCTCAAGTACATCGTCCTCGTATAGACCCTCTATATACTCCGTCCACCTTTCTGCTTTCCCTTCTTTGCTTAGAACAAGTCGTTCTCTTATCTCCAAAGGTCTCTTTAATTTTCCTGTAGGCAGTATCTATCTTACCCCTAGTGAGATAAGCCTCTACATCCTTACATTTATCTTCTGGCCATCCCTGCTTAGCCATTTTGCACTTCCTGTCGATCTCATTTTTGAGACGTTTGTATTCCATTTTGCCTGCTTCATTTACTGCATTTTTATATTTTCTCCTTTCATCAAATAAATTCAATATTTCTTCTGTTACTCAAGGATTTCAACAAGCCGGGATTTCTACTAGCCGTCGCCTTTTTACCTACATGATCCTCTGCTGCCTTCACTACTTCATCCCTCAAAGCTACCCATTCTTCTTCTACTGTATTTCTTTCCCTCATTCCTGCCATTTGTTCTCTTATGCTCTCCCTGAAACTCTGTACAACCTCTGGTTCTTTCAGTTTATCCAGGTCCCATCTCCTTAAATTCCCACCTTTTTGCAGTTTCTTCAGTTTTAATCTACAGTTCATAACCAATAGATTGTGGTCAGAGTCCATATCTGCCCCTGGAAATGTCTTACAATTTAAAACCTGGTTTCTAAATCTCTGTCTTAATATTACACAATCTATCTGATACCTTTTAGTATCTCCAGGGTTCTTCCATTTATACAACCTTCTTTTGTGATTATTGAACCAAGTGTTAACTACGATTAAGTTGTGTTCTGCACAAAATTCTACCTGGTGGCTTCCTCTTTCATTTCTTACCCCCAATCCATAATCACCAGCTATGTTTCCTTCTCTCCCTTTTCCTACTACAGAATTCCAGTCACCCATGACTATTAAATTTTCGTCTCCTTTCACTATCTGAATAATTTCTTTTATTTCATCATACATTTCTTCAATTTCTTCATCTGCAGAGCTAGTTGGCATATAAACTTGTACTACTGTAGTAGGCGTGGGCTTCGTGTCTATCTCGGCCACAATAATGCGTTCACTGTGCTGTTTGTAGTAGCTTACCCGCATTCCTATTTTTTTATTCATTATTAAACCTACTCCTGCATTACCCCTATTTGAATTTGTATTTACAACCCTGTATTCGCCTGACCAAAAGTCTTGTTCATCCTGCCACCGAACTTCACTAATTCCCACTAGATTTAACTTTAACCTATCAATTTCCCTTTTTAAATTTTCTAACCTACCTGGCCGATTAAGGGATCTGACACTCCACTCTCCAATCCGTAGAATGGCAGTTTTCTTTCTCCTGATAACGACGTCCTCTTGAGTAGTCCCCGCCCGGAGATCCGAATGGGGGACTATTTTACCTCCGGAATATTTTACCCAAGAGGACGCCATTATCATTTAATCATACAGTAAAGCTGCATGCCCTCGGGAAAAATTAGGGCCGTAGTTTCCCCTTGCTTTCAGCCGTTCGCAGTACCAGCACAGCAAGGCCATTTTGGTTAATGTTACAAGGCCAGATCAGTCAATCATCCACACTGTTGCCCCTGCAACTACTGAAAAGGCTGCTGCCCCTCTTCAGGAACCACACGTTTGTCTGGCCTCTCAACAGATATCCCTCCGTTGTGGTTGCACCTACGGTACGGCTATCTGTATCGCTGAGGTAAGCAAGCATCCCCACCAACGGCAAGCTCCATGGTTAATTAGGTTGCATTCCATTGTCCATGTTTTGCTTTTGTTGATGTTCATCTTACATCCTCCTTTCAAGACACTGTCCATTCTGTTCAACTACACTTCTAAGTGCTTTGCTGACTCTGACAAAATGACAACATCATCAGCAAATCTCAAAGCTTTTATTTCTCCTCCTTGAACTATAATTCCTACTGCAATTTTTTCTTTAGTCTCTATTCTTGCTCACTGAGTGTACAGACTGAAAAACATTGGGTATAGGTTACAACCCCGCCTCACTCCCTTCTCAACCGCTGCTTCCGTTTCATGCCCCTCAGCTCTTTTAATTGCTGTCTGGTATCTATACAACTTGCAGATAGCCTTGCTCTGCCTGTATTTTATCCCTGCTACCTTCAGAATTTGAAAGAGAATATTCCAGTATACATTGTCAAACGTTGTTTCTAAGTCAACAAATATTACAAATGTAGGTTTGTCTTTCCTTAACCTAGCCTCTAAGGTAAGTGGTAGGGTGAGTATTGTCTCAAGTGTTCCTATATTTCTCCGCAATCCAGACAGATCGAGGTCGGCTTCTACTGCTGTTTTCGTTCTTTTGTAAAGAAGAACCATAACTTATTAAACTAATTGTTCAGTAATATTCACACCTGTCAGCCCCTTCTTTCTTTGGAATTTTGCTTTACGACTAGTCAAAATGTAGGGGAAGAACCAAGACAGAAAAAATAAGAATGGGAGACCGAGAACAACGTGCTCATATTAGAACGGTTATAAGACAGGTATGTAACCTTTCAAGTATAAAAGTCAATCTCATAATGCTTTAGACTGCAGCGTTATGCTCACCCACTATTTTATCTGAATGTGAGTACACCAGACAGAAAGTGTTAGGGTGAGGAATGCTCTCAGTCGTGCAAAGTCCCTTATAAATGAATTTGAATTTCGTTATCTGTTTCTCTTGATTTCTCATGTGTTTTAAAAAGTTCCATGTCTACTACTATGAACTTTGCTGGTTCCAGATCCTTATCATGCCTTCTAATTCTTGCATCAACATGCTTGCGCAATTTCTCCCTCAGCAGTCCTTTCTTCTGTGAAATGTGTAGGTTCTGTCATGGAAGATAGTTGATTAATTTTTTGGCTATTCTTTTCGTTTTAACATTGAATGTCATCTCACCTGGGCTGAAATCTGCATTTCCATCTGATAACTATTTCATGATGTCCTCAAATTTATCTACAAATTTGCTCCATGCCTTGTTGCTGTTGGAGCAATATGTTTGAAAGTGTCTGCTTATCACGCACTTGCAACACTCGACTGGATTGTTCAAAGGGTGGTGGGAAGATATATGAATTACTTCTACTCCCTTTTCCTTCATACCATTATTCCAAACTTCGGAAATAAATTGACGTCCATTATTGGTTAATATCGATTTCGGTGTTCCAGTTATTACGAAACAATCTTCTGTAATTTTATTGCAGCGCGGGATTAGCCGAGCGGTCTTAGGCGCTGCAGTCATGGACTGTGTGGCAGCTCCCGGCGGAGGTTCGAGTCCTCCCTCGGGCATGGGTGTGTGTGTTTGTCCTCAGGATAATTTAGGTTAGGTAGTGTGTAAGCTTAGGGACGGATGACCTTAGCAGTTAAGTCCCATAAGATTTCACACACATTTGAACATTTAATTTTATTGAACACCGATTTGACTGTGGCTTTATGTAGAGGTTATAGTTTGACAAATTTAGAAAATGTGTCTAGCTCTGCCAATACGTACGCAGAGGTATTGGGAAACAGTCTACACAAATCGGTTGCGAATGTTTCTAACACGCCGTTATGTTGAATGTCTTGCACTCGACTAACGTTAGTCATGTTTGTCACTCTTACTTTTTGACATCTCTCACACGTTCGTATCCTCTTAGTTACCTTTCTCATCATGTTTCTAAAGGTTACGGACTCTTTATTCTTATCCACACAGTTTTTTTGCCACAGTGGCCGAGAGCTGAATGAAAATTGTCTGTCAGTTCAGGCACATACTTGACCGCCAAACATGCATCCCACTATTCCCCACTGTCATTCTTTCGCAAATCTAGACTACCATCATGCGTTTCGTAATATTTTCTTCTCAGCATCATTGTCATTATTGTCAGACTTCGATTTAACTAATTTCAAACATTCATCTTCATTCTGATAGTACCGCATCTTTTTACTCACAGTCTCTACTTTTCTTCTCCCTTCGATATCATTTAAATAGATTATTTTGAATGTTCCTTCACTCAGTATCAGTTTTGCTGGATCACTACTACCACACGGTAATATTGACAGAGTCTCATTGATGCTTTTGTCTGCACCTCTTTCGGAACACATAGCATGGCCAAACTGTTGTATAAATAACACCAGTCTTGTCAGTCTGCAGTGTAGCAGGCGACAGTTCTTTAAAGACGTAAGTGCTCTATGATAGGTATGAACCTCAACTTCGTGTCCCCCGCCCCCCAGATATCCTTAAAATTGCTTAAAACCCAAGCAATAGCTACAGGTTTCTTCTCGAAAATAGTATAATTCTAGTTCTACTCATGAAAGCTTTTGTGTGATGCTCTTTGTTTTTTTCCTTTCGCTGCTTCTTGAAAAATTTGACCTGCAATGCCATAGTCGCATGAATCAGTTCCCATGAGAGAGGCTAATGTGAAATCAGTGTGATGAAAACTGTGATCTGTCATGAGGTCTTCTTTTAACTTTTCGAATGGCGTCTGGGATTTTTCTCTCCTCACAAAAGCGCTGTTTTTGTTTAGTAAAGGACACAAATCTTTCACGACAAGCATATATGATATAAAACGCATAGTCGCAAATATGCTCGTAACTGTTTTATTGTTTTAGGAGATCGACAGATTTCGATCATTTCTCCCTTTTGTGGTTCTTTAGTTACTCATGATGTTCATGTAATATCATAGGAATTGTATTTCTGTTTTCATGTATAAGGTTTTCAGTATCTTTATGTCATCTATGTCATTTCATCACATCTCAATGCACTGAAGACTTTGTTCATTAATTCACAATGTTTGTCCCAAGAAGTATTTGTTATCAGTAAATCGTGCCAAGACCCGAAATGAACATCAACACTAACATGTTGAGTCCAAAAGGTACACTCGATTCGCTTCCCAGCAAAAAAAGGAAATCTGTAAATTTTCTTGATTCTTGTTCCAGTGGTGGTAGGTAGCTCCGTGTTAAGTCTAAGCTTGTCATGTACGAGACATTGTGAAATTTTTGCAACATATCATCTAAACGTTCCGGAGGATCTGTCTCTTGTTTTCAAATTTTACTTAGAGTGCAAGTGTCTATCGGGAGACACTGGATCATTTTGCTGTCTCTTAGATCCTTCGATGATTCCCCCACTCTTCCGTACAGTCTATTTCCTTTTGCACCACTTCTTTCTCAGATAACAGTATTGATACGGATGCACGTAAAATGGTTAGTGTGGTACAGTCTTTGTTTTGTACTTGAAATAGTGGATTAATCGCAATTCGTCTGTAGATACTTCTTTATTTGGAACCAGAATGTTATATAAATGCTCTCGTTGTCCTGACGATATATCCGAAACTTGATCTACTACGTCTTTAAATTCGTCCTCAGACTATAAAATCCAACTCAGGTTTCGGACATAGCAGTACTCTGCTCCGTTACCTAAACCATTACATGTAGGCAACGTAAACAGTCGCAGCTGCATGTGTTGACATCTATATTATTAAATTCATTAAAATTTATTTAAAATATTTCTTTTGTGTCTGAGCAGTTTACCATTCTTTTATTACAGCAATGACCTCTTTGTGTTTCAACATCAATTCAGTCCTACAACGATTTCTATACTGTTGAAGTACTTCTAAAAAATTATGTTCAAAGGTAAAGCCTTTTTGTCTTAATGGGTTTGCTACAAACACCGGTAGCATCTATTAACTTCACGCCTATAACAGGCATTTTCTCTACATCCAGGTCGGTTTTAATGTTTTCGTCTTCCACGCCTTCTGATAGGAATGTCTCTGGCTACTGTTAGACCCACTCACCTTTTTCCACCACATTAAAAATGAACAACGCACAACAGACCGACTGGAAAATGCTGTCGATATTTTACACATAACATCAAAAGGACCGATAACTAATATGTTGGAGGAAATCGAAATATATTTACATACAAGAAATTATCCACATTTAATTTTCAGTGAACAAAGTAACGCAAGTATACAAACACTACATCTAAAACCCTATTGGCATTATCCACCAAAATGATGGAAAAATCATAATACAACCAGAGACAAAATTTAGGTAACACAACGCTACAGATATCCATTCAGTATAACCCAATAACATCCTGTTAGAATTATCAACAAGTAGATGTAACCATACAATATCGCTGAGCATTTGACATAACTACTGTCATGAAATTTCAACTTGAAATTACGTTTATTTCTGACTTTATTAACGCAGTATCAGAACACACCGAAACACACAGCTGATTACCACAAAAATAACAACGAAAGGATATAGTCAGTGAACAAGTAGACAG
Source organism: Schistocerca americana (assembly GCF_021461395.2). Lineage (NCBI taxonomy): Eukaryota > Metazoa > Arthropoda > Insecta > Orthoptera > Acrididae > Schistocerca > Schistocerca americana. The sequence continues at coordinate 1,249,922,391 of NC_060119.1, read as the reverse complement.
CAACAGAATCAACGATCTACACCTCTAGAACCCTTTATAACTACAGCAAATGCGTGGGTTGTATCATTAGAGGTTTGTACACTAGAGCGGAACGATCGTCATGAAGCGCCAGTTGAACCCAACCTCCATCCTCCCAAGCAGAATAAGAATCCATGTAGGTACAGTTAACCTACTCCTTTCATAATTAATTGCTATTTTACAATTTTCTGGTAATTTGTTGCAATTTTATAGATTTTATAAAAACCGAAATCCATGTTATAGCATATGTGTAAATATGATGTTAACCAGTTACTGCAGCACATTATTTAACAAATGAAGTCTATATCTCGAGTTGAACAAATACCACAGTTCATTGTTGTTGTCGTGGTCTTCAGTCCTGAGACTGGTTTGATGCAGCTCTCCATGCTACTCTATCCTGTGCAAGCTTCTTCATCTCCCAGTACCTACTGCAACGTACATCCTTCTGAATCTGCTTGGTGTATTCATCTCTTGGTCTCCCTCTACGAGTTTTACCCTCCACGCTGCCCTCCAATACTAAATTGGTGATCCCTTGATGCCTCAGAACATGTTCTACCAACCGATCCCTTCTCCTAGTCAAGATGTGCCACAAACTTCTCTTCTCCCGAATCCTATTCAACACCTCCTCATTAGTTATGTGATCTACCCATCTAATCTTCAGCATTCTTCTGTAGCACCATATTACGAAAGCTTCTATTCCTTTCTTGTCTTAACTATTTATCGTCCATGTCTCACTTCCATACATGGCTATACTCCATACAAATACTTTCAGAAACGACTTCCTGACATTTAAATCTATACTCGATGTTAACAAATTTCTCTTCGTCAGAAACGCTTTCCTTGCCATTGCCAGTCTACATTTAATATCCTCTCTACTTCGACCATCATCAGTTATTTTGCTCGCCAAATAGCAAAACTCCTTTACTACTTCAAGTGTTTCATTTCCTAATCTAATACCCTCAGAGTCTCCCGACTTAATTCGACTACATTCCATTATCCTCGTTTTGCTTTTGTTGATGTTCATCTTATATCCTCCTTTCAAGACACTATCCATTCCGTTCAACTGCTCTTCCAAGTCCTTTGCTGTCTCTGTGTCATTAATTCGTACATTATTCATTAATTCACAACAAATACGGTCTTAGGAAGATATTAAATGTTTGACAAATTACATCGATATTCTGCATTAAACAGTTTGCACAACGCATTATTAGCAAAATAAATGCTCTGTGTCTGGGATTTTAAAAATACTAACAAATACCACTGTGAGAAATCTAAACAATTGTACTCTTGGTATATATCAAATCTACGTCATCCCTCATTACTATTGCATATATATATATATATATATATATATATATATATATATATATATATATATATGATGTAGTGTATGTGTTAAAACGAATGCATTGTCCTGTTGGTAGAAATTCTGTAATATAATGATTTCACGCCATATTCTGCAAAACCTGGTACATTCTAACAAAGTTTATGACGTAAGGGACTTTGAAAATGAATGATGAGTCGCAAATTCTGTAAGTACTCCAACCAACCAGTGCAGGATGTACAAGCTTTTACGACTGACACTTCTTTTAAGCAAAAAAACCATTTGAGCGATGTGACTTGTTTGTTTAGTTTAGCTTTTTCGGCAGATATGTTTGGGAATAGACAACGGTTTTCAATCATAATAATGAGAAATGAAATATTTGAAGAGTTGGTCCAGTGTCTCCATGATATGCGCGCATCTTTTGAGGCGTATTTTCGTGAAGAGTAGGATACAAAACTGAAAGTGAATTCATGAATTTAAAACCCTTTTGTGTGTGAATTTACTGAAACCAGAAAATATGTGAAACTAAAACTATGAATCAATTGTAGAAACGTCATCAGATTGAAGCATGGAATCATTGTTCAAAACGATGTCGCTTGATGATTTTTGGTGCAGGGTTCGTGTTGAATATCGACAACTTGCCACACAGGTGCTGACCGTTCTTCTTCCATTCCCAACTACATGTGTGTATGAAATGGGATTCTCATTGTTTGCTGCCACAAAGGCGAAATACCGCAATAGACTGGATACTGAACTTGTCATGCACCTTCAATGCTCTTCCATCAAGCCTGACATCAAATAGTTGGTCAAAAATGAAAAACAGCATTATATCTCCCATTAAATTGACATAATTTTATCAATTTATACTGGAGTCAAAACAATGTCATTTTGTATATGGTATTATAGTGTGTTGTTTTGCATATTGTTATTGAAGTCCATAGTGTACACATTAACTACCTAAATCAAATGATTATAACTTTTATGTTACATAAAATGTAGTCTCCTCCTTATCCATTTTCCTAAACATGTTGATTTTTCTGCTTCCGTTCGTTACTCTTTGCTGTTCACTGTTGCAATAGGCGCACAACTCAAGCGCAGAACATAAATATGGGCGTAGAAGAAGTCCAGTTACACAAGGAATTGCACAACGAAGTACGCTTCATATCATAACTTGGGTTACATTTCGGCGAGTCTGAACGATGTTGCAGGTATTGTTGCATAAAAATGGGTTCTTTATCTGAACTGACAAAGATTTTGAGGAAAAATAATCTGCAAACAGCAGTCGATCAATAGTAGTCGCATTTGAAAATTTCTCATATTCCATAGCTACCAACAGTTAATACATACCGCAATGTTATTCGAAAGTCGACAAAAATACTGGAAATGGCAATGTAATATTTTAAATTAACATGAAAACGAGGCTACGTAAATTTATTCGACGGGAAAGTTCAGCTCTCATGTTAAAAAAGCTGGGACCAAGATAAACATTCGCTATCTAAACATGTTGTATACATATAATTTGGTTAAATAAATATTCAGGGTATAATTAATTAAAATTCTCATCAAAATGCAACGTTCCTACTTTTTAATTAACTCCGAATTTTACTCTCTTAATTTTTATGAAGTAAATATTTCAAATGAAATGTGTACGACAGCAAAAGAGACTCGTATAAATAGATGAAATTGCTGTACTGTATGTGAAAAAAGAGGAACGAAAAGCAAGAATACTGGGGCAGGTATGGGAATCACGGGACAGTTACAGCAAGGCTAGGTAAGCTGTGTACACAATTAGACTTACAGACCGTCTGGAAGACGTACGCTCTGAACTGCTCTTTTGGCCGCAGAGGATAAAGGCAGTTGTTCGCTGTGCGTGAATGTGGGCCATAATTTAATAAGAATGCAATGCAGATTTAAGCTGAAGAAAGTGCAAAACAGGCAGGATGTTAAGGAGGTGGGCCGGGTTGAATCGAAACAACAAAAGACTGCTGAGAGTTACGTAGGCAGCGTTAGACAACGACTACCCGAAAGAGCGAAGAAATACAACAGAAAAAGAATGGGTAGCTTTGAGAGGTGAAATACTGAAAGTAGCAGAACAACCGGGACAAAAGGTGACGCCCACCAGAAATCGTTGGATTGTGAGCTCAATGACTTCGGCTGTCAAGAAAGGTCTAAGGGAATTCAGCATTTCTGCTGAAGGAATACACTGAACGACTATGCAAAGGAAATCAACTTGAAGATAGTATTATGGAAAAGGAAATGGAAGTGGAAGAAGATGAGACAGCCGATAGTGCGAAAAGAATTTAACAAAACACTGAAAGACGTAGTTCCAAACGAGGCATTTGGAGCGGATGAAATACTCTCAAAATTATTAAACCCAGCCATAACGAAACTTTCACATGGTAGGCAGGATATGCATTTGGAGAAGTATACATTACGAATATCCCAGAAGGTGTAGGTAATGGTGCAGTGAGCATCGACACAATAAAAAACGTCATCATTGCTCCAGTTATTAAGGCATCTTCAATCGCTCTCGTCAATGGTACATTGCATACTGAGTGAAAACAAAGCTTAATTCGGGAACTTATCCATGAATTTTAAAGTTAAATCTCCATGTAACTACAGATCGATTCACATAATAGCCGCAGCATCTAAAGCGCAGGAGTACATTGTTCATGGGCAACTGACGAATCTACGATAAATATCAACCAGGCTTCCACAAAGACGAAACACAACAATTGCAGCAGTCAAAGTGACTGACCGCATCATAGATGGCATTGACACCCATGAAGCGACCGTTTTAACACTGTTCGATTTCAACAAGGCTTATTACACTTGATGTCGATGGGTCACTTCTTTGGTTGTCAGTCTTACGTCTCATGCGATGTGGGCCACTATGGCTTCCTCTCATGTGCCAACCTTTCCAACTCCGAACAGCAGTTGCGCCTAACATCCTCAGTTATGAAAATGAAACAGATGAGTTTTTCAAACATTGAAATACTGTACCACGATAGCAAACTTTAAAACAGATATCAGCGACTCGTCTGTGGGTCGTAAAGATCATCATGGAAGAAAATATGTGCTCTCAAGAGTGCCCCAAGGTTCAGTACTTGGTCCATTGCTTTCCTCGCTGCATATAAATGATATTTTATCTGCACTACATTTTTGGAACCATAATTTATACTAGGCTACATAAATGACATTCATTTTCAAAGTTCTATATTTTCTAAAGTACTACAGATACAAATATGAATGTTACATGAATGGAACTGTAAAATCACCGACTTTACGTTGTGCCCACCAGTTTGAAAGGCAAGAAAAGAGTTTTATGTGTTGGAATATGCCAGATATTTATCTGTTAGAACTGTGCAACTTGCATTGAGAATGAGTTATGGAAGAGCCTCCATGTAAACAGAGTATCGTGCAATGGTATCTATAATTTAGGGACATTGGTTGTCCTATAAACAGAAAAGCAGAGGCTAACGAAGTGTGCTAGACGCAACCGTGGAGAAGGTGAGTGTTTCGTAAAAAAAAAAAAAAAAAAAGAAAAAAAGAAAATCAACAGCCCGCAGAAAAGGGTCTGAAAGACTTCGTCGCCGTGTTTACATTTAAAACCGCATCGCCTGCAGCTCTTGCAACAATTAAAACCGGCTGATAATGAGCGGTGCCTTCCATTTCGCATTACAATGGAGGGGGCACTTGAGGATCAACATTTCGCCTCCAAGCTGATATTCTACGGCGAGGCAACATTCCATTTATCTACAAAGATTGATCACCACTATGTGGGAGTGTGGGACACGGAAAATCCTCATGAAATAGTGGCGCATGGACGAGATTCGTCGAAGGTTAATATTTTCTTTGCAGTGGAGGAAACTGTAAGGGCCGTTTTTCTTCTGTGTGAAGACTTTGACGGGTACCTTCGATATGTCGCCGTTGTGGTTGTTTCCACAGGTGACTGCTGATTCCGAGAATATCATCTTCCAAGTCGAGGCACCCCTTCATTGGAGCGTCTTTGCTCGTAGCCACCTAAACGAGGAATTTCCACAACGCTAGCTTGGTTGTAGTGGTGAAGATTTGCCGTAGCTATGTCGTTCGCCAGTCAAGATTGGACAGAGGGTGTCACTGTTACAAAGTTAAGATTACACATGCAGTAAAGTACAAAAATAAATTAGCATAATTATGCACAATAATACAGAACAAATTTGCATAGGTATGGCATAACTTTTAACGACATATAGAGTGAGCAATTTTTAAAAAGTACATGTTCGCTTAAATTCATATGGCAATGCATTGTTTAGGGAGTCCAATTTGGTGTTTCACAGTCAAAGAACAATTTAAACTGTACAACGATTTTCGGCGCAGATCTTCTTCCCTCGAAATTTCATCAAGATAAGAACTGCATTTAGGTATTCCGATGGTTGAACATATTAAAAGCTACTATTGGAAAACTGTCTCGTGTCGTAGAGAGTCGACGCCTTGCGATGTCTATGTCTTCCGTTCTGCGCATGTTACAACTGAGAACGTCACTCTTGTTGGCGAATGTTTCATGATTTTCATTCACATATATAAGACAGGCGAAGAGGTATTGTCTGAAAATTGTTACTCCTAGGCGTGTAAAGATGGGTTTGCAGGTTCCTGCTTGATGTTACGATACTTATTGCTTTTTTTCCTAGTAGTAGCAGCCTATAGAGGACCCCATAGTAACAGGGCATAGCTGATATGACGGTGGAAAAGTGGATGATATACTGTTACCAGGTACTTATCAGTTATCACGTGTTTCAGTGCCACCACGAACACCAGAAGCTTCGGAGTTCCTGTACTTTTTAGGTATCTTTTGTCAATGAGGCAACATGCCAGCTTATTTGTTCTTTCTTAATTGATTTTCGTTTTATTTATAACAAACCATTCCTTTGTGGCATCAAACAAAGCATCTATTTCTTCTTGAGCCTTGCTGGCATCAATTTCTTTTGAGTGCAGAGTTGACTCATCTGCGAACTGCAAGTGCTGTCCATGAGAAATTAAATCATTTACAAATGCTAGGAACAGGAGAGAGCCCATTACTGATCCCTGCGGTATATCGTATTCCAACTTATGTTAACACGATAGTGCTCCTTGGACTGATACAACCTACCGTCTATTTTCCAAATAAGATTTGAGCGTTGCGAGAACAGTGCCCCCAACTCCACATTTACTGAGATTGTTTAAGAACATTTCACGTGGAATGCAGTCGGACGCCTTACTGACGTCGCAAAGTGTCAGTGCTACAGATTCTTTGTTCTCGAAGCTATGTTTTATCCTCGTAACGATATCTAGGGCTACTGTTTTTGTAGATCTGCATTTCCTGAAACCATGTTGCGCATCTGTTAAGATTTCATTAATTTCAAAGTAATTTGATATTCCACCCCCATGAACCATGGACCTTGCCGTTGGTGGGGAGGTTTGCGTGCCTCAGCGATACAGATAGCCGTACCGTAGGTGCAACCACAACGGAGGGGTATCTGTTGAGAGGCCAGACAAACATGTGATTCCTGAAGAGGGGCAGCAGCCTTTTCAGTAGTTCCAGGGGCAACAGTCTGGATGGTTGACTGATCTGGCCTTGTAACATTAGCCAAAATGGCCTTGCTGTGCTGGTACTGCGAACGATTGAAAGCAAGGGGAAACTACAGCCGTAAATTTTCCCGAGGGCATGCAGCTTTACTGTATGGTTAGTGATGATGGCGTCCTCTTGGGTAAAATATTCCGGAGGTAAAATAGTCCCCCATTCGGATCTCCGGGCGGGGACTACTCAAGAGGATGTCGTTATCGGGAGAAAGAAAACTGGCGTTCTACGGATCGCAGCGTGGAATGTCAGATCCCTTAATCGGGCAGGTAGGTTAGAAAATTTAAAAAGGGAAATGGATAGGTTAAAGTTAGATCTAGTGGGAATTAGTGAAGTTCGGTGGCAGGAGGAACAAGACTTTTGGTCAGGCGAATACTGGGTTATAAATACAAAGTCAAATAGGGGTAATGCAGGAGTAGGTTTAATAATGAATAAAAAAATAGGAATGCGGATAAGCTACTACAAACAGCATAGTGAACGCATTATTGTGGCCAAGACAGACACGAAGCCCACGCCTACTACAGTAGTACAAGTTTATATGCCAACTAGCTCTGCAGATGACGAAGAAATTGAAGAAATGTATGATGAAATAAAAGAAATTATTCAGATAGTGAAGGGAGACGAAAATTTAATAGTCATGGGTGACTGGAATTCGATAGTAGGAAAAGGGAGAGAAGGAAACGTAGTAGGTGAATATGGATTGGGGGTAAGAAATGAAAGAGGAAGCCGCCTGGTAGAATTTTGCACAGAGTACAAGTTAATCGTAGTTAACACTTGGTTCAAGAATCATAAAAGAAGGTTGTATACATGGAAGAAGCCTGGAGATACTGACAGATTTCAGATAGATTATATAATGGTAAGACAGAGATTTAGGAACCAGGTTTTAAATTGTAAGACATATCCAGGGGCAGATGTGGACTGTGACCACAATCTATTGGTTATGAACTGTAGATTAAAACTGAAGAAACTTCAAAAAGGTGGGAGTTTAAGGAGATGGGACCTGGATAAACTGAAAGAACCAGAGCTTGTACAGAGGTTCAGGGAGAGCGTAAGGGAACAAATGGCAGGAATGAGGGAAAGAAATACAGTAGAAGAAGAATGGGTAGCTTTGAAAGATGAAGTGAAGGCAGCAGAGGATCAAGTAGGTAAAAAGACGAGGGCTAGTAGAAATCCTTGGGTAACAGAAGAAATATTGAATTTAATTGATGAAAGGAGAAAATATAAAAATGCAGTAAATGAAGCAGGCAAAAAGGAATACCAACGTCTCAAAAATGAGATCGACAGGAAGTCCAAAATGGCGAAGCAGGGATGGCTAGAGGATAAATGTAAGGATGTAGAGGCTTATCTCACTAGGGGTAAGATAGATACTGCCTACAGGAAAATTAAAGAGACCTTTGGAGAAAGGAGAACCACTTGTATGAATATCAAGAGCTCAGATGGAAACCCAGTTCTATGCAAAGAAGGGAAAGCAGAAAGATGGAAGGAGTATATAGAGGGTCTATACAAGGGTGACGTACTTGAGGACAATATTATGGAAATGGAAGAGGATGTAGATGAAGATGAAATGGGAGATATGATACTGCGTGAATAGTTTGACACAGCATTGAAAGACGTAAGTCGAAACAAGACCCCGGGAGTAGACAACATTCCATTAGAACTACTGACGGCCTTGGGAGAGCCAGTCCTGACAAAAATCTACCATCTGGTGAGCAAGATGTATGAGACAGGCGAAATACCCTCAGACTTCAAGAAGAATATAATAATTCCAATCCCAAAGAAAACAGGTGTTGACAGATGTGAAAATTGCCGAACTATCAGTTTAATAAGTCACGGATGCAAAATACTAATGCGAATTCTTTACCAACGAATGGAAAAACTAGTAGAAGCCGACCTTGGGGAAGATCACTTTGGCTCAAATGGTTCAAATGGCTCTGAGCACTATGGGACTCAACTGCTGTGGTCATAAGTCCCCTAGAACTTAGAACTACTTAAACCTAACTAACCTAAGGACAGCACACAACACCCAGCCATCACGAGGCAGAGAAAATCCCTGACCCCGCCGGGAATCGAACCCGGGAACCCGGGCGTGGGAAGCGAGAACGCTACCGCACGACCACGAGATGCGGGCAAGATCAGTTTGGATTCCGTGGAAATGTTGGAACACGTGAGGCAATACTGACCCTACGACGTATCTTAGAAGCTAGATTAAGGAAAGGCAAACCTACGTTTCTAGCATTTGTAGACTTAGAGAAAGCTTTGGACAATGTTGACTGGAATACTCTCTTTCAACATCTGAAGGTGACAGGGGTAAAATATAGGGAGCGAAAGACTATTTACAATTTGTATAGAAACCAAATGGCAGTTATAAGAGTTGAGGCCCATGAAAGGGAAGCAGTGGTTGGGAAGGGAGTGAGACAGGGTTGTAGCCTCTGCCCGATGTTATTCAATCTGTATATTGAGCAATCAGTGAAGGAAACAAAAGAAAAATTCGGGGTAGGTATTAAAATTCATGGAGAAGAAATAAAACCTTTGAGGTTCGCCGATGACATTGTAATTCTGTCAGAGACAGCAAAGGACTTTTAAGAGCAGTTGAACTGAGTGGTTAGTGTCTTGAAAGGAGGATATAAGATGAACATCAACAAAAGCAAAACAAGAATAATGGAATGTAGTCGAATTAAGTCGGGTGATGCTGAGGGTATTAGATTAGGAAATGAGACACTTAAAGTAGTAAAGGAGTTTTGCTATTTGGGGAGTAAAATAACTGATAATGGTCGACGTAGAGAGGATATAAAATGTAGACTGGCAATGGGAAGGAAAGCGTTTCTGAAGAAGGGAAATTTGTTAACATCGAGTATAGATTTAAGCGTCAGGAAGTCGTTTCTGAAAGTATTTGTATGGAGTGTAGCCATGTATGGAAGTGAAACGTGGACGATAAATAGTTTGGACAAGAAGAGAATAGAAGCTTTCGATATGTGGTGCTACAGAAAAATGCTGAGGATTAGATGGGTAGATCACATAACTAATGAGGAGGTGTTGAATAGAATTGGGGAGAAGAGAAGTTTGTGGCATAACTTGACTAGAAGAAGGGATCGGTTGGCAGGACATATTCTAAGGTATCAAGGGATCACCAATTTAGTATTGGAGGGCAGCGTGCAGGGTAAAAATCGTAGAGGGAGACCAAGAGATGAATACACCAAGCAGATTCAGAAGGATGTACGTTGCAGTAGGTACTGGGAGATGAAGAAACTTGCACAGGATAGAGTAGCATGGAGAGCTGCATCAAACCAGTCTCAGGACTAAAGACCACAACAACAACAACAACATTGATATTTGGTCTTTCATTGCAGTCTCAATGACTTCAGTGAAGACTAGATTGATGGATAATAGTCTGAAGCTTACTACCATGGCTCGGTCACCCTTTTTGTAAACTGGTACTGTTCGTACAAGTTTCATTAAGTCTGTAAATACACCAGCAGCAAAATACGTATTAATTACCACAGTTAATGGTTCATCAATTTCATAGATAAATTCACTGAGGACATTAGTAGACATCCAGTATATATCCTGACTATCAGAAATTTTATAAGATTTTACGGTCTTTACTACATAATTTTTTTGTAATTCACTCCAGTTCATCATGGTGCATCTTGCGTCGTTTGTTACAGCAATCTCTATTTAGTTCTGGGACTGTACTTATAATGTTTCCACAATATCAATAAAATCACTATTAAAATCTTTTGGACTACACAGGCTTAATGGAGAGGTGGATTTCTTGCTGTGTTCACTGATCAGGTCCGAGGCTCCCTTGCATGAGTTGTGAGCTCGTTTGATAAACATACCATTTCGTCTCGTTTTGACTTCCTCTATATCTTTTTTGTAACGTCTTTTGCTTATAAATATCTACTATAGAACACTTCCTTTGTAGTGGGATGTGTTGATGTTTTGTAGTGATCATGTAATAGCAACTCTATGCATTTTAATTTTTTAAGTTTATCAGTATACCATGTTTTTTCTTTCACACTGTGGCTGTGATGTAACATGCTCATAGGACATTTTTGATCTTCTGTAGACTGATGTAGTCCAATTTGGCTTTGATGATCTGGAAAAGTCTTTAGATGCACCATTCGCTGTCATTTCCTGCAATACAGGCTGGCACTTTACTGCAGATACTGCTGTCTGGGAAGCATTTAATGTTTCCTTATTTACGACCTTTTTTATGAATACATAATTAAAATGCCAGGTAACAGTTGGTTGATTTTTATCACTTTTTATCACTTTTTGTGTATTAACGCATTGTGGTCGGAGATCATTGGTTCAGCTGCAGTCATCTCATGGTCCCAAATATCCAGAGTAGCGATCACAATGTCAAGGCAGCCATCACCTCTCATTTGCGGATGGTCTGCTACAAATAGCCCATAACTGGCTACCAGGTACATAAATTCTCTCTCCTTAATGCTCCCTTCACCAAAGTGTACATAGAAATCACCACATAATGCAATTTTAGATTTCAAGTGCATTAAGAACAGGCAAATTTTCCATTTGGCCGTGAAAATTTTCAAAGTTGCCATTATGAGAACGGTATACAGAAACAACAATTATATTATAATTCCAAAGAAGCGACCTCTAAATCTAGGTCCACAGAGTAGCTTTTTAATTTCTTTAACACTGAATTTTTTGTTGATATACACTCCTGGAAATGGAAAAAAGAACACATTGTCACCGGTGTGTCAGACCCACCATACTTGCTCCGGACACTGCGAGAGGGCTGTACAAGCAATGACCACACGCATGGCACAGCGGACACACCAGGAACCGCGGTGTTGGCCGTCGAATGGCGCTAGCTGCGCAGCATTTGTGCACCGCCGCCGTCAGTGTCAGCCAGTTTGCCGTGGCATACGGAGCTCCATCGCAGTCTTTAACACTGGTAGCATGCCGCGACAGCGTGCACGTGAACCGTATGTGCAGTTGACGGACTTTGAGCGAGGGCGTATAGTGGGCATGCGGGAGGTCGGGTGGACGTACCGCCGAATTGCTCAACACGTGGGGCGTGAGGTCTCCACAGTACATCGATGTTGTCGCCAGTGGTCGGCGGAAGGTGCACGTGCCCGTCGACCTGGGACCGGACCGCAGCGACGCACGGATGCACGCCAAGACCGTAGGATCCTACGCAGTGCCGTAGGGGACCGCACCGCCACTTCCCAGCAAATTAGGGACACTGTTGCTCCTGGGGTATCGGCGAGGACCATTCGCAACCGTCTCCATGAAGCTGGGCTACGGTCCCGCACACCGTTAGGCCGTCTTCCGCTCACGCCCCAACATCGTGCAGCCCGCCTCCAGTGGTGTCGCGACAGGCGTGAATGGAGGGACGAATGGAGACGTGTCGTCTTCAGCGATGAGAGTCGCTTCTGCCTTGGTGCCAATGATGGTCGTATGCGTGTTTGGCGCCGTGCAGGTGAGCGCCACAATCAGGACTGCATACGACCGAGGCACACAGGGCCAACACCCGGCATCATGGTGTGGGGAGCGATCTCCTACACTGGCCGTACACCACTGGTGATCGTCGAGGGGACACTGAATAGTGCACGGTACATCCAAACCGTCATCGAACCCATCGTTCTACCATTCCTAGACCGGCAAGGGAACTTGCTGTTCCAACAGGACAATGCACGTCCGCATGTATCCCGTGCCACCCAACGTGCTCTAGAAGGTGTAAGTCAACTACCCTGGCCAGCAAGATCTCCGGATCTGTCCCCCATTGAGCATGTTTGGGACTGGATGAAGCATCGTCTCACGTGGTCTGCACGTCCAGCACGAACGCTGGTCCAACTGAGGCGCCAGGTGGAAATGGCATGGCAAGCCGTTCCACAGGACTACATCCAGCATCTCTACGATCGTCTCCATGGGAGAATAGCAGCCTGCATTGCTGCGAAAGGTGGATATACACTGTACTAGTGCCGACATTGTGCATGCTCTGTTGCCTGTGTCTATGTGCCTGTGGTTCTGTCAGTGTGATCATGTGATATATCTGACCCCAGGAATGTGTCAATAAAGTTTCCCCTTCCTGGGACAATGAATTCACGGTGTTCTTATTTCAATTTCCAGGAGTGTATATAGACACACCACCAAAGGAAGCTGTTGTTCTGTTCCTTGCTCCGACCCCCATCCCCCTCAAGTTGCCTTACCTGAGGGCCGAGATAAAAAAAATGAGACAGTATGGAACTCTCAGATAGTTCTCGCAAAACTATTTACACTGGGGGCGAATTTTTTCTTATAGTTACTGTCTGGTAGTTCCCTGACAGTACGTTCTGTAACTGAGAGTCTTGCGAGAGAAGATACTGACAGCGTAGATACTGTCTGAATGTTCCTTGAGAGCACTTACTGTAAGTTAGCCTCTTGCGAAGGCAAATGTTGCAAGCGATTTACACACAGCAGGGTGTGTGTATTTGTGAGACTGGGAGATCATTGTTCGCGAGATTTTTCTCTCGTAGTTCTCTGCTTGAACAGAGAGGTTCCATGGAAGAACGGAAGCAACAGCTGCATTATTAATACTTTTATTGGTAAAAAAAGTGTAATCTGGTCGCATTGGATAAGAGAGCGGGTTGTGTGGCGGGATGATTTTGTATCATTCATGAATCCCGTTGTAGAGCTTGTAATGGAAAATCCACAACAATATCGAAAATTTACATGGATGGCAGTGATGGAGATGGAACAAATACGTAAATCCATTAATGTTAAAGGCTGACTGCTTGTGACACTAATATTTCTAGCATCAGCTACGTTTATTCTCTTTAATATTTGGTAAGGCAACAGTTTCGGCAAAGCAAACATTACACTAATTACATCTTGATACCCATGGACTTTCAAAGGACAAATAGTGCGGCTATCTGACAAATGAAGCATTTCCAGACATACGTTTATTTGAAGGTTTTCACTTGTAATGACTTAAGGAACCATTCGTAAATTCCCGATGGTCTGTCCGTCAACTCCCAGTATAATTTTATAATCAATAAAGACAACGTCATATAAAGTTATAGCTGTATTACTTGAAGTTCTATGGCAGTTTTAAGAGTTCCAAAACGATTACTTTCGAACACGGTTTCGCTTGTTTCTGTATGTTAATCAACCTTTGTTATAAAACTACTTTGCCTGATTCCTTGAATTGTGGATCTTACGACAAATTTCTTCTGTGGAGGTGTTCCAGCGATCCAGTAACTGTACATTCAATAACGCTGGCCGTTTCTCGTACAAACTAATTAAATGTACAAGTTCGTCCTGAACCCACTTCCTCTTTTTTTTCTGGACACATCGTAGACATTCACACGCACTCCGGATTTATCGCGGCAGTAGTCTTAACTGTGCTGACAGTGCGTGCAAATGTTCGCATCGGTTCGGTGCATTGTTGATGTGGCGCAATAGGTAGCGCGCTAGCCTTTCATTCAGATTTTTTATATTAATGTTGATCGGACTCTCTTCAGTGGTAATTAGTTTACTTTTGTTTGTTAATTTTGTATAAATATGCCTATGATGTTTTTATATCTTATTTGCTCCGTAGCATTGTTGAAGTCTTGAACTTTTGAAGTAGGATAACTGCTCATGTTGTTCTTTTAGGAGGGATAACCTGCGATTTCTCCTCTCAGGAACATGCCACGGCTACACATCAAGGCTCAAAATACGGAATTTCGTTTGTACTTCTATTTAGTATGTGTATGAGTACAGTAAAATATAGAACCAAGATGGGGTAGTGTACAAACTGTAAAAAGTGGCACAAATCTGGGACGCAGTATGGTCGCTTAGTACTCTCCGACTACTCTCATCTCTCCCGACAATGCCGGCATAGTTTTCCTTGTCTGAGAGCTACGGCGAGCAGCTCTCGAGAGATGGATGTTGCCACCTACACGAGTGGTCTAAACTCCCAAAGCGCGACCACCTGTGATCTTGCCCCACTCTCGGACACTGCTGACGAGCTGATTCTCCGCGCTGTTTACACGTATATTACTCGCGAAAGCTCTGTGAGAGTGAAAAACTCTAACTTAGCTTAAAGTTTTGTGACTTTTTCCTTTGAGGGTGCATTAAGGACCGTGTTTACGTATCCCCTACTGTCAAAAACGTTGGAGCAGCTCAGAGAAGTGATTAATGCTGCTGTAATGACCATTTCAAGATGTTGCTACATAAGGTATGGAACGAACTTGACTACCGCTTGAAAGTGTGTCCCGTGATCACAGAACGCCTGTTGTGGCCAAATGGCAAACTGGTTGAGTCTGCGGTTCTATTCGTCCATCAATCCTGTTAGTACACGTAATACTTCCTAAAATATGGAGCTTTAAAATGAAAATCATTTATAATAGCCCTGTATGTTGATACCATTCTGCCGTATTTAAGGGCCAGTTATGAGAACGTTGCTAGTGTCACGTCAGATATGATTGATAGGCACAAAACCTGAGACCTGAAGTGAATCGTAAGAAGTGACAGGTCGACTTCATATTAGACCGGAAGTTCAGCGGTGAACATTTTCGTGTAACAGGTCATCCTACAATCCTCGGTGTTGCACAGTTACCTTATAAAAATGTGAAAAAAAAACAGTAAATTATTAGGTATAATTTTGGATGGGTATTTAAACTGGGAAGAACAAACTGTCACAACATGTAGGAACTCCCTCTTTAGCATTAATACAATTCAAAAACTTAGGGAAATAATACCACGGACAACTATTCAAAAACCTGTCCAGTCCTTCCGAATCTACTACCCTAATGTAGTTCAACACGGCACAGATAGTGACAAGCTGCCGTGAATACTAGCGTAAGATACGTGTATAACGTCCGGTCGTTTGATCACGTGAGTCCTTCCTGTGCTTCATTAGGGTGATTGTAACTGAGCACATTCCATAACTCCAATACGAGATCTGATACGTCTAGCGACTTGGCTGCACCCATGTGGAACATTACATCTTTCTGCATTTCGGAACAAAGTCTGGAACAAACTAGCCAGCAACCTGTATGAAATCCAAAAACCTTCTGAAATTAAAAGGAGGCTAAAGATTTACCTGCCGTCATCGGTATAGCCTGCCCCCCCCCCCCCCCCCCACCCCGCACCTACGGAATATCCTAACTGTCTTCCTTCTGTCCAAAAGCAAACTAGGTTGAAGACTTCAATGACATTTTGCAAAGAACCCTACGTAAGATAAACAAAAATGATTATCTGATAATAGCAGGAGATTTAAAGGTAAGGGTAGCCAACATCCCTGTAGCAAATGTTATTGGTTGTGAAGAGGAAAATGTAACAAATAATGATGGATACAGAGTGAAGGTGTTCTCAGTAATTATTGAGTTATGGGTAACAAACACTTTCTCTGAGGTAAACAGATTCACAAAAAGGCGGGTCAGGTAGAGCCTCTGCCTGTGTTATAGACCGTATGAAAGCAAATAAGAACACTTGGTTTCTACTGCAAGACACAGTAGTATTTAGAGCTCCGTATGTCTCTTCAGACCCTTTCTTGTTAGTCTCAAAACAAAAACAAAAACAAAGAAACTACTTGAAAGACAGAAGATTACTTCTAAAAAGGAACATAACGCTGACACAACATTTAAAGTACATTTACTTCAAGAAGTGAACATCCAGTTATATAAATATAAATTTAAAAGTGAATAATATCAACAACGAGCGGAATAATATAAAGGAAGTAATAAGCAAAGCAGCAACAGAAGCACTTGTCACAAGAAAGAAAAGTTATTACGAAAGGGTTCTACGATAATGGGAAGATGAAATGCCTAGAATAATTGAAGAAAAGAAAAATGCCTACTTAGAAGTGTCAAGTTCCCGAAATGATCACAATCTGAGATTAGATTATAAAAGAAAACAAGCTCTAGTGAAAAAGAAAGTCAGACAAGTTAGAAACCACTGTTGGGAAAAGTATATTGTAGATACTGAGTATCATGTAAGAGGAAGACAGGACACAACATACAAAATAAGAACTCATTCAAACAAAGAAGATAAGGTCAATCTAGAAACAAGCAAGATGTCTCACACTAACACTACAAAAAAAACTCCGTACTGATGAGCAAGATACTCAGATGGTTCTGGCTGAAGCAGGCAGGAATGTAAACTTAATAACACTGAGGAACTACAGCATGCAATAACTTCTATCAAAATCAGGGAGATTTCAGAGTGTGACAAAATCAATACAGAACTGATAAAATATGCATCAAATATTGCAAACATAAGAATAACCAGAATGAGATTTTCACTCTGCAGCGGAGTGTGCGCTGATATGAAACTTCCTGGCAGATTAAAACTGTGTGCCCGACCGAGACTCGAACTCGGGACCTTTGCCTTTCGCGGGCAAGTGCTCTACCAACTGAGATACTGGCAGAAGTAAAGCTGTGAGTACCGGGCGTGAGTCGTGCTTCGGTAGCTCAGTTGGTAGAGCACTTGCCCGCGAAAGGCAAAGGTCCCGAGTTCGAGTCTCGGTCGGGCACACAGTTTTAATCTGCCAGGAAGTTTCATAAGAATAACCGCTTTTATGAACATCTACTGGCAAAGTAGTTGCATTCCTGAAGAATAAAGTAGAGTCCAGACGTGCAAAATTTATAATGAAGTAGAGAGAAAAGAATTTCATAACCACAGAATTATTTGCCTTCTAAATGCACGTTATAAATTTCATGCCAGTATTTTAACAAAACGATTGTCGCCAATCGCTGAAATTGTATTATCATATGCCCATTTGGTTTTCGCAAAGGAATATCACGATCAGACTGTACCATCACTATGACATAAGTAACGGAAAAACAGGGTCAATTCAGTTTATCATTTTTTGCCTTCATTGACTAGGGAAAGGCGTTTGATAAGAAGTAAAAGAAAACTTTAAGAAACAGAGGCATCCAATTTCATGTCATCTATACAGGGGTTATATATGAATAACAAAATACAAGCAAGTAGCGGGCAGCGTACCTAATATGGTTGGAATCTGACGAGGGAGTAAATGTTAGAACAAAAATAACGTACAAGAAACTGTTTTCAATTTAAATAAAACAGCCAGAGAATACACTCTGAACATCTCCAATACGAAGACAAAATCTATGGCACTTTTACGACATAAGCCCAGGAGACTTAAGGTCGAAATTGATGAGCAAATCGGAGAAAGTTAGTACATTAAAATATGTAGGGGCAAATAATGAAATACACATTGATTAGATCTAATCAACTATTTCTGTGGAACTATACGAAGAATGTTGGGAAAGGAAGTCCACGGAGATACATTCTACTGTAGGTCTGTAAGCTTATGGTTATACCTGCACTGCTCCATGGATGCAAAAACTGGACCCTTAGGAAGACAGATGGAAAGGGAATAGAAGCATGTGAAATGAATTTCCTTAGATACGTGGCTGGATATACTTTGACGGATAAAAAGAGAATTGATGACAGCCGAGTTCAACTGAATATACAAAATATATTTGGTATAATAAAACAATATCACTTAAAATGGAAAGAACATATAGACAATAATCTACATTCGGAATCACTGAAGCCATAAAACAGTGTAAACAAAGAGGCAAAAGATCTTCAGGAAAAGAATGAGGAGTTGGCTTGACCAAATGTGATGGGGACGGAAAGGACCGAAAGGCCAAAACGCTGTCGTAGAACTGAGCGGAAACACCTTTGCGTGAAATGAGAATAGTTTCTGGGAACCTGTGAAGTAAACATTGTTAGAATTCAGGTTACATGCATGTAGTAAGTCCTAGATTATTGCTCAAGTGTGTGTGAGCCATACCAAAAGAAGACTAACTTATACAAAGAAGAGCGAGGGGCCATAGGTTTGATTGGCAGGAGAGTGGCCCGGAAGTGCTGAAGAAACTGTGGTGGCAGAAGCTTCAAGAGAGGCGCCGACTCTCCCGTGAAAGTGTAATAAAGAAGCTTCAAGAACCAGTATTAAGCGAGGAAGCCAGTAATCTCTACATCCTCTTCGTGTCACGCACTTAGAAGCCACCAAGACACATTTGGACTAATAGTGTTTAAGCAGTCATTTTTCCCATGTACCGTATTCAATTGAAATGAAGATGTAGAATGGGAAATACCTTCTCGCATGTACTTCACACTGATTTGCGGAGTGCGGATGTAGATGTGGATTTCATCAGTTAGGTTGACAGATGGTACAATAACTAACCACAGAGACGAAAATATATAAGCATTTTAATAAGTCTTTAAATGTTTGTATAACTTACGAGAATTATTAACACAGACAGTTAACACTGAAAACAACGACATAGTAAAGTGATTACATGTGAGCTGTATGAACAAACCGAGGTAAGAAGAAAGGAAAGGTATTTGGTGATCATGATATTTTAATGAAAGTGTTTCAAGAAACGTAATACAAATGAATTTGTAAACGTGTTTACATAGTGTCTGGCCTGTCTATCTCATCCTCTTAATGTAAAACTTATTCACTCAAGTCGTTGCTAACTACTTGTGAAATACAATGAATTTTAGTCAAATACAGGAAAACCTCAATTTAGAAGCTAATGAAGTGTAAAGGGCCATGTGCAATTGTAGGCTTCTGTGACAATTGTCTTCTTCAAAAAAATCTTTCAGGGTATGTGACGACACTGTCATGGTAATGCGCTCACAAATCCGGAAAGGTTTTATTGAAGATTCTTAATTGTAATCGTGAAAAGAAATTTAGCTCCGCTATCAATCCCAGAGGACTACGCAACGCCAATCGGCCGCCGTGTCATCCTCTGATTTATGGCAACATTCAAATGCGGTATGGAGGGGAATGTGGTGAACACACCTGGCCGTTGTCAGCTTTCTAGACATGTAGACGCTACTTTAGATTCACATTAAGAATCGAAACGAAGTTCCTTGTTTGGCGCCGGTCGCTGTGGCCGCGCTGATCTGGGTGCTTCAGTCCGGAACCGCGCGCCTGCTACGGTCGCGGGTTCGAATCCTGCCTCGGGCACGAATGTGTGTGATGTCCTTAGATTAGTTAGGTTTAAGTAGTTCCAAGTCTAGGGGACTGATGACGTCAGATCATAAGTACCATAGTGCTTAGGACTATTTGAACCTTGTTTGGCAGTCAGTCAGTTACTCAACAAATGCAACTGTAAAAATATGAAATTGTCTTGTAAAAAGTACAGAACAAATAAAAATAATTTCAAAAGTCTATCTACGTGAGAAACTATTTGGTTGAACTTTTCAATCATACAGGGTGGTCCATTGATCGTGACCGGGCCAAATATCTCACGAAATAAACATCAAACGAAAAAAACTACAAAGAACGATACTTGTGTAGCTTGAAGGGGAAAACCACATGGCGCTATGTTGGCCCGCTAGATGGCGCTGCCATAGGTCAAATGGATATCAACTGCGTTTTTTTAAAATAGGAACCCCCATTTTTTTATTACATATTCGTGTAGTACGTAAAGAAATATGAATGTTTTAGTTGGACCACTTTTTTCGCTTTGTGATAGATGGTGCTGTAATAGTCACAAACATATCGCTCACAATTTTAGGCGAACAGTTAGTAACAGGTAGATTTTTAAAATTAAAATACAGAACGTAGGTACGTTTGAGCATTTTATTTCGGTTGTTCCAATGTGATACATATGCCTTTGTGAACTTATCATTTCTGAGAACGCATGCTGTTACAGCGTGATTACCTGTAAATACCACATTAATGTAATAAATGCTCAAAATGATGTCCGTCAACCTCAATGCATTTGACGATACGTGTAACGACATTCCTCTCAACAGCGAGTAGTTCGCCTTCCGTAATGTTCGCACATGCATTGACAATGCGCTGACGCATGTTGTCAGGCGTTGTCGGCGGATCACGATAGCAAATATCCTTCAACTTTCCCCACAGAAAGAAATCCTGGGACGTCAGAACCGGTGAACGTGCGGGCCATGGTATGGTGCTTCGACGGCCAATCCACTTGTCATGAAATATGCTATTCAATACCGCTTCAACAGCACGCGAGCTATGTGCCGGACATCCATCAGGTTGGAAGTACATCGCAGTTCTGCCTTGCAGTGAAACATCTCGTTGTAACATCGGTAGAACATTACGTAGGAAATCAGCATACATTGCACCATTTAGAATGCCAGTGATAAAATGGGGGCCAATTATCCTTCCTCCCATAATGCCGCACCATACATCAACCCGCCAAGGTCACTGATGTTCCACTTGTCGCAGCCATCGTGGATTTTCCGTTGCCCAGTAGTGCATATTATGCCGGTTTACGTTACCGCTGTTGGTGAATGACGCTTCGTCGCTAAATAAAACGCGTGCAAAAAATCTGTCATCGTCCCGTAATTTCTCTTGTACCCAGTGGCAGAGCTGTACACGACGTTCAAAGTCGTCGCCATGCAATTCCGGGTGCATAGAAATATGGTACGGGTGCAATCGATGTTGATGTAGCATTATCAACACCGAGGTTTTTGAGATTCCCGATTCTCGCGCAGTTTGTCTGCTACTGATGTACGGAATAACCGCGACAGCAGCTAAACCACCTACTTGTGCATAACCATTTGTTGCAGGTCGTCGTTGACGTTTCACATGTGGCTGAACACTTCCCGTTCCCTTAAATAACGTAGCTATCCGGCGAACGGGCCGGCCGAAGTGGCCGTGCGGTTAAAGGCGCTGCAGTCTGGAACCGCAAGACCGCTACGGTCGCAGGTTCGAATCCT
Source organism: Schistocerca americana (assembly GCF_021461395.2). Classification (NCBI taxonomy): domain Eukaryota; kingdom Metazoa; phylum Arthropoda; class Insecta; order Orthoptera; family Acrididae; genus Schistocerca; species Schistocerca americana. The sequence goes on along the minus strand of NC_060119.1, from coordinate 1,249,900,774 downwards.
GCCTCGGGCATGGATGTTTGTGATGTCCTTAGGTTAGTTAGGTTTAACTAGTTCTAAGTTCTAGGGGACTAATGACCTCAGCAGTTGAGTCCCATAGTGCTCAGAGCCATTTGAACCGGCGAACGGTCCGGACACTTGCTTCATACATAGCGCACGCCCATTGGGCGTTTTGATCACAAACGGCATACATCAACACGATATTGACCTTTTCCGCAATTGGTAAACGGTCCATTTTAACACGGGTAATGTATCACGAAGCAAATACAGTCCGCACTGGCGGAATGTTACGTGATACCACGTACTTATACGTTTGTGACTATTACAGCGCCATTTATCACAAAGCAAAAAAAGTGGTCCAATTAAAACATTCATATTTCTTTACGTACTACACGAATGTGTAATAAAAATGGGGGTTCCTATTTAAAAAAAAACGCAGCTGATATCCATTTGACCTATGGCAGCGGCATCTAGTGGGCCAACCATAGCGCCGTCTGGTTTCCTCACTCAAGCTAGAAGAGTTTCGTTCTTTGTAGTTTTTTCGTTTGATGCTTATTTCGTGAGATATTTGGCCTGGTCACTATCAATGGACCACCCTGTATATGTCTCAGGAAAGTTGTGTTTAGGGATCGCTGGGTGACCCCACATGTGCAATCTGTAATTACTCGCCGTGTGTGTGTGTGTGTGTGTGTGTGTGTGTGTGTGTGTGCGCCTGTGTGTGTGCCCAGCAGACGAGAGAGCCTTTATCGATCGCCGGGTGTGGACGCAGGGCTTTCCACGTGGTCTCTATTACGTTGCGGTATGAGGGGGTGGGGACGGGAGAGGCGGTGCCTGCCGACCAGAAGTTCTTTGTCCGCCGCCACGTGACCTGCAGGCAATGACGTCAGTGCTGGCGGGTCTGCGATTTGACAAAGAGTGGCTGCTAGGTGCCAGCGAACAAGCGGATACAGGTGGAGGAAAAGTACGAGGTGTATAGAAAAGTAAGGAGCCTTATTTTTTTGCCTACTAAAGTTTTTATTTTTGTCAAACAACAATATTGTCCCCTTCAAAGTAGTTACCTTAGGCAGCTATAATCGTCACACCCGTTGTTACCAGTCTTGGTAACAAACCTAGAAGGCTGTCGGTCACATGACTTTGAATGCAGTCCAGAGTCCCAAAAATTACGTCCTCTTTTCAGACATGTTTAGGTTTCGGGAAAAGAGAAAAGTCGCAAGGACTCAGATTAGGTGATTAGGGCGGCTGTGGAACAACAGGAATGCGTTTCTAGGTAAAAAATTGCTTGATGGAAGTGGCTGTGAGGCATGGGGCGTTGTCGTGATGCAGCTTCCACTTGTCTGCCATGTCCATTCTCACTCGATTCACCCTTTTTCCTTAGCCTTTCAAGGAGATCTCTGTATAAATCTCGTTTGACAATTTGCACCGGAGGAACAGCTTCACAAGAGCACACACACGTTCGACGTTTTCGTCGGTTTTGGAAATTGAAGGTCTCCGTGAGTGAAGTTCATCTTCAACATGTTATTGGCCTTCCAGAAATAATTTGAGCCATCGAAAAACTCGTGCTCTTGCTAAGAAATGCTCCTCATAGCAATGTCTCAACTTCGTAAAAGTCGTAATCGCAGATTACCCAAATTTAAAACAAATCTTTTCGGTTTAACGCTGTTTTAAACTCCACTGTTCCATTATCTTATCACTCCACAGAAAAACAACTTCACTGATGACGCTCTCAAAAATCACATGATGGCTGTACCGAGCTGAATCTCGGACTGAGCATCTGCAAGGGATGAACACACCGGTCCGCACAAGTAGAACAACACAGCGTTGCCAGATCGCTCGCAGTGCTGTCAGTCTCATTACTTTTCTCACACACTTCGTACACTATGTGATCAAAAGTATCCGGACACCACCAAAGACATACGTTTTTCATATTATGTGCATCGTGCTGCCACCTACTGCCAGGTACTCCGTATCAGCGACGTCAGTAGTCATTAGACATCATGAGGCAGCAGAATGGGGCGCTTCATGGAACTCACGGACTTCGAAGGTGGTCAGTGATTGGTTGTCACTTGTGTCATAAGTCTGTACGCGAGATTTCCAAACTCCTAAACATCCCTAGATCCACTGTTTCTGATGTGATAGTGAAGTGGAAATGTGAAGGGACACGTACAGCACAAAAGTCTACAGGCCGACCTCCTCTGATGACTGACAGAGACTGCCGACAGTTGAAGAGGGTCGTAGTGTGTAATAGGCAGACGTCTATTTAGACCATCACACAGACACTCCAAACTGCATCAGGATCCACTGCAAGTACTATGGCAGTTGAGCGGGAGGTGAGAAACCTTAGATTTGGTGGTGGAGAGGCTGCTCATAAGCCACACATCACGCCGGTAAATGCCAAACGACACCTCGCTTGGTGCAACAAGCGTAAACATTGGACGATTGGACAGTAGAAAAATGTTCCGTCCACTGACGAATTACGGTACACAATGTGGCGATCCGATAGCAGAGTGTAGGTATGGCGAATGCGCGGTGAACGTCATCTGCCAGCTGTTATGGTGTGGTCGTGTTTTTCATGGAATGGGCTTGCACCCCTTGTTGCTTTGCGTTGCACTGCCACAGCAAGGGCTTACATTGATGTTCTAAGCACCTTCTTGCTTCCCACTGTTGAATAGCAATTCGGGGATGGCGATTGCATCTTTCAACGCGATTCGAGCACCTGTTCATAATGCACGGCCTGTGGCAGAGTGGTTGCACGACAATAGCATCCCTGAGATGGACTTGCCTGAACAGGGTCCTGTCCTGAATCCCATAGAACACCTTTGGGATGTTTTGAAACGCCGACTTCGTGCCAGGCCTCACCGACCGACTTTAATACTCTCCTCAGTGCAGCACTCCTTCAAGAATGGGCTGCCATTCCCCAAGAAACTTTCCAGCACCTGATTGTATGTATGCATGCCAGAGTGGAAGCTGTCATGAAGGCTAAGCGTGGTCCAACACCATACTGAATTCCAGCATTACTGATCAAGGGCGCCCCGAATTTGTAAGTCATTTTCAGCCAGGTGTCTGCATACTTTCGATCACACACCTCGAGGATCCTTGCAGCACGTTGTATGGAACAACTAACTGCGCACCAAACGGGGCGACGATTAGATGGTAAATATAATTATGGAAAACAAACTCATCAGAAGCATCACTGACGTAAAAAAGTAAAACATGGGTAATCGAGTGTAATCAAATTAACTCTGGTGACGTCGAGGGAATTATATTAGGAAATGAGAAACAAAAGTAGCAGATGGATGTTAATCTCTTGGCAGTACAACAGCTGATAAAATATATGTACATCAGACTGGCAATAGCAAGAACAGCGGGTTTGAGAAAGAGCAGTATGTTAATATCCAATATAAATTTGTGTTTTAGGCAGTTTTGTTTTAAAGTTTTTGCCCAGAGTCCAGTCAACTTGGACTATAAAATGTGCAACAAAGGCTGAATAGAGCCTTATCAAACATGATGCTGCAGAAGACTGCTCAAATTAGATGTCGAATAACGAAGTACTGTATCTAGTAGGGTTATCGTCACAGTTTGATTGAAAGAAGGTACAGGCTGCTCCAAGGAATAGAAAAGCAACTGGAATCACTCAACAGAGGAAAGTCCACTGGACCTGACGGTATACCAATTCGATTCTACACAGAGTACGCGAAAGAATTTGCCCCCCTTCTAACAGCCGTGTACCGCAAGTCTATAGAGGAACGGAAAGTTCCAAATGATTGGAAAGGGCACAGGTAGTCCCAGTCTTCAAGAAGGGTCGTCGAGCAGATGCGCAAAACTATAGACCTATATCTCTGACGTCGATCTGTTGTAGAATTTTAGAACATGTTTTTTGCTCGAGTATCATGTCGTTTTTGGAAACCCAGAATCTACTATGTAGGAATCAACATGGATTCCGGAAACAGCGATCGTGTGAGACCCAACTCGCCTTATTTGTTCATGAGACCCGGAAAATATTAGATACAAGCTCCCAGGTAGATGCTATTTTTCTTGACTTCCGGAAGGCGTTCGATACAGTTCCGCACTGTCGCCTGATAAACAAAGTAAGAGCCTACGGAATATCAGACCAGCTGTGTGGCTGGATTGAAGAGTTTTTAGCAAACAGAACACAGCATGTTGTTCTCAATGGAGAGACGTCTACAGACGTTAAAGTAACCTCTGGCGTGCCACAGGGGAGTGTTATGGGACCATTGCTTTTCACAATATATATAAATGACCTAGTAGATAGTGTCGGAAGTTCCATGCGCCTTTTCGCGGATGATGCTGTAGTATACAGAGAAGTTGCAGCATTAGAAAATTGTAGCGAAATGCAGGAAGATCTGCAGCGGATAGGCACTTGGTGCAGGGAGTGGCAACTGACCCTAACATAGACAAATGTAATGTATTGCGAATACATAGAAAGAAGGATCCTTTATGATAGCGGAACAAACACTGGTAGCAGTTACTTCTGTAAAATATCTGGGAGTATGCGTGCGGAACGATTTGAAGTGGAATGATCATATAAAATTAATTGTTGGTAAGGCGGGTACCAGGTTGAGATTCATTGGGAGAGTCCTTAGAAAATGTAGTCCATCAACAAAGGAGGTGGCTTACAAAACACTCGTTCGAACTATACTTGAGTATTGCTCATCAGTGTGGGATCCGTACCAGGTCGGGTTGACGGAGCAGATAGAGAAGATCCAAAGAAGAGCGGCGCGTTTCGTCACAGGGTTATTTGGTAACCGTGATAGCGTTACGGAGATGTTTAACAAACTCAAGTGGCAGACTCTGCAAGAGAGGCGCTCTGCATCGCGGTGTAGCTTGCTGTCCAGGTTTCGCGAGGGTGCGTTTCTGGATGAGTTATCGAATATATTGCTTCCTCCTACTTACACCTCCCGTGGAGATCACGAATATAAAATTAGAGAGATTAGAGCGCGCACGGAGGCTTTCAGACAGTCGTTCTTCCTGCGAACCATACGCGACTGGAACAGGAAAGGGAGGTAATGACAGTGGCACGTAAAGTGCCTCCGCCACACACCGTTGGGTGGCTTGCGGAGTATAAATGTAGATGTAGGACACATTTCGAGGCATCAAGAATCAAGTAATTTGATAATGGAAGGAAGTAAGGAGAGGAGTTATAAAGATCCACTGCAGAAGCAGGTTCAAGTGGACAAAGACTGCGGCAGGCGTGCACATATAAAGAGACTTGCGTAAGGTGGACTGACTGAAAATCAACAACGATCTGCTCTTTGAACTGAAGACCACAACCAATATCATCGTCACGGTACAGGCAAACAGATGAAATCTCTAAAACTGAATAAGACCATCAGACTCGGTTTAAGTCTCAATACCGAGTTTTCGACTGAATAAGCTCTTCTCTGGGCTATTCTTCACTACAGGTCCTTTGAACACAGATATCTTCCCTGTCATTGTAGAAGAGAACAGTTCACACCCAACTACAAAAACCTAAGTATAACTGATCACTTACTACCAGGCAGTAATATCTGCTGAGTAGCTCTTTATATGTGCTTCATCGTGTCACTCAGCTCTTTCAAATACCGCTAAACGCTCCTCTGTATCTTTATTCATTAATATTTATTCACTGTGGTGACCGTGTAATGATTTATAGCTGTTTCATTCTTTGTACGTTTCAGAGTACGCCGAAAGGAGGTTGATCAACAATCTGAGAAATACATCTCACAGAAACCCCGTCCATTTACCTGCTGAGTTTCGATCTTCGGCTTACTTCACGTTTACTCCTGTCCACCAATGGGCTGCAACCCTCTAAGCATGTCGTATTGCTGTAAACCGCCACCTCAATCGGTAGCCAGGAAACTGCAGCACCAGGAAGGGAAGCAAATAACGTGTGTCTGCAGCATTGTGCGAAGAATACACAATTAAATTTGTAAATTATTTTGGGATATAGAAGGGTACGAAACGGAGTGAGCAGTACGACAGTAGCTCTGATTTGGCTGGGCACTGAGTCAGAGCGAGCTTGGGTCAGAGACACGGGTACGTCGCTACACCTTGATTTAACTGTGCACCAGAGATCATGAATCGTAATGACTGTCGGTTGGTGGCGCCCCAGTCTCTCAGTGGGCCATGAGCAAATGTGTTCAAGAGGTGAGATCCCAGTGAGGCGTACCTACCCCGCCTCTGTAAGTCAGATGGTAGCGGCAGATAGCTTCATACAATGATAAATGATTCCAGAGTGACGGAAGTGCGCCCTGATCTAGCAGCAATTTGTGATAGTAACGACTGTGGCCGAAATTTATCAGCATCTTACGAATTATGAAATAATACGTAGTGAAAACGTATATTTTGGAAAAAAACTATATCTTCTGATTCTATTATGAATTCTATCAATTATTAGTGTGAATGATAGTGTGAATGCGAAATATTTAATAAATGAATACTGTTATGTTTATTAGCTGCATATACGTTAGAATGGGGACTTCGTCTGCCCAGAGAATGAACCATATTCTAAAGGGAAATCTGTGAAGTGCAATTAGCCCTAGGAAATAAGAAATGTTTTTCGATAGTTGAGTTATTTAAACAAGTGGCTATTTTTATGTTTGACGATCTTCTAACTTCACTCATTTAATAAACTGCTCGTAAATACCATTAAGGTGTGACTGACATAGTGTAATACACGCTGGGTTACGAGGTATAATTCTGACACAGGATTGACTATGATGATTTTTAGCCAATTGCAGGACAGTGCGTTCACGCGTATTTTGTGGGCTGAAGAACTGCTGTTTGAAGTCTGAGTGCAGTTAGGAGTTCAGCCACTATCATTTACGTAGCAAAATGAAACACCTACAGCCGTCGTTATGATCTTATTTATTGTGTAGCTACCAGTTTCGGCGCTTCCGTGCAAGACGAGACCGACAACTGAAAGTTCAGATTTGGATAGCATTAGAGTGAGCATTCCGTCACCGATAATCCGTTTTGAAATCCTTTTAGGTTTGGTTCAATACCGTAAGCTGGCAATTACGAATGACTGAGTTTGAGTGTGACTAGTGAAACTATAACTTAAGACTAGCACGGGCTTGGCAGTCTGTTTATATCAAACACTTGGCAATATACCAAACTACCTTTCAATTAATCCCTTAGTTAACCTGATACTAAAAGAACATTTGATGCAACGAGTAGAGATGTGTAGTGTGGCTAGTTTCCGTTATAGCTTTCTCTGCCCAACGAACATTAGTCACTCTCTAAAAGGTCAGGTGTATGGACCTAACTGCAGAAGAAGAAATCACCGCTAGGTGAGTTGATATCCCTGTAGGACGGACAGCAATAACCGTGCCAAAATTGCATCTGGACAAGATGGTGTCCACAGCAACAGTCGAATATCGTCTGTATTTAGGCAGAGCAGCACAGTCTTGCATTATCTTGTTGGAAGATGACCGCACGGAGATCTCGAGGACTGGGCACAGCTACCGGACGTAGTAAGCCAGAAATGTAAAGGCAGATGTCCAAATTATCCTATGAGAACAAGAGGTGAGCTTGTTATTTACCCAATGACACCGTCACGTCAGACGCTGGCCCCTTGTCACGATAGCGAATGCAATCTACATCTACATCTACATGGCCACTCTGCAAATCATTCTTAAGTGCCCGGCAGAGGGTTCATCGAACCACTTTCACACTAATTCTCTCGAACAACACGTGGAGAAAACGGAACACCTATATCTTTCCGTACGAGCTCTGCTTTTCCTTATTTTAATGTGATGATCGTTTCTACCTATCTATGTCGGCTTCAATAAAATATTTTCGCTTTCGGAGGAGAAAGCTGGTCACTGAAATTTCGTGAGAAGATCCCACCGCAACGAGAAACGCTTTTGTTTTAATAATTTCCACCCCTAATCCCGTATCACGTCTGTGCCAGTCTCTCTCCTATTTCTCGATAATACATTACGTACCGCCCTTCTTTGAGCTCTCTCGATGCACTCCATTCATACTGTCTGGTAAGTATGTGGCGGCGCAGTTCTTTCCGTCCCTTTACGACGAACCTGCACCTACCTGTGAACATTGTCTCAGCATATCATCAGTAGGGAAGCCGAAGGAAACCTACTGTACTTCGACGTGAACCAAGCTGCAATTAAAGTCACTAATCTACGTTTCGGAAGAAAGTTTTCACACGAAATGAGAGGTTGGAAATTTTTTCCTTAATTAATACACTCCTGGAAATGGAAAAAAGAACACATTGACACCGGTGTGTCAGACCCACCATACTTGCTCCGGACACTGCGAGAGGGCTGTACAAGCAATGATCACACGCACGGCACAGCGGACACACCAGGAACCGCGGTGTTGGCCGTCGAATGGCGCTAGCTGCGCAGCATTTGTGCACCGCCGCCGTCAGTGTCAGCCAGTTTGCCGTGGCATACGGAGCTCCATCGCAGTCTTTAACACTGGTAGCATGCCGCGACAGCGTGGACGTGAACCGTATGTGCAGTTGACGGACTTTGAGCGAGGGCGTATAGTGGGCATGCGGGAGGCCGGGTGGACGTACCGCCGAATTGCTCAACACGTGGGGCGTGAGGTCTCCACAGTACATCGATGTTGTCGCCAGTGGTCGGCGGAAGGTGCACGTGCCCGTCGACCTGGGACCGGACCGCAGCGACGCACGGATGCACGCCAAGACCGTAGGATCCTACGCAGTGCCGTAGGGGACCGCACCGCCACTTCCCAGCAAATTAGGGACACTGTTGCTCCTGGGGTATCGGCGAGGACCATTCGCAACCGTCTCCATGAAGCTGGGCTACGGTCCCGCACACCGTTAGGCCGTCTTCCGCTCACGCCCCAACATCGTGCAGCCCGCCTCCAGTGGTGTCGCGACAGGCGTGAATGGAGGGACGAATGGAGACGTGTCGTCTTCAGCGATGAGAGTCGCTTCTGCCTTGGTGCCAATGATGGTCGTATGCGTGTTTGGCGCCGTGCAGGTGAGCGCCACAATCAGGACTGCATACGACCGAGGCACACAGGGCCAACACCCGGCATCATGGTGTGGGGAGCGATCTCCTACACTGGCCGTACACCACTGGTGTTCGTCGAGGGGACACTGAATAGTGCACGGTACATCCAAACCGTCATCGAACCCATCGTTCTATCATTCCTAGACCGGCAAGGGAACTTGCTGTTCCAACAGGACAATGCACGTCCGCATGTATCCCGTGCCACCCAACGTGCCCTAGAAGGTGTAAGTCAACTACCCTGGCCAGCAAGATCTACGGATCTGTCCCCCATTGAGCATGTTTGGGACTGGATGAAGCGTCGTCTCACGCGGTCTGCACGTCCAGCACGAACGCTGGTCCAACTGAGGCGCCAGGTGGAAATGGCATGGCAAGCCGTTCCACAGGACTACATCCAGCATCTCTACGATCGTCTTCATGGGAGAATAGCAGCCTGCACTGCTGCGAAAGGTGGATATACACTGTACTAGTGCCGACATTGTGCATGCTCTGTTGCCTGTGTCTACGTGCCTGTGGTTCTGTCAGTGTGATCATGTGATGTACCTGACCCCAGGAATGTGTCAATAAAGTTTCCCCTTCCTGGGACAATGAATTCACGGTGTTCTTATTTCATTTTCCAGGAGTGTATATTCTGAAACTTGGGTGAACAAGTATCACTGCCAAGCCCGTGCTAGTCTTAACACAGTCACTCATAATCGATTTCACTCACGTTAGCAAGTTTATGGTGTTGCATTTCCTGAAAACGTAACAGCTACAAAAATACGTATTGTTTCTGGTTGAGAATGCCCGCCAAATATTAAGTCTGTCGGTATCAAATGCAGTCACAGTTATTTAGCCACCGACCTGCTCAATACGTCACGCGGAATATATGCCTTTTCTCGTCACAAAATTCCGAAATTTCTGCACACCCATCGGAATAATTATGCCGTCACTTTACCACACTTTTGATGTATGAAACACTGCTAGATCCGGCAACTTCTCATTTCCATCGGAACTACCACTACACACGTCCGAACTGTTTGATGGCTAGGCTCCGACTCCTCTCTAGAATACTCTAAGTCTTCTCTACCAGCAGAGAAAGGCGCGCGCAGAATATTGCTTTACCATTGGTCAGTTTACTCAACAGCCAATAGCAAAACAACATTCTCCCGCGTCAGTCAGCGCTTTTCATCAATAACCAATCTTAAAATAGTAAACCTAACGACTGCACTTTTTACCGACGTAATTATCTAATATGTTGAAGTTTTGTTTATGCATAAAGGTATTTATTAATGTCATTTATACCTGAATTAACTTTCCCTTTACCATAAACTTACTTTACAAATCTATTCTACAAAAATCCCCTTTGTCCATATCCATACTTATTCGAAATGTTCCCACACTAAATCCCACTACATAACTCGTTAAACAATTATCTTCATATTAACCTTAAACCACACTCCCGCATCATTCATGCTGCTAAAACACATTTATAACATTTTACCTACACAAAAAGACAAAATAACACTTAATGAAAATACTAGAACAGTTTATAAAAAACATTCTATTACTTTAGTGCACTCTAGTGGGCACAATCGAAACTAAATCAGTCCCCTATTCAATATTGCCCTCTATCGGCTGATACATAAACTAGGTGCGCGTCCAGTCTCGCGTCACCATCTGTCGCTATCCAGCTCTGAGACACATCTCCCACTTAACCGCCTCCAAGGCAGGATCGGTATACGGCGCTGCGCCTCGAGGATTGCACACCGCTCAGCAGTACTCCAAAAGAGGACGGACACGCGCGGTGTACACAGTCTCCTTAGTAGATCTGCTGCATCTCCTAGGTGTTCTGCCAATAAAACACAGTCTTTGGTTCGCCTTCCACACAACATTTTCTATGTGTTCTTTCCAATTTAAATTGTTCGTAATTGTAACTCCTAGGTATTTAGTTGACATTACGGCCTTTAGATTTGATTGATTTATCATGAACCGAAGTTTAACGGATTCCTTTTTCCACTCAGGTGGATGATTTCACACTTTTCATTAAGTGCGATCAATTGCTAATTTTCGCACCATAGCGAATTCTTATCTAAATCAGGTTTATAATTTATATAAAGAACAGCTACCAGCCACATGTATGGTTTAAAAAGGTTTATTATCTTCAGACCATGACCGGTTTCGGATTTTTCTTTACAAATCCATCTTCAGATGGCAGATTACAAGCATTCTTAGTTGGACCTAGTTTTGTTTATGTTATTCGTTTGCTGCTGAGCTGTGTAGTTCTGCCTGACAAAATATTCGTGCGTTATGTTTTCGAATGCAAGCTTAATACACTTTTCAATATGCACTATGTGAGTGCTATTCCAGTCAATGGACGTCTCTTTCAACCTCATCATCTTAATTACACACGCAGCACACACGAATAAAGTTTACAAAACGTGGCCCAGCTTCACATTACAAACGAAAAAAAAAGAAAAAAAATATTGTTTTCGTTTGTAATGTGAAGCTGGGCCACGTTTTGTAAACGTTATTCGTGTGTGCTGCGTGTGTAATTAAGATGATGAGGTTGAAAGAGACGTCCATTGACTGGAATAGCACTCACATAGTGCATATTGAATAGTGTATTAAGCTTGCATTCGAAAACATAACGCACGAATATTTTGTCAGGCAGAACTACACAGCTCAGCAGCAAACGAATAACATAAACAAAACTAGGTCCAACTAAGAATGCTTGTAATCTGCCATCTGAAGATGGATTTGTAAAGAAAAATCCGAAACCGGTCATGGTCTGAAGATAATAAACCTTTTTAAACCATACATGTGGCTGGTAGCTGTTCTTTATATAAATTATAAACCTTAAGTACAACAGCCACGTTTCTCAACATGTCGACTTTCGACAAAATAGCCTTATCTAAATCGTTTTGCAAATGGTTTTGATCTTTTGGTGACTTCACTAGACGATAAACGACAGCATCGTGTGCAAACAACCTAAGACGGCCGCTCATATTGTGTCCTAACTCCTTCTGACATAATCAGAGCCACTACAGACAGATCATCTTCAGTCTCGTCTGAAAAAGTGCTGTGGTGCATCTCCTGTGTTGTATGATGTCATAGGACGCACCACCGTTGAAAGCAGCTCTGCCATGACAAGGTAATTCGCAGCAATAGTTGCCATGCTGACAGTCTGTGGTGCCCCATGCATCGCATTATTGCGCTATCGCTTGTGGATACCTGTCTTGTTGTAAAAAAGCCGATTTTTTGACTCAAGGCATGTGCCAGGTGAACAATACATCTGCCCTTTCACGCGCTTGTCGCGTGGGAGTGCCGAGTTCCTGTGTGGCTTTGAGTATGGTTCTTCTGACGCTATGGATTCTACGTTCGCATGACAGTACCGGGATACTGACCAACGCAGACACAGTATGATGAACTGCAGTCTCCAGAGACCATTGTCCTTCCACAGGCGAATTCTGACACAATGCTTGTTGGCTTTTCTCCTTACTGCACGACCTTGTGAAATCAAACAACGTACAAATGAGATTCCAGAATGAGGAACGATATGTAATATTTCCTTACATATAAAATATAGATGATGTTACTCTTACCTAATTTGTGCCGTTGTTATGAAGTGTTAACCATTTGCAAATTAAAGTATGTAGTAGCATTTGTGCCTATTTGACGTTTCTCGCATGCCACCATCATAGTGTTGCAATTTCAACGATCAGCACAGTAGTTGTGTGGCTTCTCTGGTGCACTGTTTTGTCACACTGAGCTGCAAGATCAGGTGGCGGCAGTTGCTGTAGTCTTTTTCACGTATTTCATTGTCTCTCCAGTATAGTACAGTACTTTCTGTATATAGGAAGATCATAATATTTCCTCGTTTTATTAAGAAAACTTATTTTGTGAAGTAACGTGTTCTGTCGCCTTAGATATGTCCAGGCGAACTGTGCACACTTATATTTGCTAAGCTGAATGTTGAATGCCTATTTGGTCCACAAGAATCGACGGGAGAGTTTAAATGGGAATGGATACTGATCACTTAGTTCTTACGTGTAGCTAGGGACACAAAGGTCGGCTCAGCTAGAGCCCTAAATATCCGATCAAGCCATATCAACTTTCCCCCACGTAGGTGTCACCTAGTAAGCATTTAACAACATTCAAAAGGCTTACTACGATACTAATTAGAGACAGTATACAGGGTGGTTATAACTAAACTTTCGGCACTTGAGAGGGCGCCCATGGCAAACGAGTGATTGTGGGACACTGAAACTTCGTGGAAACATTTGCAAAGACATATACAGGGTGTTTCAAAAATGACCGGTATATTTGAAACGGCAATAAAAACTAAAGGAGCAGCGATAGAAATACACCGTTTGTTGCAATATGCTTGGGACAACAGTACATTTTCAGGCAGACAAACTTTCGAAATTACAGTAGTTACAATTGTCAACAACAGATGGCGCTGCGGTCTGGGAAACTCTATAGTACGATATTTTCCACATATCCACCATGCGTAGCAATAATATGGCGTAGTCTCTGAATGAAATTACCCGAAACCTTTGACAACGTGTCTGGCGGAATGGCTTCACATGCAGATGAGATGTACTGCTTCAGCTGTTCAATTGTTTCTGGATTCTGGCGGTACACCTGGTCTTTCAAGTGTCCCCACAGAAAGAAGTCACAGGGGTTCATGTCTGGCGAATAGGGAGTCCAATCCACGCCGCCTCCTGTATGTTTCGGATACTCCAAAGCAATCACACGATCATCGAAATATTCATTCAGGAAAGTAAAGACGTCGGCCGTGCGATGTGGCCGGGCACCATCTTGCATAAACCACGAGGTGTTCGCATTGTCGTCTAAGGCAGTTTGTACCGCCACAAATTCACGAAGACTGTCCAGATAGCGTGATGCAGTAATCGTTTCGGATCTGAAAAATGGGCCAATGATTCCTCTGGAAGAAATGGCGGCCCAGACCAGTACTTTTTGAGGTTGCAGGGACGATGGGACTGCAACATGGGACTTTTCGGTTCCCCATATGCGCCAGTTCTGTTTATTGACGAAGCCGTCCAGGTAAAAATAAGCTTCGTCAGTAAACCAAATGCTGCCCACATGCATATCGCCGTCATCAATCCTGTGCACTATATCGTTAGCGAATGTCTCTCGTGCAGCAATGGTAGCAGCACTGAGGGGTTGCCGCGTTTGAATTTTATACGGATAGAGGTGTAAACTCTGGCGCATGAGACGATACGTGGACTTTGGCGTCATTTGGACCGCAGCTGCAACACGGCGAACGGAAACCCGAGGCCGCTGTTGGATCACCTGCTGCACTAGCTGTGCGTTGCCCTCTGTGGTTGCCGTACGCGGTCGCCCTACCTTTCCAGCACGTTCATCCGTCACGTTCCCAGTCCGTTGAAATTTTTCAAACAGATCCTTTATTGTATCGCTTTTCGGTCCTTTGGTTACATTAAACCTCCGTTGAAAACTTCGTCTTGTTGCAACAACACTGTGTTCTACGCGGTGGAATTGCAGTACCAGAAAAATCCTCCGTTCTAAGGAATAAACCATGTTGTCTACAGCACACTTGCACGTTGTGAACAGCACACACTTACAGCAGAAAGACGACGTACAGAATGGCGCACCCACAGACTGCGTTGTCTTCTATATCTTTCACATCACTTGCAGCGCCATCTGTTGTTGAAAATTGTAACTACTGTAATTTCGAAAGTTTGTCGGCCTGAAAATGTACTGTTGTCCCAAGCATATTGCAACAAACGGTATATTTCTATCGCTGCTCGTTTAGTTTTTATTGCCGTTTCAAATATACCGGTCATTTTTGAAACACCCTGTAGAAGAAAACTGACGACCAAATCATTGGCAGAAACACATTTCAATGCCCACATGAGAGGGTGCATTCGTTAGTTGTGTAGCATATTTCTCAGCGTGGTGACCATCTGCACCCACGACACCTTTGAATCGCACTAGAGATTGCTCTAGGCTGCTGCCCGAAATAACTGTGAACCACGGAATGAACAGCTGTCGCGCCACGTCTCATGCGCCGCTTGAAGGTTGTACATGAAGTCCAGCGTTTTAAGCCGTGGCAACAGTAACTGCTTCAACAATTTTTGGCGTGACTGGCCGTCGGCATATCCCAGGAGCAATTCCGAAATCGTCAGCTAAGTAGAACTCCAGAATCCTGTTCTTCAACCCCTGTATGGGAAGAGGACCTCTCCGTATTCCTTTAATGCGTAGATTATCATGAATACCAGCAGCACTATTGCTGTTGTTTTGTTAAATCAGCTTTAGGAGTAAAGTCCTGCTCATCTTGTCCATACCTTTGCTGACTGTCTGCACCTGCAATGCATACTGATTGTGCTTGTGTTTCAACCCGTACCAGAATCGTCCCGTAACGGCAAGTCATGACCCTAACACTATTAACGCAAATCCTGCAGTGCACAGTCTGAGCCGGCCGCTGTGGAAGAGCGGTTCCAGGCGCTTCAGTCCGGAACCGCGCTGCTGATGCGGTCGCAGATTCGAATCCTGCCTCGGGCATGGATGTGTGTGATGTCCTTAGGTTAGTTAGGTTTAAGTATTTCAAGTATTTCTAAGTCTAGGAACTGATGACCTCAGATGTTAAGTCCCATAGTGCTTAGAGCCATTTGAACCAATTGAACCAGCACAGTCTGAGCATCACAAAGTTGTATACCCGTATGGAAATAGTTTTCCTTCTCTACTGGCTCAAGTAGGAAAATTTAATTATTATCACCCTATATTCTTGGTCATTCTTTGTACGTATGTAACATCTAAGGAGGTCTTACAATTTTTTTTCTTGCTATTTCAAATGCAAATGTGATAAAGTCCTTCATGAAAATCCTGTGTGAAAAAGTTAATCATGAGACCAATTTGAGAGTGACGTTCTGTGTAGTAGCTATAGACAGTATTATACCGAAAGTGTAGGGCCTACATACGTCATCCTTAATGTGTAGATGACTTTTCCATTTTGATTTCGTGTTTCAGTCTTGAGAAATAACACGCAGGTGCTGATGACGGTAGGAATTTGGAAGAGTGGGCATTCATAATATACACTACTGGCCATTAAAATTGCTACACCACGAAGATGACGTATTACAGACGCGACATTTAACCGACAGGAAGAAGATGCTGTGATATGCAAATGATTAGCTTTTCAGAGCATTCACGCAAGGTTGGCGCCGGTGGCGACACCTACAACGTACTGACATGAGGAAAGTTTCGAACGGATTTCTCTTACACAATCAGCAGTTGACCGGCGTTGCCTGGTGAAACGTTGTTGTGATGCGTCGTGTAAGGAGGAGAAATGCGTACCATCACTTTTCCGACTTTGATAAAGGTCGGATTGCAGCCTATCGCGATTGCGGTTTATCGTATCGCGAATTGCTACTCGCGTTGGTCGAGATCCAATGACTGTTAGCAGAATATGGAATCGGTGGGTTCAGGAGAATAATACGGAACGCCGTGCTGCATCTCAACGGCCTCGTATCACTGGCAGTCGAGAATGACAGGCATCTTATGCTCATGGCTGTAACGGATCGTGCAGCCACGTCTCGATCCCTGAGTCAACAGATGGGGACGTTTGCAAGACAACAACCATTTGCACGAACAATTCGACGACGTTTGCAGCATGTTGCACTATTAGCTCGGAGACCACAGCTGCGGATACCCTTGACGCTGCATCACAGACAGGAGCACCTGCGATGGTGTACTCGATGACGAACCTGGGTGCACGAATGGCAAAACGTCATTTTTTCGGATGAATACAGGTTCTGTTTACAGCATCATGATGTTCGCATCCATGTGTGGCGACATTGTGGTGAACGCATATTGGAAGCGTGTATTCGTCGTCGCCATACTGGCGTATCACCCGGCGTGATGGTATGGGGTGCCATTGGTTACACCTCTCGGTCACCTCTTGTTCGCATTGACGGCATCCATTTCAGATGTATTACGACCCGTGGCTCTACCCTTCATTCGATCCCTGCGAAATTCTACATTTCAGCAGGATAATGCACGACCCCATGTTGCAGGTCCTGTACAGGCCTTTATGGATACAGAAAACGTTCGACTGCTGCCCTGGCCAGCACATTCTCCAGATCTCTCACCAATTGAAAACGTCTGGTCAATGGTGGCCGAGCAACTGGCTCGTCACAATACGCCAGTCACTACTCTTGATGAACTGTGGTATCGTGTTGAAGCTGCATGGGCAGCTGTACCTGTACACGCCATCCAAGCTCTGTTTGACTCAATGCCCAGGCTTATCAATGCCGTCGTTACGGCCAGAGGTGGTTGTTCTCGGTACTGATTTCTGAGGATCTATGCACCAAAATTGCTTGAAAATGTAATCACGTCAGTTCTAGTATAATATATTTGTCCAATGAATACCCGTTTATCATCTGCATTTCTTCTTTGTGTAGCAATTTTAATGGCCAGTAGTATATTTTATGCCTTCGATTGAAAAACCATTATGCAGTTTCAACCATTCTCTTTATAATTTATAATCTTTGAGAAATTAGAATGAAGAACATCACTTTAGATTTTGAGGATGCGGTGGTGTTTCTTGGCTTCTTCGAGCCAGTCTGCTTCAGTTTTACAGGTACCTTACACCTTTATATGGCGGCAGCTTCACGATGGAAGCATAGTGCACGGAACAGCGAGAGCAAAGGATTCATCACTTGTGCAAGAAATTTCTTCCTTTCTCTAAATCGCTTAATTCTCTTCATTTCAAGGCTCTCATAAAAGAGCACAGCAAAGAAAATGATCCAAAATATACAAGACACTTCACCTGCTACAACAGCAGAGGAAGGTAATCCATCTCTTTAGGGTTCTGAGACACTTGGGACCACAGAAACTGTGTATGCGCTGAATAATATCCCATTGACATAAGTTGCACACGTTGCTGGGAGCGATCTGATGTTTGGCGAACAAGAATATTTAGTAATATTTTTATTTCTATTTTATTTCCCGAATGACCACTTTCGACAGAGCCTAGCTGTCATCTTTGGATTTTCTAGAAGTGATATTGTGTTTGTGCGATTGTGCGATTCGTGCACAGGAATGCGAGGAAGGAGCATGGCTGGAAGTGAGTGGAAAGAAGGTACAGATGGCGAACTCTCTATCAATGACACCCTTCCTCCCTGTCAGAAAGACTGGATTAAGTGGGATTGAACTACGTTTCACTCACTTCACTCGATACAGAGCACAGGGCTTGCACGTGACTTTCCATTTACCGGCTGAAGTATTGTGCATTCAGCATATGTTTTATTTTGTTGCGCGTTTTAATGCCTGACGTAGCGTACGTTTTGTCACTGGTGTAAGTACGTGACAAATATGTGCGTGTTTTTATGGTTTTTGTGGAAAATTTTAAGTTTCTATCACTTTTAACCGCGCTCGTCTCCACGATTTTTATTAATGGTAGCTACGACTTCACTGTCGAGCTCTCAAACGTAAATCCTCATCATCAATTGTGACGTTCCATTTAAACCAACTATAGTTCAACAAAAGAATAATTAATTATATTGATTGGTTACTTAATATTTCCTCGTGGGCCGTAACTTTAGTATTGGCTTTTGTGATAACACAGACTTCCGTTTTCCAGTTTCATTCAAGAGATGAATGTTCTTCAGATGGGGGGGGGGGGGGGGGGAGGGGGGACGACGACGACGACGACGACACCAGCCTCGTTATTAACAAATGATAATTCATGGTTTTAATACCTAAGTACAGGCCTTATGTCCTCTCAAACATGAAATTTCCTTTGACAAAATGCGGTATACAAGTGTAGGCCTTTAGTAGCTTCTTAACGCAGTCCTTGAAAGTATTTACTGAAGAGTAGCTTGTCACTTCACCTCTGTGATTGTGTTCATTGGTTTCCGTAGCATTTTGTTTTTCTCGTCGTAAAATACATGAGTGGAGAGAAATTCCATCTTATGCAAGACAATTTTGCAGTCTTGTCTTCACTCAGACATTTTCAGCACTTTTTGTACTACCTTTATTGGGTTTATTTTTTTTATTTTCTTTCTGCAAAATTGTTGTTCATGTTAACCTTTAAAGAAACTTTTGGTCCAAAATATTTGCATTTGTAAAATGAGTGATTATTGTCAAATATTTTGCATTGGTTTGCATACAGTACCGAGTTGAGATATGTATTACTAAGTTGAACCTTTCGGTGTTGTTTATGTAGGATTCGTCTAAAGGTTCTAGTTTTGTAGTACATTTTGAAGTAAAGTGGATGCATGCATTTGTTTACATACCTCACATGAAGTTATCGCGCGTTTATGCTTGTAGCTTTAGGTCTATTATGCAGTGTACAACTTGTCATCTGCAAACAACCTGTCTGGGTGAAAACAAAACTACAAAGGTGTATTCCTCTCCAATTTTCTCAGCAAGCACGGAAATAATAAGAACTGCAACACTCAGAAGGTGATTATAAACTGCAAGACTTTTAGTAAAATAATAACATAAATAAAGAAAATGTCACACGGTTTTCTATAACGTACGTTAATTTTTGTACAGTTTAGGATATGGATTAATTGTATAAATTATGGAACAATAGCGTTACAACTAAAGATGTTAATACAAACACTGGTGTGTGAAAAAGCGAAGGGGTAGGAACAAATACATGAATTAAACTTTAATCTCTATAATGCACTGAATGCTATTATAATATTATAAGAAACACTGTTAATACTCTTTGAAAACTAACAGTAAGACTACAGCGTAAAAATAACTATTCTGTTATCATAATAATAATATATATCAAGGTTTAGGTGTTTTGAAATTCCATTAATTCTTCGTTTTGATCGCCATTTCTAAGGTGTTGCCAACGAGCGTTTTGCTTTCTGTGCATGCCAGTTTATTGCTAGTGTTATTCTCACCTTTGCCATTTGACCAACATGTTATTTCCATTATCTCTAGTACTGCTTTATTACATCGATAATATTATGAAATTTTAATTTATTTCGAATATCTCTGTTTCTTTCACTGTCGGTAAAAACTTTATTCATTTACACACCTCAAAAATTTCATTTTGCTCGCTGCCGTTGCTTCTTCAAACTTTTTCCCTAGAACTCAATTGCCACTGTGATTTTCAGTGGGATTTCTTTGTAAATTTTACTTTTAGTGTTCATAGTAGGCCTCTGCAGAAATAATTAAAACCTGTCAGTCTACTGTCTATTTCTTTATTTGATCCATACATGACGTCATAGCTGGAGCAGCTATTCCTTTCAACTTGAAAATGCTTTTCACTTTTGCAATGGTTAAGAATCACTTAATCGCCTTCTAAAAGAACATAGTTATCTTTATCTAAATAAAGGAAAAATGCTCATTCAGTCATAACCAGGGTTCGGTGACTTTATTATTATAAAGCGTACGCACTAGACTAATTCCATGATTTATTTTTACTGGTTTATTGGCGATGGTTCCTGTTTTTATGTGTGGTAGTTATTTAAGTACGCTGGTCTGTATTGTAGTATTCTGTTTGTGATATTTCAAGTGAATACACCTAGGAGGGGATTAGAATTTCTTAGTATCAGTTCAGTAGAGTCCATTTGCTGTTTTTTGACACCAGAATAATCCCTTTAAAAACTCGTTTGCAGCCTCTTTCCTTTACAGCATTCTCTGGGTAAAAATTGAAAAACACAGAAGCTGATGGCCAGTAATAGTATCCCAAATCTGTCACATTTTGATTTGATCTTTTTTGAGAGTTAATTTTGTGATTTTATTACCGATGCCATTAGCCATCTTATTTTTTTCGGAATTTAACTTCACTTCTTGATAAAGTAGATTAGAGGTGTTTGGTGCAAGCTTTAATTTCTTGACGTGCACTCCAGTTTGTCACTAGTTTTATGTCATTATCCAGTTTGTTTTTCTGATTATTAATTATGTATTTCAGAACCGTAACTCGTAAAAATCACCACCGATTGTAATATAGATTGTTCGGAATACGCTAAGTAACAGCTGAATTACTATTAGTGTGTTTTGTAAGAATCCCAACGCAAGACCTGTTACACACTGACGGGAGAACCGAGTGGGAATGACAGATGTTTCTACCAGCATCCTGGGCCCCATTTTAGCTGGGGACAGGTGCCCTCTGACATTTGCCGGCGGTCGCGCTGTTGTCTGCCTGCCGGGTGTGACAGCAGGATGCGAGACGACAAATGACAGGAGTTTGGGGTGGGAGGGGGGGGGGGGGGAGAGTTGTGACGCAGGCAGCAGCAGGCGTCCTCTGGTGGTGACGCAGGCAGGCCGTGATGATGGAGCGCCAGCGCCGCCACGGGGGTAATGTTAACTGCTGGTGAATGGGAAGTCCTACTAAACTCGACACGGCGTCATTTTGTTCACTCGCCACGCGTGAATAAAACTAGAAACTGCTCTTTGTGACACGTAATCCAATCAACTCGCAACATCTGAAGCGGTAGTGCCGTAACTTGTGGGAAATAAGCGCATCGTAAGCAGTGTGACACAATTAATCACAAAGATAACGTCCAGAAATTGATTTACGCTTGAAGGGAGCAGCTTTTAAGGCCTGTGTATCTTTGCAATTAATATTTATGTATGTTTTTACAATTTTTGTTACTTGCTACTTCAAACTGAGATTAGCTGGCTATCAATGAGAGGTAAGTGACAGCCGGTCAGCCAATACCTAGGTTTTGCTGTACTCTCAGTAGTTGGTACAGCAAGGCTTGCAGATATTTGCCGAAAATCCGATTGTGCCATCGTCAGCTACTATAAAAACTTTTTTTTATTGTAACCTGTTTTGATTGTTTCAAGTCGTCGCCAGGTACCTGAATACATACATAAATCAATTTTTCTAAAAGTGTTAGGAATAAAAGTGGTACAATAATATAAAATCGATTTATGTACTTACAAAAAATTTTTTGATTACAGTATCTGAGTGGATACATCAACGAAGGTACATCCAAACTCGACATAACGGGAAAAAACAGGAACTGAACAACAGAACTCAATATGTCGAATGTAAACGCGCTACAGAGGTTTCCAGTGTGTCAGTTACATAACAGTACAACATATTCAAACTCTGGAGGCTTACGAGATGAGCAACATCGCTTTATGACTGAACCATGACTAACAACAGAAAAACAGCTAGAGTTGCACAGGGGGAAGCAAATTATTATTTGTGGGGACTTCAATGTAGATTGTCTGAAAGAGGGTAATAGGAAAAATGACCTTGAAGTATTACTCGGTTCATTCAATTTGACACCCGTTATTGATTTTCCTACTCGGGTGGTAAAGGATAGCAGCTCACTGATAGATAACTTCTTTATAGACCAAGATAAGTTTAACCAGATAAATTCTCAGCTTGTTGAGAATGGTCTTTCTGATCATGGTGCACAGCTAGTTACAATATATGACATAGCTCCATTCAGCAATGCTAAACAGTCCTCCAAAGTAGTACGTTCAGTCAACGATTTAACAATTGCAAATTTCAGGGAAAGTCTACAGCAGTTAAACTGGGATGAGGTGTACCGTGAACCTAATGCCAATTTAAAATATAATTTATTTCATGACATTTTTGTAAATGCATTTGAAAACTGCTTCCCCAAGAAAATAGTTAAATATGCTCGTAAGAAACCTTGTAACAAACCATGGCTGACTAAGGGTATAAAAATATCTTGTAACCAGAAAAGGGAAATGTATCTGACAGCAAGAAAGAGCAGTGACACAGAAACTATCAAACATTATAAAAACTACTGTGTTATATTAAGAAAAGTTATTAAAAAATCCAGAAGCATGTGTATCATGTCTGAAATCAGCAACTCTGATAATAAAATTAAAACAATTTGGAATATTATTAAAAGAGAAACAGGTCAACCAAGAGCACAGGAAGACAGTATTACCATCAAATTGAATGAAAACTTCACGAACAAAAAGTCAGAAGTTGAAAATATTTTTAATAATCATTTTCTAAATGTTGTGGATATAGTAGAATCCAGGTGTTCATTAGAAGATGCTAGGCTGTTAATGGAAGAGGCCATACCTATGCAATTTGATACAATTGAAATCTCACCCACTTCTCCCTCTGAAATTAGGAAAATAATAAACTTGCTTAAAAGCAAAAACTCACATGGAATTGATGGCATTTCCAGCAAAATACTAAAAGCTTATTCTCAACAGATAAGTAAGATTCTCAGCCACCTCTGTAATAGCTCTCTGGAACAGGGCATTTTCCCTGATAGACTGAAATATGCTATTGTTATACCTCTGCATAAAAAGGGGGATAGATCTGATGTCAACAATTACCATCCAATCTCCCTTCTAACAGCTTTATCCAAAATTTTTGGGAAAGTAATGTATTCAAGAGTAGCTTCACATATCTGTAACAATGAAGTACTAACAAAATGTCAGTTTGGTTTCCAGAAAGGTTTTTCAACAGAAAATGCCATATATGCTTTCACCAATCAAATTTTGAATGATCTGAATAACCGAACACCACCCATTGGGATTTTTTGTGATCTCTCAAAGGCTTTTGATTGTGTAAATCATGAAATTCTGCTAGACAAGCTCAAGTATTGTGGCATGAGTGGGACAGTGCACAAATGGTTTAATTCGTACCTAACTGGAAGAGTGC